>NC_092182.1:13845205-14150830 GCF_043641665.1 Enoplosus armatus | reverse complement strand
ATTATTATGTTTGTAAAATTACATTTTAAACAACACTGAATTGATGTTATTTCCTGTCACCACCTTGAATCTAGATTTGTGTCAGTCAACAACCTGCTGGTTCCCAATGAAGATGGAAAGAAGAGTCAGGTAACAAGGAGAATCCTCCCAAAGATTTTCTGCTCAAACATATAAAAATAAAATAAAATAAAATAAAATGTGGTCGGTCAGATCAGATTTCTCTCCTCTGTCTTCACTAGATTTTTGTGTCCCGTTCATATGATGCAACAAACCACTTTGAGAATGAGTGTGAGGACATCACAGACATGTATCACCGGATCACAGGAGCAGAGCTCTGCTTCGGTGGATCGCAGAGACACACGTCTCACAACTCTGATGATGACTGAGGAAGGCCTTCAGCATTAGGACCAAATAATTCAACAGCTGGGAGGCCATAATGACATAATGGATGTCACTACTGCACAGCTGTTAAGCAGAGGGTGTCCTGTAGCATGTAGAGTGAATTTTGAGTGTATTACATAAATGTTGGGTGTCTTTTTTTTTTAATTTGTCTGCTTTAATTTCTCCCTTTTGTGAAGTTCTGTAAAAAATGATGTTGCTGAGTAAAACATCTTTGTCGTTTGTCAATCCTTCCCAAGTTCCATTCTTCTGCATTTGTAATGTTTTTGTATGAAACAAGGTAATACAACTGTTTTGCTACACATTTTTAGGTTTTATTGTTTACACCACCAAAGTAAAATCCTGAACACACTGGCTTTTATGACGATCAAAATGACTGAAATTATGGCTAGATGATGAACAGAGATTCATGTTCAATATTCAATATGTCTCTTAGCTGCTTACATAATTCCAGTCAACTTTGCCTTTTAACTCGTCAATGTAATTAACTCTTAAGTAACTGAATGTGTCACTTCTACAAACTGGCAAAGATGACTTATCTGGAGCCAGTTTGATTGGAAATGTTCTTGATTTTTTTTTTTTCTTTAAGCACCAATCAGTGCCACAACTTCTCAGCAGCAGCAGGTGAAAGTAATCACGCAGCGTCCTGCATGTGAGCGACGGGGATTTAAACATTCAGACCAACGCTGGGCATGTGGCACAGAGGCAGATGATTAGAGATGATGTGCAGAGGATTTGTGGATTCTCTTATCTATGGAGCTTATGTGTGAGAAGGACAAAGCCACAGAATTATGTCGTGTGCTGCACACAGGCAGCTTGTTTGGTGGCAGCGCTGGTGGAGGCAGAGAACGGACAGACGCACAGAGTAAAGAGGCTTAACCAAATGAAGGACAGGCACCACCGACACCTCGGGCAGATGGGTGGAACATATTCATACACAAAGAATATTTTTTTTACACACAGATCCATTTAATCTGCTGCACAGACGATAGCAACGCTTCTTTGTGTCTTTAAAAACAACAAATATTCCATGTAGGTGTTACTATACATTTATGTTCTGCATGAAAACACATTAAATTCACAACACTTGAGTAATTTGCTGCGCATAAAGATTTTAAATATATATATTTCATACACATAGAACACAAGAATACTGTTATACTTTATTACAGTCTAATCCTCATCATGGGTGTCCTCACTTCACTCACCAGAGCACTTGTACACACTCAAGCACACTCACACTCACTTCTACAGCTACATTTCAAAGCAACTGTGAGAACATTTGAACTCTGGCATGAAGAAACAAATGCTGACGGCCTGAAATGGTGTCAGAAAACCCAACATCAGCCCCCTGCTCAGATCACTGGGTGACGATGGCTGCTTTTAACAACTTAATCTCCAAAAATAACTTCAGAGCTGGATGTCACTGAGTTTGTTCCTTTGGAAGCTTTGTGCAGAAGTAGAATAACCATCCCACAGACCTGAGATCTTTCTTAAACCTCTGACCTCCATCTGCAGAAATCAGTCCTTTAGCTTCTGTTGACATCACGACACTTATTCCTGCATTACTTCCAGTGCCGTGCTGATGGGAGGAGGGATCAGACCAGCAGCCGCCACTCTTCGCTCACTAGTCAGGAAGTTGAAGGTTGCACAAGCATTTGGCTGCAAAACAGCAGAGATTAAAAAGAAAGACAGAAATTAGGGGCAGCTCAATTAGTTTTAAAATGTTGTTGGTCAGACAGTCAGTAAGTCTTCCTGTCTTTGTTACACTACGTCCTTCATGCTATCAGGAAGAGCATTATGCACTTTACTACACTGAGACACCGGGCAAACTTTACCGTGTCTTGCACCTCCACAGCGATGCCTTTACGCTTGAGTAGAGCTAGCACTGAGGGGTTAATTCGTTCAAGCCTTGCGCCCGTGCCCAGCACAAGAATCTCTGATAAAACGACAAGAAAATAAGTCAAATGATGTGCATCAGGAAATGTTTTCAGTTAAATACACCATATATATACCATATATAAACCTAGTGACGAGATCCAGAAAAAACCTGAACGACTGCATGGAAAAACATAATGAAAGCAGTTGCTTCCATACAGGACACAAAGGGTCGCTGAATGACTGAATGGTGTTCATCCCTCCAGTGGAGTTCAGAGACTTAGAGGATCTATACGAAGAAGCTATGAAGCTATTCTGGTGGCCACACCATGTTGGTTTTTCTTTTAATTTGTCACCCATCTGTATGTCAGTGTGCTTTTATTCTTTTTTACCTATCCTTGGTTCAAGCATGTGGAAAAGTGAGACACTTTCTTCTGTGATGTCTTTATAACTGCCAACCTGCAGAGAGAGAGAGAGAGAGAGAGAGAGAGAGAGAGAGAGAGAGAGAGAGAGAGAGAGAGAGAGAGAGAGAGAGATTAAAAACAATGAAAAAAAAACACAAAGATATTTGTTTAAATTAAACCCAAAGCAGTACATGACACAACAATTAATTTCCCCCCGGGGATCAATAAAGTTTTTCTGATTCTGAAACGACGAGCTGTGAGGGTAGTTTGGATATTGATCTCACATTCCACTGGAGGATAGCAGGAGGCAGCACAGCACAGGGCCCAAACACCTTGTTGCCGTCAATGTTGAATCCTTGGGAACTGTAGGTGTGGATCATGATCCCACTGCCCGGCTCCTTCTGCATGACGGACACCGTGGTACGCTGGTACATTTCATCATCACTGGGACCTAATCTATGTGCACGAGACAGAAACGGACTGGAACAAAAGACAGGTACACTACGTTAGAACCAATTCCATGTTAAGTACACAAGACTGGTTTTGCTCTTGTATTTATTGTGAGTATTAATATAGAGTGCTTGTGGCCTAAAAAAACTGTGAGCATGAAATGTCTCTGTAATGATGTATTATGACAGCTCTTGTCTCTCTACATTCTCCTTCACTCTACATTTCACAAAAAAACAGGCTGCACTGCAGAACTGTTGCCATATGGCCCAGTTTAAAAGCCAAAAATCTAATGCCAAGCCACTGACAGCCAAAAGCTTTAGGCCTGTTTCTGCAGAAAAGAGGCAGCCGAGAAACAAACTGCTTGTCTGCAGCATATTTTCGCCTGTTCTCACACTTTTTCTTCCTGACTGTTACAAAAATCGAAGCAAGTTCAGCAATCTTTTGTTTTTGAGACATGAAGCACTGCAATCTCTAGTCAACTGCGGTCTCGCCAGCTGGTATTTAAAGCAGCACAGCAGAAGACTCATGAGGTGACCTGACCTGAAGACAGCGTGAAGGTAACGGTCGACTCCACCAGGTGGAGCCAGAGATGCTGTCTGATGGGCAAAATAGCTTAGAGCTTGTTCCTTATGGGAGTCATGGAGTTATAATGGAGTTTAAGGAGATATCAGGGCATATATTTCCATACATTTTCAATTAATAGAATTAGCACACTGTTCTTTGGTCCCAAGTTCGTTCTTTATTCACTGTTGCCGAGCAATGTTTCAACCATTCAGATCTTCATCAGGCACAAAACAGCACTGACAAACATCACATTACATTTACATATCTCACAAAAAAACAAGTATATTTAATCTGCAACAGGCGACCCACCTGAAAAGCCATTGGCTAAATCCCAAGGCAACCATATATGCGTCTTCAAAACAATTAAGTAGCCATCAATCACAGGCGTCAACGTTTAAAGTGTAAAACAATATGATAAACAGTCAGACTTAACCCCAAAGAAAAAGAAAAAATAACAAACAAATATTGTGATTAATCGATAATGAAAATAATGATTACATGCATTACATTAGCTCCAGCCCTCATGCAGTTCCAACTGTACTAATGACCGAACAGGACCCCTCAGTCAGAAGAAGAGTTTGTACCTTCCTTTCTGGGAATAAATCTGTACAAAATAGGGCTCAATATTGCCTCTGTTGAATAACTTGTAGTCAAGCATTTGAAACTCTTGTGATAGCGCAGGTATTTCATAACAATAATGTCCTCGTCTCCCAGGCTCCACACAGAGAGGAGGAAAGTCAAAACAAGGGACAGTTGTATAAGCGACCACACTGAGTTCGGGTCTTCTCTTTAAATGAACAACGAGCCTTAAATGAAAAACCACAGTACCTTGAGAAAGCGGGTGCTGCCCTGGAGTAGAACAGAAACCCGTGTGTTGATCTCTGAAGAAGGAATCTGGCACACACCGCAATGACCATGTTGACGGACTGCAAGCAACCGGCGACTGACAGGGGGGACAGGATTCTGTGTAACACCAGCCGCTCGTTTCCGGTGTTGTGTAACGCAAAATCGAGCCGTTTTTATTTCAAGTTTTAAAAGCTTTGTAAGGTGGTCGTTTTATGTTAAATTGTTTTATTTGATTTATTTTTACATTTGTACTCCTCTTAGACATGTGTATTATATCGTGTTAAGCAAAAAACAACAAAATGCTATATCTGATATCACCAGCTAAATGCTAAACTACTAGAGCAACTGGTGCCCTTGCTAACACAGCTAATGTGTCTCATTCTCTTGCCCAAACTGTAATTACTGTTAGCTGTGAGCCCCCACATATTGAGTCAACCTACAACATTCATTTAAGTGTGTTTGTTTCTTTAAGTTAATTTGCACATTCTGGAAAGGTTGTTTCTCAGAGGTCCACCTGATTGTTCCAAATATTTCTCTTAAAGAGGTGAAATTTGGATTCAGAGCAAGAGCAACTGATTTTGGCAAATGTATATATATTTTCCTGTGTGTTTGCACCGTTTACAGATGCTGTGTATAATAAATGCAATAGGACTGAATGAGCTTCCATACAATAAAATGCATTATATAATTCATAATAATGTCCATGTCATCAGAATGAACTGTGTATAGTTGATCAGTGTAATACAGAGTATTTTGAAATGAAAATGAATGTAGTTTGTACTGTACATGATGGCTTAAATATAAATACAATTATCAAGAAAAGTCATAGCACCCATCTAAAAAGAATCACACAGATCGCACATATCTGGTACCAATAAAAATGTATAATATACAAAGCAAATGTGCCTTTACAATTCATGTTTTTCAGGAATGGGTGATTATGTATTTTATTAAATCTTAATGAAGATGCTGTTGTACAATAATCAGACTAATTTCAGGTTCAACGGTCAGTAACGGCTCTGCTTTCGATTAAAATGTCTCGGGGGCGTGTTCATGGAGCAACAGCGCCCCCTGCGGTGTTTACTGGCAACACTCACAGGTCAGATGATCCGAGCTACATTGTAAATAGACAGCAGCGATCCACCGTGGCCATGCCTTCGTAGCCTCTTTAAACCACCTCCAGCAGACCAGATATTTCCACGCGGAGACGCCCTATCATCCGACGCCGGCTCTCTATCTGTTTCGGGTCATTTGGGCGCGTTAAAAGTGTTGTTAAAGTATGTACCGGTCTCTGTACGCCTTCCGATCCGCGGAGCCCAACTCGCTGCACTTCGCGGCCGGAGAAAGCTTCCTAATCCTGGAGAGGAGCAACAAACACTGGTGGCTGGGGTCCCGCTGCAGCTCGGGGGAGACCGGTTACATCCCAGCCTCTTACATCGAAAAAATACAGGTGAACACCACTTTCTATCCTGGAGGTTTCTCTCTTGTTTTTCTGTCTCAATGAGTACAAGCGGTGAATACGTCGCATCCTGAGGTGCAGTGAGATCTCGTGAATGCGTAGCAACGTTGATGGGGTCGAGAGAGACAGATGCCATGTAACTGTACTTTATGTACTTTAGTGTAGTGCAGGCCACGGTGAAGCTGGCTGCTGGTTTATTGTCAGGAAGAAAACGCACGCTTCCAGAAGAAGCCATAAATAAAAAATTAAAAAGGGTTGCATTATGTGGGGACTTGGCCTTCTGCACTGCAGCTGCTCACTGCGACAGAGAGGAGGTTTAGGATAGGACAGGAAAGGAAGTCAGGGAAGGATGGGATGTGACAGGAGAGGATGATACAGTATGGGATAGAGGAGGATATGAGGCAGGACACATCCAAAGACCAGCAAGGCCACTGAGAAAGAAAGAAAGACATGGTTTCTGCTCAAATTGTGACCGTATCTCTATGTTATTATCAAAAATCAGCCTCAACTATCATTGTCTTTGGTAAATAAGTAGCTACTCCCTTCCACACAGCTTTTGAGTTTTCTCTCAGTCACACCCACATGAGCTCCAGAGTGAGGAGACTCCTTTTTTCCAAGAATCCAGTCTTCCAGTGAACTAGTCGCAGCATGTATTTTGTAAAATCACAGGCTCACACACAGTGGCAGGGTAGGAATGCTCTCTCCTGTTGTTAATGACATTGGCTGTGGAGGTTTAATGAGCCTGAATGTGAGGCCTCACTGAGCACGTGTGACACTGGTTAAAAGGCTGTTTTTGTTAGATAACTGCCCTAGTTTGTTTCTGCCTGGAGTCACACATGTCCCCGAGCCACAATTCTGTTCTGTTTCGTTTAAACTTGAATAATTATGCATGCTGCCATGTTGATGAATATTTCATTTGTTCATCTCCTCCTCCGCCTGTAGGCTCCAGAGCAGGATGAGGTGTTGCAGTCTATTGACAGAGCAATCGAAGGGATCCACAATGTGGCCTTAAAGAATGGAGGCAAATACAATCTGGAGCAGAGAGATGTTCTACAGTGAGTCGAAATGCACGTAATACACTTAAGATGATATATTGATTCTGTGTCTGCACATGAATCCTGATTCTCCTCCGTTGTAGGAAGTTGATCCATCACAGAAAGGAGACTCTTGCGCGACGAAGTTCCTCATCCTCCGGCCACAAACAAGGCCTCCCATCTTCCAGCAGTGAAATATCTCTCAGTCAGACTCCTCCTCCACCCAACGGCCTAAACCGAGACTACGGGCGACAGGGGAGCGTGCCGTTATCAGGAAGCATGGACAATATGCAGGGAGAGCAGGGCTTTTACCAGGTAACACACACATTTAAATGTTTTATTTGAGTCAAATATACAGGATTCAAATATTTAAAGAGCTTACATACATCCTTGGATACTTTTTAAAGTTGAAAGCATCTTTTTGTCTTTGGCTCAGGGTTGTGGGTTATTTCTCCTTGTTTTTTAATATATTATCTTTATCTTTCTGTCCCTGTTCTTCTTCTTGAAAAGTGTTATATAAGTAAAGTTTGCTTGTTTGCATTTGTAACTCACTAACAGGCTGCCAAGTATTAAAACACCACTGATCTACACTGACGGGACTGATACTCCATCAGTTTATCAGAAAAGGTTTCTTCCGTGTGCAGGATCAAAAACACAGCCCATATTTAAGGATTAAAATGTCTCTTTTGGCATTCATTGATAAAAATCAGGAGATGTTGAAGAATAGATCACGAGATATTAAACCATCCTCAATAAGCATATCTCATGGTAACACCTCTCTGCCCTCACATGACCCTGTATATGGTCAATTTAACCTCCTGCGTGCCCTCCTGCAGGTGCCTCCTCAACCTCGACGTGCGGCTCCGATCACCCCACCTCCCCCTGAGAAGCTGCGAAACAGCCGGCGTTCAGGTTAGAACGCAGAGAGCAGCAGTGTCTTCGCAACATTACAGCGCAGCGTTTTTGCTGCTGCTACCTGCTGCAGCTCTGAGCTTCACCAACACACTCTATTCTTAGTCAAGTCATTCCTGTTCACTCTCCTCTCTGTAACTGGAGCTCTCTCTCTCTCTCTGTCAGTAGAGCCAGAGGTCCCCTCCAGAGTGTCCTCTCTCCCTCCGTCCCCTGCTCCGTCCCTCTCGATCAGCACCACCTCCTTAGAGTCTGGCTCCTCCCACTCACCGGTCTCCTCTGATGTCAGCCTGCCAAGTGTTTCCAGCACCCCCCCCCCTCCCGTGCCATCCCGTGTGAAGCCCTCTGCACCGCCTCCGGACGTGCCTCCCTCTGACTCCCCTCCTCAGCCAGCTCCTGCAAAGAAGAGCCCGGCTCCACAGCCTCCCCAGCCCACCCCTCCTTCACAGCCCGCTGTGGAGGAGCAGCCGGAGAGTGAATGGCCCGTTGCCCCCCCGTCTGTTGCTGAAAGCCCTCCTGGCAGCCCCACTACCACCCCTGAGCCGGTTCCCATGACTATTGGGGCTGAACTGATCGAGCTGGTACGGAAGAACACGGGCTTGAGTTACGAGCTGTCTCGGGTCGCTGTGGGCGTGGTGGTCGGCCACCTGCAGACGGCCCTACCTCAGGCCTCCTCTGCTTTGGAGCAAGTTCTCCTCTCGCTGGTGGAGAGCAAGGTCAGATTTGTTTTCGTTACATCATGTGGATCCTGGAGCCTCTCCAGCTTAAAGGAGAATACTGGTGTCGTTTAGAGTTACAGCTCAGTCTGCATTTAGCTGACATTTCTCAGAGTCGCAGTATCACTCTCTCATTTCCTGTTTTTAAACGCAAGCTTTGCAGCGTCAAACCAAGCTTGAAGTGAAGTGCTAATTCTTTCCTGGCAGATATTTCTGTCTATTCCTCTGGGTGTAAGGTGGTTGATAGTGGGTTGTGTGTAACGTGACCCCAAACAGACAGTGCTGAAAGCTTTTGGCTGCATCCTGTATTTACATGGTGACACGTGTGCACACTCTGAACCCTGCTCATCCAATTAACAAGACTGAAATACTCTGTGGTCTATTAGAGCTCTCTTCAGTGGGCTTTTAGATATGAAACACTCAAATCTGAGCTTCACAAAACACTGATAATAAACAAAACCAGACTGAGGGTTGTAGCTCAGATGATTGTCAAGCTTTTATATGTTGTTTTTATTACTTTTTTAAATTAGTTACAGAGAATAGCCTCTTTTGAAAGTCTGAAAACAAGCGTTTATATCTCCAACTGCGCTGCCTGCATGCTGATGCTAATGTAGAGCACAGAAGCATCCAGGAACACCGGTATCATCCTTAAAGCTGCTCTAATCCACGTTTGATTATGAGAATAGAAAATGTTCCTCTACTGGTATTTCAAGTTGAAACACAGAAACAGGTGTGTCAAGATGTTTTAATGTCTCTGTAGGATTTGAGTGCAGCGCTGCCGCAGGGTCAGGTATGTCACGACGAACAGAGGCTGGAGGTGATCTTCAGCGACCTCGCCCGGCACCGGGACGATTCCCAGCAGCGTAGCTGGGCGCTTCATGAAGACCACGCTCTCATCGCCTGCTACCTGGAAGAGTTGCTGAAGATACTGGTACGATGCAGGGAGCCGTTTAACCTCTCTCTCCTGTAACACTGCATGTTGATAACAGTCTGCAGCCTGGTCGAAGTGTATGAAGGCGTGTAAAGTCCTGACCGACTGTGTCACACATGTAAAGATAAAGAAAGTGCTTCACAGTAAAGGCATTACAAACATAAGAACAACAAAATAGACTTTACAAAACAAGAATAGCATCAACAAAAAAAGCAAAGCAGCAGCTTATAAACACAAAAGAACTCCTGTGATCCAACATGAGTCATTATGTATTAATATGCACAGTAATAAAACGCGTCGGAATGCACTGAAAAAAAGAGGACATTCAAAAAGAGGATTCGGGTGCAGTCGTGTCAGGTCATGACAGTTTTCAGTGAGAGCATTATAATATGAAAAGTTTTCTCTTGGGATGAGTCTGGTGTGCCCTCGGGACTCCGTCCAGATGTCGTGCTGTAAATACCAGACATGTTTGATAGGATCAGAGCGGCTCAGACGACTTTACAAATCCAACAGTGTGGTTAAAGATTGAAACTCTTCGGGCTGCCAAATATTCTTTGTTGGCAGTTTGTCTGGACCAAAACTCGGATCAGGGTTGGGACGGCTAGACGAGTTGTTAATGGGCTCCATAATCCCCTGGAGTGTGTTTAGGGGCCACGACTGTCAAACAGATTATGAAGTTACATAGTTTATGATGCTGTTATATCATTTCTGTTACAACTAAAAGCTGTTTTGTTTTCTTCCTCAGACTGATGCAGATCCAGAAGTGTGTAAGAGGATGTGCAAGGCCAACCACTACGAGAATGTGCTGTCTCTGGTTTCATATTATCAGATGGTGAGACAAAATAATCATAAAGGGTTTTATTTTTTTAACACACTTTGAACTAAAAATCAAATCTGTGCTCATAATATGTCACTGTGATACCTTAGAACATTTGTATAATATATGATTTCTTATTAGTTACCTTGTAGCTGAATTGCACTTGTAGATTTTGAACAATAATAATAATATTCTCGTTGCTGAATACATAAGAGTTCATCCAGTTTTTGGTCCATATGGCCGCAGTGGAGGTTGAACCTTCATCTTTACGGTGTTAGTGAGCATGTTGGTGATGTTCAGTGTACGTTTGGCTGATGTTGACTCATTGTTGCCATCATGTGACCATGCAGGAGCATCGCGTGTCTTTGCGGCTGCTGCTGCTCAAAGTGTTCGGGGCGATGTGCAGCCTGGATGCTGCTCTCATCTCCACCTTCCTCAACTCCATCCTGCCCATGGAGCTGGCCAGGGACCTGCAGACTGACACACAAGGTGAAAATATATTCACTTTTTGCTGTCTCTTGTTGTTCCGTAGTGGCACTCCCCAAACTTGATATTATCCACAATAATTGACTATTTCCTGCCTGTTTTTCTTTCCTCAGAACACCAGAAGATGTGTTACACAGCTTTGGTACTTACTATGATCTTCTCAATGGGCGAACAGGTGCCATATCATCACTACGGTATGGTGTATATTAAGATGCTGTTTTATGACACATTTTCAGTGGCATATAACATCTGTTTCTTGTACCTCTGCACACAAAAACAGCATCACTGGTGATGAACAATGTTGATTCTTTCAAAACAGTCAAGAACAGCTTTGTATTTAGCTTTATGATAATGCATTTTTCACTTTATCAGACAGATTATAAAAGCTTTTGCCAACTTAAACTGATCCAGACATGCCTGCGTTAGAGGGATAATGTGACTCTCCCTGCTTTCAGAACACTTGAATGCTGACTTTGTTGCGTTTCTGCTGGGTGTGGTGGAGGACGGACTTCCCTCTGATCCCACAGAGCAGCTGCCTGACATCTTCCTGAACCTCCTGCTGGCCTTCAACCTGCACCACACAGGTGAGAACAGCCGCCAACCTTCGTCTTCACAGCAGACATTTTGACTTGTCATAACAGGAAACACACAGCTAAAGTAGAAATAGTAACATTAATGGTGGCTGCATTCCATTTACTTACAAAAGAGCTTTTATTGTTTTACGACAAATACTTATTTGTGTCTTGTGTGTGTCACCCAGCACCCAGCAGCAATGTGATCATGCAGGAGGTGAAGAAGAAAAATGTCAAGATCCTGTCAGAGAAAGTGCTGCTGCTTCTGAACAGAGGCGGTAAAATACCACCGTCTGTCATGTTTCTCATTTTACATGTATGCTTTCTGTCTGCTGTCGACGTCATTGCTCACTGTTTGCCGCCTCCTCTCCAGATGACCCTGTGTGTATGTTCAAACACGCACCGCCTGCACCGCACTCTGTGCTCAAGTTTCTGCAGGATGTTTTCGCCACCCGAGAGACCGCTGACATCTTCTACCGCACTGACATGATGGTGATGATTGACATTGCCGTTCGACAAATATCTGACCTTTCACCCGGAGACAAGGTGAGACCTGGACAACACCGCACAGATACTGACTGTTCTCTTTTAAAGGAATAGTTTCACATTTTGGGAAACACTAGAGACACTCTCATGTCTGCACGGTAAATATGAAGCTAGAGCCAGCAGCAGGTTAGCTTAGCTTAGCATATTGACGAGGAAATGGTGGGAAACAGTTAGCCCAGCTCCAATTTGAACAAAATACACTAATTAACACATTATATCTTGTTTGTTTAATCCGTGCAAATAACAAAGTTCAAAATCCAGAAATTGGGATTTTATAGGGTGTTATTTGCAGGACTATTTCTGGCCAGGAAGCAGTGACTTCTCTTGGCAAGAAAGTGAATAAGTGAATGTTTCCCAAATGTTTAACTATTCCTGTAATGATGTATCAGCAGCTTGTTACCTTGTCTGATTAGAATCTCCTCTCTGGTCCTCCCTGTGAAGCTGCGGATGGAGTATCTCTCCCTCATGCACTCCATAATGCGCTCGACAGACTATCTCGAGCACCAGCACCGCCTGTCTGACCTGCAGGGGGCGCTGCAGATGATTCTCAGGGAGGAGGAAGATCCAGGAGAGGATGAAGGGAACGCTACAGCGAAACAGATGGATAAGCTAATCGTACAGCAGATCTACAAGGAGTTCCCACGGATCTGTGAGAACCAGGACTAACCATATCAGTATCACGCTCACACACTATAGTCTGCTCCCGGGAGGTACAATAAAGTTTGAAAGAAGAAGAACTTTCGCTTGATGGGACGCCCTGTATTCTGTGCCAGCCCGTGCTGAGAGAAGCTGATCAGTTTTGCCAATGTTTTCTTGGACTCGTATTCCAGCTCTGCAGTATGCACATGATGTTGATTTCAGAAAGATCTTTCTGTTTTCACAGCTTTTCTTTTCTCAAATGAATGAGAAAAAAAGGAGAGGGAGGTTTTTTTTTTCTTTGATGTTCCTAAAGAAGGGAAAAACATGACAAATGGACAAAAAAGAGAGGCTTAGTCATACTTTTTTAGATTTAAAAATAGCCAAAATACAGGCCAAACCCTGGAGCTGTTTCACAATGAATTCCTTGCAATAATGACCTTAAAAATCCTAAATGAACTAACTGTATGTACTCATAGTATTTTGAAATCAAAGTAACAACCAGGGCTAAACTTAATTCTGGTTTTAGAACAAATTCAAAGATTTTAAATGATAAAAAGGCAGATTTGAAGATACGTTACAGATGCAGTAACAGTGCCATTATCTGAATCGTTGTGAGAGTACTTTGACCCTTTATGTGCTTCCCTGTTAGTGGGACCAAACTACTGTGTGTTACTGAGAGCGTCGTTTTCTGTATAGAGTATAATACTCTTAAATCTGACTTCCTCTTTCATTCACCCACTTCATTCATTATAATTAAAATGAACTTAAAATAGAACATGTTTACTATCAGAGTGAAAAAAAAAAGCGCACTCGTGTTACCATTACTAAGCTTTTAGTTGGTACTTGCTGCTACATATTGAGTCTCTCCTGTGGCTCCATCTACAGTTTTCTCAGCCTGGTACTTTTGTCTCTTTACTGCTTTTCACACACTTCAAGATGATCGCTCTGTGCTCACATATGCAAACCTCCTCAAGCATCAGAAGTCATTGACTGTTTACAGATTTAGCATCTGTTGGACTCAAGGGTTTTTGTCCGAATGCTGCATTCATATTCAAACTAACTGTGCTGCAATAAGGCTTTATAGCAACTTGTAATATCGCTGCAATATACTGAGTCTTGGCTGATGTGAACTGCAGCTTCCTGGAGAGGAAAAGTGTTCTGCACTTAATTATCTGAGATAATTCATAAGTCAGTGTTGTTGATTTCCAGTTATTATCTGATGCTCCTACTGAAAATCAAGACGAAGAAGTACATGGCATTTCTTTTATCCCCTCGTGGTTTTAATACTTTAACAGCAACATGTATCTTTCCTTGTTTCTTCCCCATGACGTAGAGATTGATGTTGTTCTCCCATCTTACACTTTGACTTATCTGTTCTGTCCCTGGCATGGCTTCCCTGTCTGGAAACATGTTTCTGAGAAGGTAGACACAATCCAGAAGTGATATCAGATTTGAATTAATGTCCGAGTCTTCATTCAATGAATATTTGTGTGTCTGTTTACAGCGTGTGTGAGAGAGGTGAGTGTCTCTTCTTTCCATGATTAACATTGTCTGCAAAAGTGCTGCGACTGTGTTATAATAAAACTAATAAAGCTATATTTTAACAGTGGAAGTGGCCGGATTGGTGGAGAGGGTGATTGTCTGACATTTTGGTACAACATAATAAAACCTCAGTTCAAACTTTTGGTAACATGTTGTAGGTCACACTCAGGACACAACAAAACAAACAGGACTGAGATTTAACTAAGATAAGAGTTAAACAGTATTATTTAAGTGTGACTGTTGTCAGCAGACAGAAGTAGCTGAGCGTGTCCAGCAAGCTTAAGTTCAGTATGAAAGAAAACAGATGGTTGTGTTGTATTTTATACAGTATATATAAATGAAATGCTAGATAAACACTTCATGTAGAAAATACTGAAATCACAACAGATACATGAATGAGCACCTACTGGTGGTATGCAGGTGACATTTAAAGACACCCAATCTGTACAAACTTGATAAACAATGTATATTAGGATTTCTTGTATATCATAGGAATACATGACAGCATCTTTTATCTTTAGTAGCTATATTTTACCTGTATGTTATAAATGGTTGTAATTGAGAAAATGCCTTTCCTGCAGAAAGAAGAGTAATATTGGGTAAAATAAAGTGTAACATGTATAATGTAAATCACTGTCATGAGTTCAGTGTCTCATAACTTTAAGGAGTACAACAATGGAAGTGTACTGAATGCATTGAATGGAGTAAGATGTGAAAGGATGTGAAGTGTGAGCTGAAGTGTAAAAATAAGAGGAGACAAGGTGATGAAGAGAGGAAAGGAATTTAATTTGTTAACAGTGAAAAGATGAGAAATTTCCCGGCTGCTAGAAAATCAACAGTAATACACCAATCAGAAACAGACAGACACTGCTGGATGAGTAATCAATCATCCAATCAAATTAGCTGTATGTTACTATGTGTGGGACCTGCAACCTGAAACAGCTGACGGTTTGAAAATATAGATTTGAAGTATTTTTTGATATAAGTCCCCACATTTGTGTCTTTGCCAAAGAGTATCAAAAGTAAAATATCATTGGAGTCAATGTGTCAGTTGAAGGGCTCTCGTGTTGCTTTAAGGCAGAACATTAAAAAAAGACAAATTTGTCTGTGTTATTATAGTGAAACTAATCACACCCTAGTTACACCCTATTTTTCTTCTTCCTCTTCTTCTTCAGCGAAGAATACACCAATGGAATGGATAGAAAATAATATGATTAATATATGGAATTATTTTTTTACACTAACAGAGTTAACCAATTCTATTTTGTAAATAAACATGAACGTATTTTTTTTTTCTTATTTTTTCTTATTTTTACTGTATTCAAGTTTCAAACAAAGTTGAAAGTTTCCACCCGAACTCCAAACAGAGACGTACCTGAGTGAAGCTGTGCGGCAGTCAGACCGGTCCGGGTAGATAAGTGGGTGAAAGGTCCAACAGACAGCAGTGACAGCAGCACACAGACAGAAACACGGTCGACCAGGTGAGATGTTATTTCTTGGTTTTTGATTTCTCGGCGTGCCCGAGTTTTTTTTCGGTGTCGGTTTCATTCAGTCGCTGCTGTTGTGTGTTTTTTTTCTTCCGGCAGAGCGGAAAGTAAAAATGTCTCAACAACCGCAGCCGATCAGTCCGCTGAAGAACTTCTTCGCCGGAGGGTTTGGAGGGGTCTGCCTCGTCTTCGCCGGGCATCCACTCGACACCATTAAAGTGATTACTGCACTCATTGTGTCTCACTTACACACCGCGTTATGCATTATGAGGCTGCACCTGGTGACATTGCAGCCTCCAGAGACCAACATGTGTCAGATATGTGCTCCTGGTCTCAGTCAGCTGTGTGGATGTAGCAAACTCAGGCTGCTGCAGCCCTTTGACCCACATTCAGTCTGTTATATGACTCCGCTCACTGCTGGTGTTATGGCACAGAGATCTCACCTGACTGCATCAGACCTGCTGTAATTAGTTCAATACTCTTCAATGGAACTAGACTGATCAATCAGCCAATTGGCCAATATTTGTGTTGGTGCATATGTCAGTCAATAAATAACAAGAAACTGCAGGTCAGAAATGCCAGATATGGGTTTTGTCATGTTTATTTATTTTTACTATAAAGTGTCCTGCTCAGTTCATACCAGCGTTAACTGATTTTCTTGGCCACTGAGGAGCAGAGGAACAAGCTGTAAACACAACACGACATATTATCACCTTACAAAGTCTTATGGCAAAAACAAAAGTTGGCAAACAGTTATTAATAAGCCTATTTACAGTGAGAAAAGAAACATCAGCTGCCACTGTGATGCTCGATTCTTTGTGTTGAGGTCAATACTAAGTGCCCCCTCTTCCTCTCTCAGGTGCGCTTACAGACTCAGCCCAAACCCAAACCGGGAGAGCGCCTTGTGTATGCTGGAACCATTGATTGTTTTAAAAAGACCTTAGCCAAAGAGGTGAGGATGCGTGCTGCCTTAATCTCTGCCATATATGTCTTTCCTGCCTCATGCTGATGTTTGCTCGTCACCCTCACAGGGTATGAAAGGACTCTATAAAGGCATGTTGGCCCCCATCATTGGCGTCACCCCCATGTTTGCTGTCTGCTTCTTTGGATTTGGACTGGGCAAGAAGCTACAACAGAAAACCCCTAATGATATCCTAACGTAGGTGATTGCTTAGTCGTAGGTCGTACTGTTCACATCAAAC
Source organism: Enoplosus armatus (assembly GCF_043641665.1). Lineage (NCBI taxonomy): Eukaryota > Metazoa > Chordata > Actinopteri > Centrarchiformes > Enoplosidae > Enoplosus > Enoplosus armatus. The sequence goes on along the minus strand of NC_092182.1, from coordinate 14,133,949 downwards.
ACTGTGTGTGTGATAATATGTCAGAACGTCATCTCCTGCAGGTATCCACAGCTGTTTGCTGCAGGGATGTTGTCTGGCGTGTTCACCACGGCCATCATGGCTCCTGGAGAGCGCATCAAATGCCTCCTACAGGTCAGAGGTTATGTGTTTGTACAGATATACAGGATCTAATCGCTTTCTCCTGTGCTTGTTATTTGTGAGAAATGACCGCGAGTGTAAAATAATGTGTGTGTTTCTGTGTGTGCAGATCCAGGCATCAACAGGAGAGGTGAAGTATGCGGGCCCCATGGACTGTGTCAAGCAGCTGTACAGAGAGTCTGGGATCAGAGGGATCTACAAAGGCACCGCTCTGACTCTCATGAGAGGTGCTTTGTTACTCTGATGCAGCCTAAACCTGAGCAGACTCTTACAATGGGTAGATAAAATAATGAGAACATGGAAGAGGGCTTAAATTCTTAATACTGCCCTGTGGAGTTTTCCTGTAAACAAACAAAGTTATTGTACATTCAGTATTACTCACTAAAACACACCGTGTGTATCCTTGAGGTCTAACAAACACGCTGAATACACTTCCTGCCTCCCTAAAACATTTGCAAGTATTTTGAATCCTGCTTTTGTTACGAGCGTTTGAGGACAGTCTAGGCAAGCAACATAAAACTAGATGAAGAATATTAAGAGTCAGTTTGTTCTGCATTTCAGTCTTTTATTGCCAGCTATAGAAGCTTAAATGAAACATCAAGGAGAGCCCCGGCCAAAATAACAAACAAACCAGCTCTGAGTAACACAGCACATTTTATCAGTTCACCTGTGGGGGAATGTAATGTAGTACTGTCTGTTTACAGTCTGGTAAATTGCCTTGAGTCAGCGTCAGTTGGGGCAGAAGACTAAAAGTTAGAAAATGAAAAAGGTCCGGGGTTGTGGAGTTAGAAAGAAGTGATGTTACCAGACCTCTGTAGCTGCTTTTTCTTGTGGCAGTTTGTCTGAATTCATGTTTTCATGATTTCTAAGACTCTCCTTGACGTATTAAATAATGTTCCAGTCACTGACACATGCTGCTGCAGTTAGAGCACAAACGATTTGGACTTTAAGAGCTCAGTTATCTTTCTTAGGCACTTTGAAGACGCATCAAACTAAAAAAACATATCAATCGACTGCTTGATTGATATGATGAAATCATATCTGAAGTGTTTTCATTATTTTGTCTACCCTCCTGTAGGGTTGTTATCGTAGTGTCTCTGTTAATGTGTCTGCATGTTCTCGTAAAGACGAGAGCACATTATGTATATGTAGGTCATCTGATTAGATTGTAACTTAAAGCATTAAAGAGTTAAAGTTGTTATTAAAGAAGAAGTAAAGTACTGTATGTTTACATAGAAACACATTTATCCATCGAGTTGTTATTATTATTATTATTATGATTAATAAATGTAACTATATTTCATATATTATAGGTTATAGTGGATTATCTTGCAGCTGAAGTGACTTTTTTTTTGTTTTGTAACTCAGATGTTCCAGCGAGTGGGATGTACTTCACGTCCTACGAGTGGTTGAAGAACATGCTCACACCACCAGGAAAAAAGTGAATATTTGTTTTTTTCCTCACAGTGTTTACAACTGTCTGTTTTATTGTAAAAACAAAACAAAAAAAAACACCTCTGAGCCGTTGGACCTGTTGTGTTTTCCCTGCAGCCACAACGATCTCAGCATTCCCAGTGTGCTGTTTGCTGGGGGGATGGCCGGCATCTTTAACTGGGCGGTCGCTATTCCAGCCGACGTACTTAAGTCTCGTTTCCAAACAGGTTCGTTTTCAGATGCCACAATTTGTTGAGGCTAAAACATCTGTTTGAGTATGCGTTACTTACCAGGTATGAAAAATACTTGATACTTGATTGATTGAAGATTTTACTTGAAATTTTAAATCTTTTTTCTGTTTTGTCTTCTTTTTTCTAATTGTTGTGTTTCCACTGTGACATTTATCCAGAGTTAGCGGTTCAGTCTGAATCTCGTCTGCTTTGCTAAACAAAGTTGGACATCTGCCATTGCTTCAGTTCTTGGATTTTCTTATTTGGAGTTTCTTATTATTTGTAGTTTCAAAACTTTATTGACCTAAGTTCAGTATAACATGGGCTGCTTTACATTTATTTTTGCCAGCTATATTTCTGTGTTTTAGTTTTTAAAATCTTAAGAGGTCTTCAGTGTTTAGCATCTACGAAGGTTCTCCATCATCCAGGCAGTAGTTTATCTAGAACTATGATATCTAGAACTAAAGGAGCCTCTTGGATGACTTGTGAAACACCTCTAAGAATAAAAGTCTAGTTGCCTTTGACGTACTACTTCCAGGTTTGTCTTTAAAGAATGTGCCAGTGACTGAGTTTTTCTTATGCATCTCTCCGGCAGCCCCTGAAGGGAAATATCCCAACGGTTTCCGGGATGTTCTGCGTGAGCTGGTCAGAGAGGAGGGCGTGGTCTCTCTGTATAAGGGCTTCAACGCTGTCATGCTTAGAGCTTTCCCTGCAAACGCAGTGAGTGCACTTCACGTATTCTTCAGTTCAGAAAGACCAAAAATGAAGCTATGAGAGACGTAGAGATGCACCAGATGTCATCACAATATCCAATATTTTTGTGCTGATATCCCTGCTGTTGAGCTGTTGAGCTTTTTTTCTAAGAGAGAAACAAATTACACTTTTTATGAACACAAATTTTCAAAAATCTCTAGATAATCAAGTGCTTGTCAGACAGTATTTCATTGTGCATTTGGCCAACTATCACCAATAAAATCAGCTGATTGGCTGAGTATTTTTTGTGCAATTGTTACCTTTATTTTTGATAGCGGACACTACAGCTAAAACAATTAATCAGTCAGTCGATCAACAGATGCTCAGGTAAGTTTTCAAGGAAACACTCGCCCCTTTTTTTGTTTTATGTGATCATAAACTGAATATTTTTGGGTTTTGGACTGTTGCTCAGACAAAACAGGCACTTTTAGGAGGCAATCTTGGGCTGTAGGAAAGTGTGATGGCCATTTTTACGCTTATCTGACATTTTATTGCCCTCGTGGACATTAGAGAAGTGACAGGAAAAGAGTGGAAAGAGAAAGAGGAGGGATATCATGCAGCAAACATCCCTGAACTCAAAGTGGGGATGTTCCAGTTACATCGTCAGCATCTTAAACCCTGAGGACACCAGGATGTAAATACAAAATAAGGGCGCAATAATTCTTTAGATGTGCATTTAATATTTTGCACTTTGTTATAGTAAACAAAAAGTTATGTTAAAAATCAGAGTTTTTAATTCCATCACTTTTACACACAAACTAAACATTTTGTTTCTGTGTCTTTTTCTTTCAGGCTTGTTTCTTAGGATTTGAATTCGCGATGAAGTTCCTGAACTGGTTAGCTCCGGACCTGTGATGAAGGCTCAGCGTCGCCTCGTTTGTGAATCCCAGGAACAGAACTCGACGAGTTATTAGCAGTTCACACACACACACACTGAATCAAACAATACCAAGAGATTTTAACACTTTTCCAATAATGTACTTGATTCTTTTTTTAGACCTTGTGGTACTTTAGAGCACGTGGATTGTTCAGAGCTGCTGAAGGTTCAGAGCCGAGATGTTGTGATGACTCTGTATCTGTGCCAGTACACACAAAAACACAAACACACAGACAGTCGAATGTTCTCACTCCTTTTTGTTTCACTTGTTTTGTTTAAATTGTGTTATTTTTTTTATATAAGAAAAGGAGTGAACTGAACATGTCGTGCCTTACCTTTTTGTTATCTGCAAGCAGGTGTGCATATCAGGGAAAAGGTGCATTTAGTTGTACTGTGTGTGTTCAGTCTCTCAGCAACACAAGCCTTTCAAACTGTCTGCTTCCTGCGTGATCACGCTCCACTCAGTGACCACCAATAATTACACTTTCTTGTTTGTTTTAATGTGAAATGATGAAAGTAGTTGTGAAGAGATTGACTGAGCAGTATATGAATGTCAGCAAGTATAGAAATAAAAAGCAGAATCCATATTTAGAAATCAGACTTGTTGTAGTGCTCTTTTTTTCTAAATTCTCTTTATTTGGATTATTTGTGGAATATTTAAAAAAAATACATATAATGTAGTCAAATGTAATAAACAACTGCAACAAAGGATAATAAACAAAGTAATAATGTATAAAAAAGTAAAGTCAAAGAAATACTAACAAAAACACAAGTACAACAATTACAATAAAAATACACAGAAGTAAGTGAGTAGAAGCGGCTATTCTTTCCATCATAAAGAAAAATAAATAATGTCAATTCAATCATCAACTGAAGATATTTCTGCTCTGTATATTTTATATTTTATATATTAAGATATTTCTGGCCTTTCTACCTGCAGCATTTAACATTCAAAATATAACAATGTGACACATTTTCTGAGTACGTTCTGTAAAACCTCTGGCCAGACAGAACTTCACAATGGGCAAAAACAAAATATACAACAATGATTCCCCTCATTGTCGCCAGCAGCTGGAGGATTTCATGTAATGGGTCTTTTGAATGAGTGTAATGACAAAATCTCTCCCTAAAGCTGAGTTTCATGCTCCGCTTCAGTTGACTTAAGTTACCCTCCCAGTCCCATTTCAGTTTTATACACACAGGTATATATACAATTACTACAGACCCCTATAAAGTTTTGAGATAGTTTTATTGTTTGTTTGAATTTAAAAACATACGCCTCTATAAGAAGTCTCTTGTGTACTTTCTGATGGTGTCTGTTAAAAGTCCTCTCTATTGTTTCTTTGCCAAATCAAGTTCTGAGGCGTAATCCATCAGACAGCCTTTAATTACATCTGATGTGAAAAGTCCTGGTCAATACTTTCCGACAGGCTGTGCTAAATAAAGAAATCAATAAGCTGCTGGATGTTAGAGAGAGTGGGACGAGAGGAGGAGGAGGAGTCACTCTGCTCCTGTGATGAAGGTCCGGACAGAAGTGTGTTTATCAAAGCTGTGGGACAAGCGGATGCTGAGATTTTATATTTCAAATCTAAATGTTTGATATTTAGTTTTGGTTTTGTGGTTAAATGTGAACTGTCCAACTCCAAACTCGTGACCTCTGAACCATCTGCATGATGAGTAATGTTGAGATACCGGCTGGTTTGAAGGAGCTGCTGCAGGGATACACGGTGGAGGTGCTTCGCCGCAGGCCGCCAGACTTGGTTGAATTTGCGTTGCAGCATTTTACGCGAGTCCTGGAGGGCCAAAGAAATGACCAAAGAGCCAAGAAATGCAGTGCCAAACCTGCACGGAAAGGAGTGACCTTTGAAACCAAGTCAAATAAGACCAACAAGGGCGATGAAGAGGAGGAGGAAGGCGCTGTTAGTGAGTGTTGTTACATTATTTTGCGTTTGTTTCCTGCTCCAAATGAAAGATTTTAATGAACTTTTAAGAAATGTAGATGTTTCAAACCTCAAAGCTTCATAGTGTCAACATCACACAAAGGAAATGGAGAAACTGTCCGCAGACAGAAATTAGCAACGTTTTGACCCACAAGGTCAAAGTCAGGCAAACATCCATGTGAACAAAAAGCAAGCAAGATACTGAATACAGACAACACAACAACTCGCAGATCACAGGATACAAAATAACACTCATTAACCCAAGTTATTCAACATGTATATCCACCAGTGTCTCTCTCTGTCTCTCTGCAGAGTCCACCACCAGTAAATACAACCGCAGAGTTTCAGGTCAGTAACTGGAACAACGTGTGATGAATATTAATCTCTGCACGCGGACCACGGCACAGTATTTTTTAATATCGTTTGTCCCACTGCAGTTTGTGCAGAGGCGTATAACCCCGATGACGACGAGGACGATGACGCAGAGCCTCGGGTGGTGCATCCCAAAACAGACGAGCAGCGTCGCAGACTTCAGGACGCCTGCAGAGACATTTTACTGTTTAAAACTCTGGAGCAGGTACAACAGCACGCATGAGCTTCTGTCGGAGGGATGAAGAGAACTGGTTTGTCCTCCTGATGATGACTGCTTTCTTTTTCTTTTTTTTAGACAAAATTTGAATATAGAGTTTAGGTTTGACAGACACACACCTAATGTTGGTGTAATGTACTAATAATATAATATATAATCCAGTTCTCAGATCTTTACACTGTCTTCCTGTGTGTCAAAACACTGACTTTAAAATACTACTTTTTGGTTCACAAAGCACTGGATGGTTCAGGCCCAGAATGCATTTCTGATCTGCTGCTCTGCTAACGAAAACATGTAGAAGCAACATTCAGTTTTTTTGCTCTACATATCTGGAACAAACTCCCAGAAAACTTGATGTCTGCTACAACTCTTTTATTTTTTTAACTCACTTTTATTCTCCTGTTTATTCTGTTTTATTTTTTATCTTCTTGCACTCTTTTTAAAACCTAGCTATGTGTATTTGTTATATTGCCTTGTGTGTCTGTTATATTTTCTCTTAAAGCCCTGTTATGTTTTATGTAAAACACTTTCAATTGTTATTAAAAAGGTGCTACACATATAAACTTGCCTCCAGGAGCAGTTCTCTGAGGTTTTGGACGGCATGTTCGAGGTGTTGGTCAAACCTCAGGAACACATCATAGACCAAGGAGACGATGGAGACAACTTTTACGTCATAGAGAAGTGAGGGGCATATTTCACATTACCTTGTTTATAATGTTTAAACTAGATGACGTCTTGTAATGACTTCTACTCCCTGTCTGTGTGTCATATCATTTCCAGGGGTGTGTATGATATTTTTGTGCAGAAGGACGGAGCGAGTCTGTGCGTTGGAAAGTACGACAATAAGGGCAGTTTTGGTGAGCTGGCTCTCATGTACAACACGCCGAGAGCAGCCACTATCGTTGCGACGCAGGAGGGCGCCCTGTGGGGCCTGGTGAGTCCGACAAAGCACAGTTCAGTTTCTGAGGGAGTGAAAGAAATATGGTGCTAAATGCTTAAATCCCCCCGCATGTAAAGTTATTGCAATTGCAGATTTAATGAAAACTAACCATGTGACGAAATTTAAAGATTTTAAGATAAAACATTTTTTTGTTTGGTGCTCTTTCAGGATCGAGCCACATTTCACAGGCTGATTGTTAAGAATAACGCGAAGAAGAGGAGGATGTATGAGGCCTTCATCGAGTGTGTTCCTCTTCTGAAGTCTCTAGAGGTTTGTAGAACACACAAACAAAATATTATTATTATTATTATTATTATCATTATTGTGCTTCAGGTTTGTCAGCAGTGTGTTTGTGGTGTTTTCTTCTCACCAGCTCTCTGAGAGAATGAAGATTGTAGATGTTTTGGGAGCCCGAGCGTTCAAGGACGGGGAGCGATTGATAACTCAGGTACAGTGTTGGGACATTTTTCGCTGCGTTGTTATTAATCAATACCAGTTAAGTTAGACTTAATAAAGGTGGTGTTTCTGCTGCTTCTTGTACTCACAGGGGGAGGAGGCCGACTGTTTCTACATTGTGGAGTCAGGAGAGGTGAAGATAATGATAAAAAGCAAAGTAAGTACAGTTTCCAATATTGTAAGTGAATCTAAGTTGCCTCTTTAAATGAACGTGTAATCTTTTCATTCACCCTCTTTTAACTTTGAATTTGATTACTAGTTTTTGCCATTAGGTAGACATAATAATTCATTTTTTTGTGTCTGGTAGTGATGTTAATGTACTGAATTCGTTACAGACGAAGGCAGGCCAGCAGGATAACACAGAGGTGGAGGTGGCTCGTTGCTCCAGAGGGCAGTATTTTGGGGAGCTGGCGCTGGTCACCAACAAACCTCGCGCAGCATCGGTTTATGCTGTGGGAGAAACCAAATGTTTAGGTATGTTAAAGGCGCTGGTGTTTGTCTTTCTTTGTTTCAGGATGCTGGACTCTGGTTGGGCTGTTGATTACGGGAGGGGTGGTGCAGCAGGTCTACAGAGGGATGTAGCAGAGACAAGAGCAAGCACAGTAACTGATAATCTACTCACAGCCAGTGGCCGTTTAATCAGGCGCTCCTACTTGTTAACAACACAAACAGCCATCTCAGTCCATATTAAAACTGTCAACAGTGTGGTCTGTGGAAATGGAAATGGATCTGTCCTTTCTTGTATCCACAAAGGCTTGTGATGTTGGGAGTGTTGGGCAACAACTGAGTAACATTTAGGAGTTGGACAGCCATTTCAGTCCTCTCCAGTGGTCTGCACAGTCTGCACCCTGACAGGCCACAGGTGGGATGAGGTGGAACAGGCAAAAATAATCTGCAGGAGCCACATGATGCTGTCGAGTCAGCATGGACCAAAATCCCTAAAGGTTTCCACACATTCAGTCACGTTCAGTGTTATTAGGTAGGTAGAGAAGTGCAACTGAAAAGGGAAGTCTTGACTTGATACGCCTTCTCTTCTTATCCATGGGCTGAAATAATGTGTAACTGCACAAGACAAGATGCTCCACAGTGAATGAAGTTGGCACACAAAGGGAGTTAACGGTGAAGCCTTAAGAACCTGATGATTTCTTTCATTTCCACTTTCAAAGACTAAAGCTGTGCAGTTTGCAGAAGATTACAGAGCTTAAGTTTTGACAGAGGCAGATTGGACATATCGATACAATTAATCTGCTGTTTCACTGCGGTTAAAATCAAAAGATATCCACTGATCCTCCTAATTTAAATATCTTCTGAATATACAGTTTGTTTCCGTTTTAATCTCCTGTTTAGCGTCATATCGACAAATGTTTAGGTATTGAATCACGCCCCATCTGCTATGTTTGTAGTGGACCCTGATAATGGCAAGACTTAACACAACCAAACATTTCTCTCAATGAAAAAAAGTATATGTGCACCAATTTTTACCGTTTTGGAAACTGCACACTCCATCTGTTGGACAGGAAATGGGATGACATAATCTTAATTTGCTTTTTTGTTTCCTTCAGTAATTGACATCCAGGCTTTTGAGCGTTTGCTGGGACCCTGTATGGACATCATGAAGAGGAACATTTCCCAGTATGAGGACCAGCTGGTGGCACTGTTTGGCTCCAGTGTAGATTTAAAACACTAGGACATACAATTCTAAAATAAAGTTGTACTCAAGTCAAACATAGTGCATCTAACACGTGATTATCTCCCCCTTGAGGTAAATGTAACATACAGCCTTGTGTTTTATATTCTACTGTTCTTTGTACAACTCTGCAAGTTTAGGTTGTGAATAGGATTACATCATGTTTCTTGTGTGACAATCCCAATAATTACCCAAAAGAAACCTACACAGCAGTAACTGTCGTGCTTGAATATACCTCATTGATAAAAGAAGTCAGTTTACAGCAGGCGAGCTTCGGTTAATCAACAGTCCAGTACTGACAGGACCATCATACTGTACCTTGAACCAAGTCCATGAAGCCTGTCACCGGCTCCTGATTTATCATTTCCTGTGTTGTTCCTCTCTATACAGGCGTGACAGGACATTTTGACAGTAGGAAAATCACAGGTGTAAATAATAAAATGAATGATGACTTAATGTTATTTAGCTCCTTCAGTTTCAGGGTCCTGATATTGTGCATGCTGACTGGGATACTTGAATAGAACAGAGCCATCGTTAATGGTTAGTAACATGTGTTTTTCCTACTATGACAAGTCAAAATGTCTGCATGTCTGATCTGTCACGTTTAAGAGTACTCCACCAATTTAAAATTTTACTCCTATAACACGGTGGGACTCACGATGGACAGTTTCATATATCAAAATTAATGCAGCAGAACCAGAGATGTAGTCTCTTTTTTTATAGTCCACGCATTCTTCATCCTTGTCAAAACCTGGCGCCTAAATTACCCACAATGCAACGTCACTGCTCACAGCTCAGTCAGAGATTTGGGTGAGTTATACTAGTAACAGCTAATGTAGCCTCAAGCAGAGATGAGGAGCGGACTACAGAGGTCTGGTAATATCACCTCTTTCTTGTAGTCTTCAACCCCCAACCATTTATCAGACCTCTGGAGCCACAAAATGAAACCTTTTTTCCCCACATATGCAGTAACGCTAGTTTGCTGTTAGTTCGCTCGTTCGTGTTAAAAATCAGTGGAGTTGCCCTTTGTTTTAACCCATAGCAGTCGTTTCAAAAGTTTGCTAAAATGTTAAAGTGACATCTTATAATTAAGTTACTGTCCCATCAAACTCAAATACATTGGAACTGAACAGCCAGACTTCTGTTTTACTGCAATTGTTTTCATATAGGAACAATTATTATGCAACTGAGGCCTCTTTAGCTTCCAAATTATATGCAACATGTCTTGTAATTGTTGTTGACATACACACAGTTCATGTTAATTTACTGTGTAAGTGCTGGTCAATCATTGTTTGATTGTTTAATGATGAAAAGTGCTGGACCATTTTCCATTCGCACTCAGCAAAAGAAGCCACCAGCAACTGTTAACGACCACTTCTGTTTACTCAAACCTTTGTTGTATGATATGTAAGCGTAACCTTGTTTTTAATAAATGGCATGTCTTGAGTATAAAAATGAGTGAACATTCTTGCCAAATAATGACATAAAAAAATAAAAGGATTATATCTTAAATATTCAAGTTTTCTGGAGTTTGTTTTATTTGAGTTACAAAATATGAAGTGCCATCAGCAGACTCCACAGGAGAGTTTGCCAACCTTCTTGTGTTACAAGTATTTACACCCAAAAAAAAAAAATCAAGGATATCCATCTAAATTCCCACACTCTGCGTTCTGGTATGTCCCAGAGTCCAAGTCTCTGTCAAGTTGTCCAAGTTCCATTGTCAAAGTTTAAATATTTAAAATATTTACAAAGTCCTGTATTCAAAAACTCCCAAATCATACTGTAGCTTGTTCAATGCAAAGGCAGGTGTCAGAGGTGTAACTGCTTCAGTAGTGTGAGAAAATGAGCAGAGCTGGTGGAATTAAAAGGAGCTGTTAAACAAAAGTGGTCCTCTACAGGGTCTCCATAGTTTTACAGGTGAATTCTTCCTCCTCTAAAAGAAAGCCTGGGCGAGGAAGTCTGTACATAATCATTTAAAATTACATGTTGAAATGTTTTTTTAGCCATTGCGGTACAACAGCTTCTATGATCCTCTGTTGTGAAGAAATGAATATGACAATCAATAAAAGACAGATGAAAGAAAAAAGGCCACCCAGATAGTCACTCATTCTTGTTCATCAAACATCCTGATTTTTTCTTCAGAGCATCTCCGAACATTAAAATAAAACTCCAATAAATAGAAATACAGCAGAGAAATGGTCAAATAAGACTGATTCTGGTTTGGTCCATCCCTGAGTTATTTTGAGAAGGACAAAAACACCAGAGTGACAAAAGAAAAAAAGAAAAAGACTGGTGGGGGGAAAAAAAGCAAAACGTTGGTACAATCCTACACATTCCCATTGTGTCCAGGAAAAAACAAATTCTCATATTCCTCTGGTTTCCTGAGGCTCATCAGCGAGAACATCCAGCGATGGGACAGTTCCCAGCAGTGAAGGTTACACAGAGGTGATGACAATCATGAGGTGTGGTGAGATGCTGGAGATCCTGTTGAGAAGGTCGGGGGCGAGCTGGGATAAGTGGCTCTCTGAAAATTCGCATGGTGGGAAAATCTGTAGCACATAAGCAGGCTGGGAACACAAGGAAAACATCAATTACTCATTTGAAGTTACAAAGAACCAACAGATTTGATTACCAGTTAGACCAGGCTGGTTTCAGTAAGTCGGCCCTGTATTCAGGAAATTCCTGTTTCAAGGAGGTTTAAAAGAAGTCTACATAGGTTTTCAGGTTTAGCTTCTCCTCAGGCTAAACCAGTGTTACATGAGTACACAAGTTCCTCCTTGAAGGTTCCCCTTTGTTGCCACAGTGAAAATGAGGCAGTTTACCTTTCATGTCAAATTGTGATTTCATTTGACATGAACTGCACTACTTACAACTACGTACTTAAAATGTGTCAGATCTTTTTCAGTCATAAGTATCTGACCGTATTTTAGTCAAATGTATCAATGAACTGAAATTTAAAATAAAGCTATTATAAAACTGACCCATGGATGTAGCTTCATATTAATTTTAATATGTTAATATACCCTTAACTTTTTCACCATGTGTTCTCTCTTTAAACGTCCCTTAAATAAAATTAAGAAAACAGACACCCCGCAATCTGTTTATTGAAAATACAAAAAGGGGCAGATAGCCAGTCAGAAGTTATTTAAACACTATTACCTCCATACGGAGGCTGTGATGTCACCTAAGTAGCACAATGCAACTGATTAAGACTTTAAACGTTTATATAAAAAAAAAAAGGAAAAAAGCTAATGATCTTATTTTCTTGCTATAAAGTTAATCACTTCACTACGGCTGCAACTAAGTTATTTTCATTAGCGATTAATGTGACGATAATTGTTTTGATTAATAGTTCAGCCTATAAAATGTCAGAATACAAAAAAAAGACACATTTTCTTTTTATTAATCTTAGGGGAATTAATAGCTTGTGCTATTTGACCAACAGGCCAAAACAACAGTTCAGTTCATGACAAAAAAAAGCATCAAATTCTGACATTTGAGGCACATACAAGTCATCTCTCACCTGATTAGAACCTGGGTTGGGGATATTGATGATACCAGCAGCCAACTTTGTCTGCAAGTAGTTGATGAAAGCGGCCTTAAGAGCTTGAGTTTGGTTTAGGACATCGTCTTGATCTCGTCCACATGGCAGAGCAAGGAGAAGACAGAAGTCAGTGTCTCCCTGTACAGGGGAAAAAAAGGTAACCGTTAATAACAGATCGCATTCAATGAAACAGAAAACATTACTCAGTGGGAGTAAGACAGAAGACACGTACGGTCATTCTTCGGGCTACACTCTCCAGTTGTGAAGCCTCTAGTCTCATCCTCTGGACAATCCTAAGCAATGCGCCTCCTTCTTGTAGGGGCAGTGATCGATGAGCCAGAGCTTTGTTGCCACAGACAAAATGCAACTGGACTGCAGCTGTGTCATTCTTCAGTGCCAGCAGGCCTTGCCACACAATAGGGTATTTCTGTTTAAATATGAGACACAACAAAGACAAGTATGTCAGACAAAGTCAGCAGTTCAACAACCCTGAACACAATTTAAACTGTTGTAATGAGTTTTGTCTTACCGTGAGCAACTGCACCATATTAACAGGCTGCGTCATCTTGCCATCTGGTTTTGCCTGGAGGTCTGCACCCTAAGGTTTCAAGAAAATAGTCTAATGTCATGAACAGTTCCTGCATCATGAAGATATCAACCTGCATTTGCATATGAACTCATTTGGCCAGTTTATTATTGTCCGCCCCATTTATATTAATGAGGGGTCAGACTGAATATTAGAAAAACCTCCGGCCATAAAGTTAAATCAACAAGTCTCTTAGACAGTTTTAACAAAAACTGAACATTATAACCTTCATGCAGGTAGAATTTATTGTAGGACCGTTGTATTAAACTACATTAGTTTTAGTAAGGTGTACCCACTTAACTGGAGGGTTAAGTGCAGTGAACTCACCATGGTTGGTGTGACGCTCAGCGGTGGCTGGTTAAGTCCAACAGGAGACGTCTCTGGTATTTGAGAATGGATGCCTCTTGGGTTGGAGTACATCCCTGAGTACTCTGGGAATGAACCACTGGGTCCTGGTGTTATTAGCTGAGCTCTCTGGGGAGATGCCATTGCTTGCCCAGATTGTCGGATCCCCATCATTCCATCTTTAGGAAGAGGAGAGTGTGGCCTCTTTGCCTCTAATGGCTTTGTTATATCTTTCTCAGACACACCTTTAGGCAAAACATGTGCTCTTGGAGACAAGGATAAGGGAAGGCTGGAAGGAGTCTCTTGAATGTGTCCAGAATGAGAGTCTGTGGCTGAACGCTCTCCCTGTTGGTGCAAGAGCACACGCATATCTCTTTGGGCAATGTATGTTTCTAACTGGACACTACTCCGCAAAGGCCCACGAGGATCTGACTGCATAGTTTCCGTTTTTAGCTGTGTGGCAGATTGTCTTCCTGGAGCCTGGTGGAAGCGTCTAGCATCTTCCTGTTCCCCCTCATGACTCCTCAAAGAACTAGGGTTCACCTTAAGAACCTTGTCTCTGCCAACAGACTGGGGTGAGGTGGGCCGTGGCTGCATGGGACCAGACCAGGCAAGAGGCTCACTATGCATCCCATAGCTCATCACAGAGAGAGGTGGAGTATTGACCCGAACATCTGCTTGGACAAGATGACCCACTGGAATTGATTGGGAAACACGGTGAGGAGACATCCGTCCCAAGCCTCCAGGCACACTGTGAGGTGGCATGATAACAGACTGCTCTGGATGATGTACGCCAGTAATAAACTGTTGCATGGCAGGAAGGCCAGTGGATAACATCACTGGTATGCCTTTGGGTGATGAGGAGCCTATGGGTGAGGATACTTTAGTAAATGGAGAATGTGGATGGCCTGACTTGCGAGGTGATCGTGGTTCCTGTTTGACCCCACCAATATGTGAGGGAGCTCTGTCACCAGATGTTGTGACAAAACCTACATGGTTGCCAGGAGGAGAGGGCAAATGGGGGCTTATTGCAGGACTTATAGCAGATGTCCAAGGTGGTTTAGCTCCATCCGTACTGTGAGAATCAGCACTGTCCATTTTCTTTTGATGTTTTATTGGCATGTACTCTTGATGGTAACTCATTACTTGCTGGTTACCCTGTGTGAGACGCTTCACTACTCCTTGAGGTCCAGATTGGTAAGTAGGTTCCATCTTTTCCAAACCAGTGCTTTCTTGTTTAATAGAAGACAAAGTTGACTGCATCTTACCAGGATGCCCATGATCTGTCTGCAATGAAGGCCCCTTTTGAAGTCCTGAATGAGAGAGACCATACATTTCCTGTTTTATCTGGGGCATGGACACCAACTGCTGAGATTCCATGTCACCTGCTGTTGCTTGTGGGATCTGACTTATTTTTGCAATAATCCTCTGGGGCCCCTCAGTTTTCTGGCCTGAGTGGCTCAAAACTACCACTCCTTCAGATGTATTTACTCTCAAACCTGGGCAAGATCCTGTACCAAGAGTGGGGCTCTCAACAATGAAGCGTGCAGCACTTCCCTCCTCATCACCAACAGATGGCCCAAGGTATGATCCAGTATCATCTTTGCTGGGCCTATAGGATGGTTTGGGTAGAGTTATGTCCACACAGGGATTTCCAATGTTCATGTTTAGTTTGTCCTCAGGCTCAGGAGGGTTGCAAACCCGACTGATAACAGAGGTTGCAGTGGATGCAATAACAGAGATCACAGATTTTGTCTCAGGAGATGGTAGTGAGGCTGGAGGTCGAACAATGGGTGGAGCTGGATGAGCTGGCATTCTACTATCATGTAGTGGTGACTTATTTGGCACAACAGCTGATGGAGTATTACTTTCAGAGGGGTTCTGATCTCGAAGGGTGAGCAGATTACTAGGAATAGAACTACTGCCTGGCATTGAAGTATTTTTGTGTTTCATAAGAATCTGTCTCAAGTCACTTGTGCCATGATCTATATCCAAGTTTTCAGGATCTGAAGGTAAAGGCTGGTTTTCCTTGGATGCCAACGGCATGACAGGTGAAGAGGAGACCCCTGTATCTTTAGACTGCTGGCGCCAATCTGGTGGCGAAACAGGAATTCTACTTGTTTGAATGGGTCTGATATTTGGCCTGTTAGCTAGTGGAGACAGGGAAGGGGAAATGCACTCTGGAGGCACCTGTTGAGGCTTTGGACATATGGGACTCTTTGATTGGGGGTTGACAGGTTTAAGATGTTGAATGTGTTCTCCAGAAGTTGACTCAGACTCTGCGTTTACATCTGTAGCCTTGACAGCTGAAGGCTGAGGTTCTGGCTTCCAAGTAGTTGGAGTAATAACTGCAGCAGTTGCTGCTGATGGAATTGTTTCTGGAACAATCTTTGCACTGGAAGCTGTGCTTTCTGCTAAAGGAGTTGTCAATTCCTCACTTATTGAATGTCCTTCCTTTGCATCTTTTCTTACTTGCTTTTGGCCTTTAGAACGTTTGGGTGTTTTAGGTCTTCCCTTGGTGCCCTTTTTTGGTGTTGTTGGGAAGACAGTCTCTTCCTGTATAGCAAGTGTATTTGTTTCAGGTTCATCTTCCTTGGCAGGCTGAAAGTCTTGAATCTCAGGTTCTGAACCTACATCTGCACTTGGTGGAGGTGCTTGATTTACGGACACAGTTGCTTCCTCAGCAGTTATTGAGTCAATAGCAGCCATGAGTTCTGTCTCGCTCGCAGGATTAGAAGGTTTTTCCTCCTCTGGGTCAGTTTTTGCTTCTCTCTGTGGGACAACTGGTGTCGGGGGTTCAGTTGGAAAAGCAGGATCTGTAAGTTTAGCAATGTTCTCCACGGCCTGCTCCAATTCCAGCTCCTGTGAAATTAAGCTTTTTGGCGTTTCCAGGAGCTCCTTTTCTAAAGCGGCATTTTCCTTTTCTTCATTGTTGGAGCCTTCTCTGTTAGAATTAGTGCACTTTGAAACATGATCACTGTGGTCACCAGGTCTTAACTTTTTTGAAGAATCCTCTTGATTCCCAAGCGCATCGTCCCCTAACAGATCTTTGACCTCCGTGACATTTAGTCTGATTTTGAGGTTCTTGAGGACAGGAGAATTAGGAGTCCTTGTCAATTTGGTTTTTCCTCTAACAATCCTGTCTTTTTCTGAGGTAGGTTTCTCTTCCAAGACTGGGGAATCGGTCTCTTTCCCATTTGATTTACCCTCACAAGCTTTTTCATGGAGAACATCTTTATCTCTGCCCAATTCTCTTCCTTGTTTATCTTTCTCCTCTTTCTTTTGGTCAACTTTTATTGATGGATCTTCTTTATACGAACTTGATGAATCTTGCAAAGCCAAGCAATCTTCATCTGTGAAATCCATTTCCTGATCGTCCTCCTCAGCCACCTTGGTTTTTTCCCCCTTCCTTGTTGATCCAGATCCTAGGACTGTGGACATCTGATTCAATAAAGTCTTTGTGCCATGAGGGGATGTTTTCCCCTTTGACACTCTCGGAATTCGTTCACCACTTTCTGATTCATTTGAATCTGTGTCTTTATTGTCCATTTTTGATTTTTCTACTTTTACTGTTGAGCTCTCATCACCTTGTCTGCGATTTTTGGGAGGACGGCCCCTTTTAGTTGCAGGGGCTGGAGCAGGTGGATCCTGTTCGATACTTTGTTGTTGTGTTGCATCTTTGTCTGTACCTCGCTTCCGTGCAGAGCGTGGTGACTCTGTCATTTCCTTTCCAGAACGAACTGGCACATCATCTTCAACTGGTGTGGCATACACAGATTTAACATTTCTTCGTCTTGCTCTGAGTAATGGTATGCTCTGCTCTAACATATCAGGATCTGATCCATGAATAGGAGATTTGCCTGTGGACTTTGATTCAGCTCTTGGGGATGATCCACGTTTCAGCTTCTCTTTGTCAATGCGTTCACTCTTGCGTGTTGCTGGTTTCTCAGAACCAGAGGTAGACGTGACAGGAACTGGAGCAACTTGAGCAGGCGATTGTTTGCTCTTTTTATTTTTTATTTCTTTTGTTTTATGCTCTTTCTGAGGTGAGATGGGCTCGTCATTTGTGTCATTATCAATAGGCATCTGCACTTTACTAACTTGAAGTTTCTTCTCTCCCTCAGGCTCTGGTGCTGCTTTACAAGTGGAATGGGTCTCTTTTTTGACCATATCCACTTCCTCTGCAAGACTAGGTGGTATGGGACTTATAGCTTCGGGGGGTTCTGGTTGTGTTGTCTCAGGATCCAGCTCTGCTTCTGAACTGCTAACAAACTCATCATGAGAGTCGCGGCGGCATGTTTTTTCGGTACATAGAGGTTTTACATCCTCAGTTACAATATCCAATTTCCCTTCAGATGGAGAAAGTTTACAATTATCCACTAAATAACTGGGTTCGAGTACTGCTATTGGTTCAGAATCAGATGACATCTCAGTTGGTGGTTGGTGCACAAGTTCAACAGGTTCATTTTCTTTTACCTCTTCCTTTACCTCTTCCTTTATGAAAGACACATGGGGATATGGATCAGGAGTTGGATTTAACACAACACATTTCTCTTCTGGTGGAGTTAAGTCTTTGACCACAGATTGGGTGACAGATGTAGATGCAAGCCGGGGTTCAGAAATCAGCTCTTCAGCAGGACTGATGGGTTTTATTTCTGGCTCCAAGATAGATTCTCTTGTTTCAGTTGACTGCAAAACTTGTTGCTCTTGAACCGGTGCTTTTTCCACTTTATTCTCATCTGTGAGCATTGCGTTTCCTTTTGCCTCTTGCAGCTGTTGGGTTTTATCCTTCTGTTGTTGTAATCGTGTGAGTTCCAAAAACCGACTATGGAAAAGGACAACTGGCCCTGAGTCAAGTTCACCATCTACTGTCCCTTGCTGACTGGGTTGTTGGTTTTGTGTGTGCTCAGGTTCTTCATGTTTGCGTTCCAAGTGTTGAAGTCGTCTCGAGTCTAGCTCAAAGACAGGGCTGTGAAGGAAGCGGGAGGCAAATAGTTCCCTGCGTTCCTGTTCCTCCGGCTTAGGCTCCTCCTTTCTGTCATCAAGTTTGTCTTCAGATCCACTTCGAATCTTTTTCTTTTTCATGTACCAGGAGGGTGTAGGTCGTGGTGTTGATTCTACCTTCTCGGTATCCTTTCTGTTTCGGAAACTTGCAAAGTGAGAATCATAATCCAAAAATGACCAGTTGTCTTCTCTGGAAGATGAGAGAGATTTTGCACGTTCGAGCAGAGCCTTTGTATCAGGTGTGATGGTCTGGTCAAGTGCAAAGGAGTAGAACTTGTTCCTTTCAAGATGTGCTAGTTTGGGGTCTGAAAACCTGTCAACCCTTGGTCTCTCTGAGAAAGGCATAGATGTTGAGGGCACAGGAGAGTGGGGTTTGATCTCTCTGTCCTCCTCTGGGTCAGATTGTACCTCACCTGGCTCCAAGTCATGCCAAATACCATATTCCAAACGCTTGCGATTGTGAATGTTTTTACTAAGACTTCTAGAAAAGTTCAGGTCAGGCAATAAGTCTTGTTTAACTCTGCTCTCCCATCTCTTATGTTGTTCTTCTCCCACACTAAGTAAAGGAGTGTTTGGCTTGTTAACCTGTGTATTATGTGTCCTTTTGACTAACAGCTCCAGATCTGGGTGATTTTTTTCCTCATTTCTACTCAACTCTTTCTGAGAAGGATCCACAAAGTCCTCATCTGCATGGTGAGAGAAGTGCTGATGTCCTGGAGAGGTGGTATTGTTCCAGTCAGGATCTTCACTTTTTTGTCTAAAGCTCCGGTAGACACGCTCCCTCTTCATCCCTGAGTCAGTTTCAAATTGGTCTAGTTTCTTTAGTTTGTGAGACGGGAAATTATCTGTGACATCCTCAGGCGGTTTACCAACTTCATGCACAAGACTGCGATGTTCCAAGTCCTCTGTTTCACTTCCTTGGGGACTTCCTGGTTTGTCAGGTTTGTCAGACTCACGCTGCTGTTGCTGCTGGTGCAACCGTCTATTTTGCTCCATTTGCTTGCGGTAACTCTGAGAGAGGTCAATGTCAACATGGTCTTCCTTGTTCTTAGCACTTTTGTCAGTATCAGCATTCGGAGTACCAAATTTGAAAGCAGCATGGTGTTCTTGTTCTCTTATACTGCTTTGATCTGTGATCCCCTCATGTGAAAACCGTCTGGATGAAGCGTGCCCTGGATGTCGTTTTGACTCCAGTGGGTCCAAGGATCCTTCAGATTTCTCCCTTTGTCCTCTAAGGTCCTCTTGACCATCCTTCTGAGTGCCACTTTTATCAGTCTTGAGTCTTGAATCTCTCTTTTGAGAATCTTTGTGTTTATCGGTGTCCGACTCTTTTGAATATGTGCCAGTAGCACCAAAATCAGAGGATTGAATACCATCCTCCTCCTCATGCCTGCTTCTTTTCTGACGAATAGTCCTTCCACCGGAATCCGCAAAGCGTCTTTTCCTTGCAGCAAGACGATCTGAATCTACAGATGAATCTTTCCCATCATTTCCAATATCAGATTTCAGATGTTTCTTGAGTCGATTTTTTCCATCCAAGTCGGAATTTTCACCTTTACTTATTTCAGGTCTTTCACTTTTTACAGAGTCATGATGAGCAGTTGACAACTGACTTCCAGTAACAGAGTCACCATCTCCCTTACATTTCTGCCTCTCATGAGCATCTTGGTCTGATCCCCTTCCTCTTCCAGAGCCTCCTTCAAAACCACTCTCAAGCTCTGTTTCAGGAGGTGGGTTGGATGGGGATTGCCCCTTTGCTTTCCTTGATTTAATCTTCTCAGCTTTGTCTTTGTCACCTTTCTCTTTTCGTTTTGCACGCTTGGTTTTCTCAGCACCTGCCACACGATCTGGTTGACTGCTCTTCTCACTTTTGTCACTCTTGGAGGCATGTTCCAGCAGGGCCTTTTCAGATTTGTCAAAGTGTGGTGGTGACATTGAGCTCACACTACCACTTCGCTCAGAGGACTGGCTGTAAACCCGTCGTTCTGAGTCTCTGGGAGCACGTTCAGATGGTGAAGGCGATACTGTAGGAGTAATTGGTCGCCTTGGATGGGAGGGGCTCCACCTGCTGCGATCAGCCTCAAAACGTTCTCGCTCCCTTTCTCGCTCCCTTTGAATATATGTATATTTACGGATGTCTTGCTCAAAGGGGTCTCTGTAGTCCCTGTAGTCCCTTGGGTCTTCATGATAACGTGGGTCAAAGTGATCCCCCTGATAGTGTTCCAGTTCAGGAAAACGGTCTCTGCTGCGAGCAGCATAGTCTCTTCGTGCATCCTCTGGATAAAGGCCAGGGGTTCGTATATTCTCATAGTAAGCCCTTTCTGCTGTAAATTCATGGTATGGAGGTCTGCGATCCTCTCTGTAGATTCAATGGAAATAATAGGAAGAGAAAAGGAATGCATTTTGTTAAGCTAAATAATAATTTTACTTTCAGATTAAGAAATTACATATTTTGCAACGTAACTATTATTCTCAAGATTATCAGTCCACATCAGACATATTTTAGAGAAATTTGTGACAAAAAAAAGATTTAGTTGTGGACATAATCAATTGCATGGGCAATTTACCGTCGTTCAGCAGGAATTTCATAGAAGTCTCTAATGTCTTGACCAGATGACTGCATAGATCGGTAGAATGCCACCTGACTCTCTTGACTTGCAAAGTCCACCTTTCATAAATAAATAAGTTGTTAAAACACATACATATATACACACGCATACACAAAATACTTTTCACTATTCAACCCAATAGCTGAAATTTACCTTAATTTTATTGCCACCAATCTTCCAACCTTTGGTCTCCCTTACAGCTGCCTGAGCAAAGTCTGTGTTGTTGTACAAGATGAGGGCCATCCCTTTCAATCTATCAAACACAACCTAAAAAAAGGACAAAAACA
Source organism: Enoplosus armatus (assembly GCF_043641665.1). Classification (NCBI taxonomy): domain Eukaryota; kingdom Metazoa; phylum Chordata; class Actinopteri; order Centrarchiformes; family Enoplosidae; genus Enoplosus; species Enoplosus armatus. Next base: position 14,112,530 of record NC_092182.1, on the reverse strand, counting down.
TACATTGGGAATTTTGAAAACTACACAGCATTAAAATCAAAAGCTGCAAATTTTATTGCTTTAACATTTTACCTTAACTACATGTCCATAGCGGCAGAAATGCCGTGTGAGGTATTGCTCTGTAATGCTGGTTGCCAAACCATCTAGCCAAACACACGTTGTGGGCATACTCTTCCCAAATCCAAGCTTCAAGGAGAAAGAAAACAACATGCAAATTATATACACAGAATCCATTAGATTGAAAACCTACACAGACCAGAAGTATTACGATTGTTTACTGTAAAACAATACCTTTAGTCTGTTGCTCCCCAGATACTCTCCATCCATCTTTTTAATGGCTTTGCAGACGCTGGCAATATCAGAATACTGCACAAAGGCATACTGGGGAACTCCATTTACTTTCTTGATGTCAATATCCTTGAGGAGAAAAGACAGACCAATTAGAGACATATCAAATGTAGAATGTACCAATTAACAGTACAGCGGCAAATGGTAGCATACCACAATTTCTCCAAAGCGTTGAAAAATATCGAGGAGTTGTTGATAACTGGTGGTCTTCTCAAGGTTGCCTATAAACAGTGTCCTTGTGGCCTTTGGGTGGAACTCATCTATCCGCCCATCCAAAGGCCTGAACTCATTTTCACTCTCTGTTTCTGAGGGAAGAAAGAGGTTTATCATTAATATCACTAAATTTCTGCTAAATGTCAAGCTTATATTCTCCACAACAGCACAAAAATACACAGGTTTAAGAAATAATGTTTGTTGAATTAATTTGTTGGCACCAAATATTCATCACAATACTGTTTTGTATATTTGTCATCACTTACCAGGACCATTCCAGGCAGTGACTTCAATAAGCATGCCAAAGAACAGCTTTCCTTTGGAGACACTGAGGGCTTTCTCTTGATCCTCTTGCTGTCTAAAGAACACCAAACCATAGCGGTCTTCTGATGCTCCATGGATCTGCACTGAGGTCACTTTCCCATGTTTCTTGAATTCATGGAAAAGTCCGTCTTTTAAACTTGTGTCTGCAGAGGGAAAAACAAAATATTGGTATCCAATGAGAGGGAGTACAGAAAACTTTCCAAAGAATTAAAAATCATAATAATGACAAAGTCGACATGCTATCTAAAAGGGAGCTTTTAATAACACCACATTTGCCCATGAACCTGTGGACAAGGGAATTATGCTTTTCATATTGCTGACTCTTCTCTCAGGTCCCTTTCACAGTCACTGCTTACACTTTTCTCGACTTCTAATTTTATACTGAAACTGAACCACAGTAAATGTTATAGTGACACTGATGTGGTTGGCAAGCAGATATGATTGGCTGTCACATATGCACATTACCAGGGCTCTACGCTAACTCTTTTCCCAAGGAGTACATGTGCTAAATTAAAAAAATCTAGGATCCCACAAAGAAATTTCAGTTAAACAGTTGAACTGGTATTGAGGATTTTGAGGAGGAGGATGTGGGCTGGTGCCGAATCAATGCAGGCCGATGTCACATCTGTCTCGCTCTTGTTTTTGCATAATTGGCTGTTCAAGCAACCCACAGAGCAACCAGACAGTAGTCCAGGTGATGAATAGCTATCCTCAATTTTAGACAATGCCCTCTGGCAACCATTTAACTCTTTTGTGAGGCTGACTTAAAATTTGTAAGCCATGTAGAAACTCACCTGTGGAGCGCACTGGTAGGTTTTGCACTTTAATCCCAAAGCTTCTGCGCGGCTCATCGGAGTCAAGCACCATAGAAGACTGAGGAGGAGCGTGTGTAGCTGACGACTGAACAGAGCGTGCCCGAGACCCATCACTTGAACTGCTGTTTGAGTCGCTGTTGTGACAAAAAAAAACAGAGAACAATCATTAGACACTTGTCAGAGTCAATAAAGTATTTGCCAATACTGACGGTTTGTGCATTGACAAAATGCATTCATCCAGTCAACCAACCCATAAAACATGAAGCATTAATATCACAACAAAACAAATGTCTCACCTGCCGCTGCCCGTGCTGCTGGTGCTGCTGACAGAATCAGAGCTTGAAGATCTGCTGTGGGATCGAGATCTTGGGCCTCTCCCAGGCGACAAAGGAGCTCTTTTAGGGGAATGAGGAGTTTTTGGGGTTTGTCCCGAGGTCCGTTGTGGGGAAGGGTGCCTTGACTGTGAGGAATGAGATGATCGGCTCCGACGGTGATGATAGGTTCTATCAACACGCCGTCCTCTGTCATCTCTGTATAGGTCACGTCGTGTAGAATTAGTAAGAGTGAAGGGGTCTCGAATTCTAGAGTCAAAATGTGGGTCTGATGCCTCAAAGCTTCCCCCAATGGCACTGCTCCCTGGGCCAGCAGCAGCAAACAGAGAACGATCTCGGTAATAATCAGCGTTGTAGTGACGCTGTCTGTCAAAAGTGCCACTGCGGTCATGGTGTCCATATGGGCTGTGATCATATGCACGTTCACGGCTTTCTGAACTACTGTGAAATAAGAACAGGGTAAAAAGAGGGAAAAAATAGTTACTTTGATTTGAAACAAAAAAGGCAAACAAAAAAATATTTCTGGTTTAAGCTATTTTGGCCTCTAAAGGCATAATAATGAAAATCCAAATGGCCAGTACAGCAAAGGCACAGCTGAGAGCAGGCCAGATAACATGTGGGATCAATTTAAGTAGCTTTACACTGGTATAAAGAGCAGTACCAGTATTCTTAATGTAAAGATCTTGTCATTATAGCCTTTAGCTAGTTTGTCTCTTTTGATTTGTTACCATCATAAAAAGCCTGGTCTCCTCTGAGGGGTTCCAGTTTGTCAAGAAAAAAACAAGTGCTGACTCTTATTGTATGTTAAAGAACTGCTTTTTAACTTCTTAGCAATGAGTTTCACATCAAAAGTTAAGATATTTTCATTCAAATGTGCCATGTGTGACGACATGACATATCGCAACCTATCAAATGCTGGCACTGTCTGTAAATACTAATATGGATGACTTTTTTGGCGCTGCTCCAATCTCCAAACTGCCAGTAGCCTAAAATGACATTTAACTTTCTGACAGCAACAAAACTAACAAGCACAATTTTTCTTTACTGTAAATTCATAAACAGTCACATGAAACAAAGCCACCCCTGACTTTGATAGTCACTATAACCTTCTTTGTTTCATTTTGATGATCTAATCATCCAACACATAATTCAGCAATGATGAAATGCTGTTCTTAGTCTATTTCAATTATTTTTATTTGAAAAACAAAAACATTGAGCACTTTTGGGTGCTCCTCTGGGTGTCCAGGGGAGCCGATTTCAGAGGCTAACTGTTCATGAACTATTGCTGTTAAGAAAAAGAAAATATAAAAATTTCTTTTAAATATTCAACTGGACAATTCTATCAAGGAGCTCCGTGGTACTGAAATTTCAAAAAAATGCCATGCAGAGTTCAGATCAATGTATTTAATGTGAAAACAATATTTCATAGTTAAGTGATGCTGGAAAAAATAAGCACTTATATAAAGAAATGACAAACAATATGCATATTTTATATATGCATTTTATAAAATATATGTTTCCTCTCTTGCATCAAGTTAATCCTTTCCCTTAAAAGCAGTGCAAAACCTAATATTAGACAAAGCACTAAATAAGGTTACAGAAAGAAAATATGCAGAGGGCAGAGCAATACCAACCTTTTGGAAAAGAAGTTACCGAAACTAATCCAAATAAAATCTAGGTGGTCAGAATGTGAGAGCCCGAATGAAAAACCAAGGGGAAAAATCAATTGATCTAATTAGGCAAAAACGGATCTCTTGAATCGCACTGCACGTTATCTTCAAATACTGTGGAGCACCAGGCCAGTAGATTGTTGATGTATAATCCACTATTTAATTCTCTTCACTGGATGGAAAAAGGGAAAAACAAAAGAATCACAGAAATGGACCTCTTTATGGATTTCAGGACATGTGGTAAAAAAAAAAAACTATAGGAACAGAAGACCTTAATAAATAAATATGGATTTAAAAAAAAAAAAAAAAAAAGATGATGAACTTCAGGGTAATTCAGCACATTCCAGGTTGACTATACAGTAAGTTGGTGCCCGAATGGAAAATACATCCAATTGGATCGGTTTTCTCTTGTAGTATGAGGAAGTAGTATGTTCCAAAGGTTCAGCTTCACGGGGGGAAAAATGTATTCCACTGGTGAATGTCAAGTAATTTAACATCACACAAGCTTGTAGATTCGCCGACACTACGATCACAGCATATAAAATCCTCGTGGGCTCATAGGCATGACGTAATTCCACAATCCAAGGATCTTATCAGGTGTACATACTGGAAGGCTTCATCTTTTTGTGGCAACATTTCAAGTTACTTTGAAAAACTTGTCTTCAGCTCTGTGTAACATACTTTGAGTGCTCTTCTCCTCACTGAGGCCTTACACAGCTACATCCATACTCGAGTAATCCAAATGAATGGCAGCTACACCTATCCATACTACGGTCCACATCAGTACATCCAACATGGGGTATCGGTATTGCGTACATCCAGGATGGTACATCCCAACTATGCGGTCTTCATGTGTCTTCGTGGCCATCAATCCAAAACAAGAATAGCTCCAATCTTTGCTGGTTGGTTGTTTGGATCCTCAGTTTTCTTGCAAAGTCTTCTTGGTATAGCTTCCATATTTGGCCCAAAAAGCGATTATTATAATACAGTTAATCTCATCCTAAAATGACTGACATAGCCTATGACCTATGCACTACATCAATCTTTCTTGTGATGCGTAACAAATGTAAAGTTCTTCCATCCACTTGTTCAAAACTTAAATCCAGAACGAGCCGTATCCAGATGCAAAAAATGGTAAAAGTAGTCCAACCACCAGCTGTTGCCAAGAGGGGGAAAAAACTGACAACCCGAGATGGGAGATCCTTAACGTAATGATATATTAGTAATAGATTCTTCAAAGAAAAGTAGATCCTTCATATTGGGGATTTACTTCCAGTTTCAAGCGATTCCAAGTAAAAATCACGGTTAGATCCCATATTTAGGAGGAAAATGTTTTGAAAATATCCAAAAGCTCCCCAAGGTAGTTTCCCACAAAATGTAATAAATCCAAAACTCACCAGGATATTCCTCATAGATGTAATATCCAAACCAGATGTCAAACCTTGAATCATAGTTACCTTACCAAATGATAATGTGTAGTTAATTTACTTAGATCCCATGGGAAAGGCGAGTCAATTATGATGAAAAGTGGAACGATCCCTAATTACCTTTGTGTGACCCCCTTGAGGCATCTATCTCTCACGGATAACCCCACTATGTGTTTAGGTTTTACACCTATCCAATACCTAGATTCCCCTGGATTTTAAGGGGAGGCCGTGTCCACTTACCCATCTATTCTCCGTTCATAACGTCCCTCTCTGGTGTGAAGGGACACAGGTGGACCAAACACTGGGCCAACTGTTCCCCTAGAGAATCCTGTAACGTCTCGACTGCTCGAGGGAGAGCTGTCTTCAAGGCCCCGAACAGCACTAGGGACTGACCCAGGTTCATTGTAGTCAGTCCGAAGGTCCCTGTCTCCCATCTTGTTGACAGCATTGTGAGCCTTCTGCGCACTTTTGATATCCACAAAATCCACAAAGGCTGCAACACCACCCTCTGACCCTCGCTTCCGCAGAACTTTAACACTTTCCACTCGCCCATACCTGAGAGGGAATTAAAATGAAAACAAAGAAGACAATTACATATACAGCACCTAAGAATAGGGTAGGCGTAGCTGCATCACTGTAGAGTCTGGTAAATAACATGCAGAAAAGGCACTGATACTATAAGCCAACAGTTATGATTCTCTTCCAATTATGAACGAAAGCAAGTTTCCACTAATCTTCCCTTTTCGGCCACCAAACATGAATGAACTGTCTTGTGTTGAATGACTATGCTTGGTGTTTACAAGTATTTTTGGGTGTGTTGAGAGGTTTCTTAACAACTTCAAAGTACTAATGTTAATCAAACATCTCTCTGGGATCTAGCACATTACAAATGTCTCTGTTTAACAACTATAAAAAGCATCGTCAAACACACAGCTGTCAACAGACCACAAGTAATGCGGTAGAGCAAAAGCTCCCATAAACTGTGACTGATGAGTTACTGGAGTGGCCTTAACATTACGTAGCAAATGATAAGGACATATAACGTTACATGGCTTCAAATTACTTCTATGAACACGGGAGAGCATACAAGTTTACGTTGTTAGCTGTCTTTAAATTCAAGTACTTGCTTACTAGCGGGAGCAAAACCTGGTTAGCAATTTACTTGTAACTTGGCCACATTAGAACAACAACAATGGATATCTTAGCTGAGATTAAGTAGAGTGACGGCTACCGACGTCAAGCAGCTCAACAACTTGCTAACGTTAACATTTGATTATCTGCACAGTGGGCTCACTGATAGGTCGCAGATTTAGTCTTCTCTGCATTTCAATAATCTCTCTAACAACACTTTTGACCAAATAAATAACGTTATGTGTCAGAAGTTTCCAGTGGTAAAAAAACACAAGTCATCTAATGTTATGTGACCTACTGTCCAGCTAACGTTAGCTGCCTTTTGGCTTGTACTGATCATGAAAACGTCTTGACTTCCCACAAAATGGTTGGCTGGTTGGTTGGTTGGGTGGCTAGCAAACCTAGCTACTTGCAACCTGGCGTTAGCAAAAGTTAGCCAAACATTACAAATCGTAAACATTAATACTTGAATGGTCCTATTCCCGACATTTCGGTTTAACACATATCGCTGTGCTGCAACGTAGCACCGGCAGCACATAAGAAACTTGTAAAACTTTAAACAATGCTAACGTTAGCTTTGTTAGCATTAGTCGCAGGCTACCCTCGAAACTAGCTAACATCAGTGCTGCACCTAGCGCGCGCTGCTTCGCCAACAGAGGATCCCTCTTGCGTAACCTACCGTTTAAAATGCTCCACAATTTTCTCCTCTCGAACATGTTCGGGTAAATTTCCCACCCAAAGGTGTCTGGTTTCCCGAACCATCTTGCGCTATTCTTCCCCCCTTCACACACATATGATCTCGCACGTTTCTAATCCCTGCCGGTCGGAGGTCCGCCTGAACAAAATGAACGACAGTGGACTCCGTGAATAATCTGGGCCTGGTAGCCCGCTGCCCGTTTAGCTTTAGCTGCTGCGTCCTCGATCCATGCACGTGAACGCGAGTGCGCTTCGCTCCTGCTGGTTTTGGGTGCGAGCTGCGCGACCCCGGGCTCGGTGTACCGCGCGTGCTCGATAGTTACGAAAATATGCCCAACAGTGGTCACGCGATTTCTTGACAAGGACCAAGCAGCAGCTCGCGAGCAAGATTTGTGTGTGCCGAGTCACTGCGGTGTTGTCCGCGAGGTAATCAAGGTTATGGATTGGAATACATTCCAGTTGCAGAGAAGGAGATCTCATCATCTTTTAACGTGTCAGTGCTGGACAAATGCTTAAATATTGTTTGTACACACAAGCGAAAACAGGGCTGCAACTAAATATGAATCTTTTTTACCATTTTCAATTAATCCATTGTTTGTTAAATTTAATCAGCGTGAGAAAATAGTGAAACATTTGCATAATATATTCCCGAAACCCAAAATGACATCTCCGAACTGCTTGTTTTGTCTTACAACAGGCTGAAACCCAAAGATATCCAGTTTATGATAATAAAGATTCGATTAGATAAGATTAAACTTTATTGTCATTGCACAAGTACTGTGCAAATGCAAGTATTGAGACAACGAGTATTGACACCAGGTGTCAGATTCACGTCCAGTCGTTTTCTTAGACCTACATTCATTGATACTCTAAATCAAACACTTGCAGCATCTTGCAGCAAGTTCTTGCTTTGTGCAAACATTGTGCAGTGATGGCAGCACTGGATAATGAATATTTTGAATATTTTTGAACTGTCTGAATCTGAATTCAAAGAAAAGTCTTGGACCACTTAAAATGAGACTATGTAAGTTTTACTGAACAACAAACGAACAACAAAAAGAAACGAAAAAAAGCTGAAGTGTGGTTGATAAAAGCATAAATGAACAACAAAATTACAAAATTACTTTTTCCAGAAAATGTTTTAATAAATGTTTTTGATACACAGAAATATAATTCCTCAAACATGTCATTTTGAGATACAGAACATAAATAACAGAATAATTCAGCTGGGATCTGAATGAGACTTAAATGTCAAATCAATGTGAATAGTTCTATTGTTGAGGCAAAAGACAACATAGGCCCTGTGGTCCAGTGAAGATCTTTATGTGACAAAAATGTGGATGAAATCACATCCACATCAAAAGCACCTTTACGTTTTGGTCCACAATGAGTTCTTCAGGACGTGTTATTGTGCTCTGTTACACATTATTATATAAAAGCTCTAATGTCTGTATGCAATATTGTTACTTACATATTTCTATTCTATTTCTATATGATTTGATTGTGGTTTTAACAGATACACTATTATTGTGAATTGAATTGTAATATTTTTTTCCCCACATTTTAATAGTTATTGATAGTGAATGTGCGCTTTAACAAATGTTATGTCTGGTGGAGCCTGCCTTGAGATAAAATATATTAGTTTACTTTTATATAGACGTTTTTTTATATAAAGTTTTATTTTTTTATATAAAGGGTTAATGTGATTGAGAAACAATATACTGATTGAGATTTACAAAAATTCAAATAATGCTTGCCATACGTTTTTGCAAAGTCTGTTGCATAAATATATTTGGTGCATTTTGTAGAGTTTATTGAGTGCAAAAATATCAAGTAGAATAGAATAGAAGGATCTTCAGAAAGCATGAAATATTGTAAAAAATAGCCATATTTCATTATCGTTCTAGCAGTAAAAAAGATTTGTGACATTTGTATTCCAGAGTCTTAAATGCACATGCAAAGTCTCCCATCTCCTTAAAACCTGGGCTCGTGGTGCTTCCCCATCAGTTGCAGTTCATCTCAGACTGTCAGGCCAGTGTTAGTGTTGGCCAGAAACCAGGTTCAGATGACAAGACTTGCAAAGCAACTTCCCGTCCAGAGGATAGCAGCCGTGCTCGTTTGGCTCAGGAGAGAGCTGGATGACGCAGACCTGCAGACGATATGAGAGACTTATTTACTGGTGGTGATTACTGTGTGTTTGCATACTTCGTCAGTGTGTGTCCGTACAGTTCACTGTTTGCTTGCAGAACACCCACCTCACATCTGTAGCAGTTCTCATGGTAGGAGCGTCCCAGGCATTCAACATTATAGCTGTCAGTACCATCTTCTTTTGGAATGATTAGCTGCTTGCAGGCGCTACACTTTGGAGCGTACTTCCTTTATGGACAACATTTTAAGGGGATAGAAAACATAGCTTTATTTGTGCGGCACCTTTCAAACACAGAGGCAAGTTAAGCTGCTCAACACAAGATGAAGACATAATTACAATGACTGGTTGTTTGTATGTAGACATTTTTTCTTGTGACACTTGCCATCATCATACCTGTAATAGTCCTGGAGGCAGTACACTTCTCCAACTTCTCCCTGAGCAAAAGCTTGTTCTCCTATTTGCTGTTTACATGTTTCACAGGTGAAACAGGAAGGATGGTATGCTCGCTCCAGTGCACGGATCACGTGATCTGTGATAGCCTCCCCACACGCCCAGCAAAGTTCCAGACTGGCCTAAGAGACAGAAATATATGGTTCATAGTAAAAGACAATACCAACATTTTCCACTGTTTAACCCATTTCCTACAAATCACTTATGCGTCATATGTATGATCTCACGCCATTTTCCAAAACATAACACTGTGTTTACATTTTTAAAAGGTGTTTTTCCCTCTTTCCAGGCAGCCATTGGCTTCCATTCATTTTGCGAAGAATAAAAATCAACTTGCAGACACCTGGAACTTGGTAAGATAGGTAATCCATCACAATGAACGCCATGACTACCATTATTTTTACATTACAGTCGGACTTCAATTTAATCTCCAGTTGCAGCCACACCGAGCAATGATCACATTACACTGACACTAAAAACAGGTGACAATGTCACTGTTTAACTGTGATGGATGGATTTCAAGTCTGTGCGAGCTGATTTTCATGCTGCAGTAAAAGTAAAGGAAACCAGTGGCTACCTGGAAGGTACAGGAAAACCACAATTCAAAAATGTGAAACGTTACAGCAGTCTTTTGAAAGCATACATGATTTTAAGTAAATGAGCATGCAAAATCATTGGAATTGTCCTTCACAAAGATTTGCATTTATGTTTGCAGCTTTGATAACATCCTGGAGGCTGTGTTGACTTTACCTGGTAGCAGTCTTCACAGAGCGGGATTCCTGCCTTGTTGTAGTAGTGTTTACCAGCCAGGGGAATGTGGCAAGATCTACACTGGAAGCAGCCGTCATGGTACGTCCTGTTTAAGGCCTCTATTGCAGGTTCAGAAAGGGCCACGGGTTTCCGACAGAAGCCACACACCTCTGCATTGTACACGAGCATCAAATGTCAAAGCTGGTTATAATAACACGTGTGTTGTCAAAGTGGAACCGTTTAAACCATGAGTGGTAACTGTGTAAATAGAGATCATGTTACCTTTACTCTCGCCGCTTGTGTCTTGGCCATTTTTATGAATCCCGTGGGATTGTTCATCTTGTTTTAACCCACTAGATGGTGTCCTAGTTTCCACCTTAAATGTAAAGCACATTGTTAATGTAAAAAACTGACATGTTTGATGCTAGAAGGAGAAAAGGAGAAGAGAGGCTGTATAATAAGAGTCATCCAACAAAATCAGGACGCTATATATAAAACACCCTTCTACTGCTTTTAATGAACAGAAACTTAACATGGATACAGATTCTGATTATCTTTGAATGGAATCACCTTTTTCTGCCCTAAAACTAGCATTTGCTAAAGTTATTTCAGAACCATAAGGGCTCGTCATTTCAAACTCTTCTAACTACTAACTACATTTCCAAGGCTGAAGCAGTGTTATGTCAGTCTTATATATTTATATTTATATTCTCTGTGTTCAACATTAGAATTAAAAATATTGGAGGACTTTAGAGCGCTAACATTTTACCAAACTGGGTAAAAAAAAGGTGGAAAACTGTTTAAGCCTAAAATAAACTTTGCAGAAATAAAAATATGAGGTTCCTCTTAAGGAATTACATTTGGGGTATACAGTTCATTTTCATTAAATCCATTATCCAACATAATGAAAACACAAACAATGAATATATAAAACATTGGACACATTGTATTGGTACACACTGTAGGAAAAGAACCTCCTGCTGTAACTCAGCCCACTTTCCTGATCTGCACTTTCATTGTTTCTGCACAGAGAGATGCGGCTGTAATGTAAGTTTCTTACTCAGATATCAACAGTTTGGAAAGTGCTCTGTTTGTGAAGGGTATATCTGTACAGTTCTCAAAGTGTTCTTGATCATTTAGCCATATCTAAAAGACAGCTGTTTTTTCCCTTCATAATGTGTTTTGCAGATGATTTTTTACAACCACTGCAGACCAGAATACTGTATCTGTAAAACTTTCAAGCAAAATTTATTGAGGAAAATTCAGGTGTTTAAAAGAGTAAATGACAGTGGTAAACATCAAGGTTTGGGTGCTACAAATAAGACAGATTTTTAGCGACATTGTGAGAGACATCTGCATACCTCTCTGTTGTAAACTGGCTTCTGGCCTGGGGTCAGAGGGTGGGAGAGAGGCGTCTGGGCAGGAGGAGGTGGTGGGAGCACTGATTCTTCAGAGAGCAATGTTCCCAGAGATGAAGGCAGTGCAGCAGGAGGAGGAGGAGGAAAGAGCTCTGTTTGGCAAGAAGAATACTTATTTCAAGTCACTTTCATAAAAGATTTGAATTTTTTTGCCCCCATGCTATATATTTAAGTTTCCAGTATAAACATACATACATATGCGCGTGTATACATATACAGATACACATGCCACCACCTCGAAAAATGATTACATTTTATTAATGATAATGAAAAATAAAATAAGGGGAGAAATTGAAGCTTATGGGGTTATGTGTTTTAAGCATGTGTTTTGCTCCTCATCTTTAGTCAAACTAAAGTGACATGTTCCTGAAAAAGGAAGACAAATGTGATCAAAAGCAGCAACTGCTCCTTACAAAGTTCCAGTTCCAGTCTGATCACAATACAATGCATCCTGAATCCAGGGAGTGTGAGAGGAGGGTTAAGACTTTTTCCAATTAAAGAGTACTATAACGATTCAGCACTGCACTCCTATAACAGTGTCAGGCAGTTTAAAAATATATCAAAATGGATGTAGCAGAAACAGATATATCATCTTTAATATTCCACGCATTCTTCTTCTTAGTCAAAACTTGACGCCTACGAAACCCACAATGCAACTCAACCACCGACGGTTTGGTCAGTTTGGAGTTTCGAGTGTGTTATACTACTAGCAGCTGATGTAGCCTCAACCTGCTAGCCTCAAGCAGAGATGAGGAGTGGGCTACAGAGGTCTGGTAAGTTCACCTCTTTCTAACTCCACACCCACAGACTGTTTTCAGCCCCGCTGACTCAAGAGACATCACTTGAGGACACTTATCAGAGCCACAAGAGGCTTTATAAAACTTTTTCACATATGCAGTAGTTCTCCCCAAAACACTTTGATGTATAAAATCAGGTTCCCCTGTAAACAATATCAGACGTGTGGCAATGAAGGCCAGAAAAAGCAATACAATTTTGTTTGTATCTGGGGAGGAACCCAAAAAGAGCAGTCACTAAGACTTCTAAATCAAAGCTGGGACATGTTGGATAAAGGTCAGCCAGGCCCTGACGGAATCAGTTACATGTAGGGTCAGTTTCTGAATATATTTCAGGTAATCTAAGTTTTGTTTCATTGCACTATTTGTCATTCAATCCAAGATGAAAAATAAATTTTGTCGTAAATACCTGCAGCACTTCTGTCGTCTTCTTGCAGCTTTGCTCTGCTGGGTCCAGGTTGGGCAGGTTTTGGGCTCTGAGGGTCTGAAGCTCGGGCTGAGGCCCCCTCATCAGTCCGGCCTTTGCTGCCTACACTGCCATGAGACTCAGACTGTGAGTGGTCCTCTTTCTTACGCCTGAGGGAGGGGATGGTGTCACTCGGGCTGACTCGTACGGCAGTGTGCTGCTTGTCTCTGGCCGGGGCACTGTGGGCTTGGAGGGTGGGCTGCTGCTGTGTCACAGTGGCTCGGTGAGGAGACGCCAGAGTGATGAAGAAAGAAGACACCATCCTTTTTTGCGGAGCTGCTGATGCCATGACTGTATAACACCCACATACAGCCTAACAGGAAGACAGAACAATTATTATCTCAAGACTGCTCGCAACATTTAATGTTTCATAGTCCTGTTCAAAAGGACAATCATAGACCAGAAACACATCATAGATTCAAACCTTACTTGATCTGTTAAAGCAACCTTGGATTATAAGAGTAAAACATACTAATAGTGAAGATGACATTTTATACCTACCATCTCAATAATATTTAATCTAAGTGTATACACTCTCAGTCAACTATGTGGGAGCGCTCACTCTCACTTTAGAGAGGTAAATTCACACACTCACAGCTCTCATTATCCATAATGAATGGTTTTAGAGGCAGAAAGCACAAATCTGAATCATCTGTCTCCTTTAAACCCACTCACTCTGGCTGTGAGCTGCCATTACATACCTGCGAGAAACTGTGGTTTGAAGACAAGCTCTGTCTTTTCTTCTTTCTCCTTCCCTGTTCTGTATCTCAAAACGTCTGGTTTGTTTTCCCTCCTATAAGCTGCCACTGAGAGAAGACTTTACTCCGGTAGAGAGGGCGACTATCAGCAGAAGGCCACTCCTTTTCCTTCTGTACCTCCCTCCCCAACTCTCTCGTCTGTCGACCCCTCCTCCTCCTCTGGCTGAATGACAATACCACCTCCCTCCCAAACCGTAAAAGGTGAACAGTTAATCTCGGGCAAAGTGCAGTAAAAAACATGACACATGCATCCACTATGAAAACTTGGCGGGCACACACACACACACACTGGCATGCATGCACGTAGACACACACACACACACACACACACACACACACAAAGGAAGGCATGCAACAGTTGGGCAATCTAACCAAAAGCAAACAGACTTTTTACAAATGCAATATTCACTATCATGAAGTATCTCATAAGGTTTTCGACCTTAAATAGACAAGCGGAGACACACAGCCACCTCCCACTTCTTTATCTTTTTGCATGCCAGCAGGATGTGACTGTACCTGCCTTTTCCAGCAGACTCTCTATCTCAAACTGTTTTCTTTCTCTCTCCTGTGCAGCTCTGCCTTATTGTTCTGTCAGCTTTATTTTCCCTACCTCCCTCATCGAGTCTGCCTCCTTTTTTCTTCTCCCTCTTTCCTTCTTCCCTTCCCCCACCACATTATATCACTTTAGCCTTGACTCACTATCAGTGTCACACGGCTTTGCCTCCATTTGTGCCTCACCGACGTCTGATAACATGCGGTGGGCTTCATCAGACTCTCTTGATGGGGCTTTTGTGTTGAAAGCGACTGCAAAGGAGCAGCAGCATTATGGTGCAATGAATTGGGTCATTGTGCAAGAGGAGATATTGGTGTATTAGGAGGGTGGGGGGGTTGTGTGTGTGTGTGTGGGGGGGGGGGGGGGGCAACAGTGAGTGATGTCTGTGAGAGCTATGAAAAAGCTGCTTTGTTGTGTTTGCCGCTCTCCACCAGAGTGAGTCTAAGCAATATCAGGTCTGCTGATCAGCAAATGTTGTGGTTAGTTTCCGGAGCCAAACCTTGTGAGGTCTACTCCCGCTCCCAAGAGCCGAAAGGGAGGATGGAGCGAGAAACTAAATGTTGAATAAAACCTTCCTGATCGATGTGGGTCAGTGTGAAAGGAGAAGAGCGAGGCAGGAATGTGTGAGAGAGGGTGAACAGGAGACGGAGATGAGGAGAGTGATGGGGGTCTCTGTTGTTCCAGCTCTGTGGAAAGGAATGCTGCGGTGATGTCACGGTTGCAGGAGGGAGCATGCCTCCTGATGACACAATCCCCAGACCTCCACGCTCCGCCCCCCCCTACAGCCAAAATCCTCATTAAACCCTCTGAACCTCTTCACTGCTTCTGCAGCATGACTTTTCAATTTATTCACCAACATCTCAGTTTGATTTTTTACTTTAATCCTCAAGTTTGAACTGTTTGGGTGAGCAGGACAACAATGGAACGAGAATGAAGGGAAATTAAGGGAAAGGAGCAGGAAGAAACATAGCAGACAGGAAAAACAGTGACAATTGCATGTTCACAAATACAGTTGATGTTGATTTCCTAACTGTAAACATCTGCAGGGGTGAAAAAATTACTTCTCAGGGAGAAATACAATTACGTTACCCAAGTATTCCTCAAGTGGGAGTAAGATCACTTGACTGCTTTGGTCAACTATTACTCAGCAATCAAGGTGGGGTAAGTAACAGAGATATCCTGACTTTTAGTCCCTAGTAAAGGTCAAGTTCCAAAAACACTGGATCCTACATTTCCCATAATGCAACGGGATAGTGTCTTTCATCAGACCCCCCTGCATCCTAGATGCCTACTTTTTTAAAACCCCACACCTCCAGTTTGTAATTCAGGCTTTCTGTTAAAAACTGAGATAACTCTGATGTTATCTCACTATGACATCATCAGGGTTGTTTTTTTTTTTGTTTTTTTTAACTGTCACAGAAATTATATTATTTATAATAATACATTATAAAACTGTTTTCACAGGCTGACTAGTACTTCTCATGATGAACTGATCTTCATGTGTAAAATCTGTGGATTTCCTCTTTAATTAGTGACATACAGCCACAGTCAGTGGGCCAATGTGTCATTCTGATGACTACCATCTTAAAATGTACACACCCTCCCGGCCAGTCGCTCTGCTCTTCATCAATGTATTATTCATAAAGGAAGCGTTTCTCAAAGGACACCTCTCCAAATGTAGTTGATAGTGCTTCTCAGTTACAGCAATGAGTACTTAGTAATTAGATACTTTCCATCCCTGACCATGTTGGAGACTGTTTTAAACATTTTAAAATTCATTTTTGACAGCTGATGGAGGTCTAATCTGTTTACACTGTACACCTTTCATCAGCTTTCTGCTCATATCTATTCCACTCTATGGCTTCACTGAATTACTTGGCCTTAGTATAATTATACTGTGTTACTACAGAAAAACATCACCGGAAATATTGAATATATTCATTATTATTTCTTATGTAGCTTGACAATCCCTTTCCATGTATTTGTCTTCCATTACATGAAGCATAGAAACGGTGCAATATTATAGCAAGGTAACTGGCCGCTATAATCACAGTTTCTGAAGCTCCTAATCTTCTGGTTTACACTGAAAAGAAAACAGCAGCTGCTATATGGTGCCAAATTACAACTCCTCATTCTTTCCATCTGTTTAAAACAAGACTCAATAACAGTAAGTGCACAATAATCCTTTTATTATTAAGTATTAATAAATTATTTAGTATTAGCACATCTTGACATTCGAGGTAGTCACTGGTATTTGAGGTATATTTCAGGTACACCATCAACTGTCATCTGATGAGGTGTTCTTTGTGCGTTCCCTTGTTTTGTGACTGGAGCTCTGTTCATGTTTGCTCAAGCTTGTGTCTTCTTCTTCCTAAAAATGAAGCAGGACAATTAAATGTCATTGAAGTGGCAGCTTAAATGCAAAAAAGGGAACAGTAAAAATGACTGTGAGTGGAAGAGGTGATTCACACAGACCTTTAACGCAGCCTGCAGCAGGTCCTGAGAGGGCAGCAGGCAGACTGCTTCACCCAGGAAAGCGATGAGGACGTGGAGGACATCGGACCAGTCACCCACGGTCAGCATGAGCACCAGTAAGGCTCCCAGTCGCAGCACTACAGTGTGCAACAGGGCCTCTGTGCCAGTCCGCCGATTCTGATCCTCTGTGCAACATGAAACAAAAAAGTTACACAATAGTGATGAAAAGCCTTTTGTGCCCACAGCAGAGTAACTTTTGAATGACATGATACCTGCTTGTTTTCTGACATACATTTTTGACATCATTTGTAAGGTTTTGTTTCATGTATTGCTTTTGAAATTGTTATTTTTTAAAAAGGTCTCATTTCATATTTATTGGTCCCATTTTCAGGGGCATCACTTATGACCTGCCTTTCATTTATCAACATAGTTGCTTTAATTTAGGGGCTAGGTGGGTTGGGGTTAGACTAAGCCCCCTGACTTGTGTCTCTTTTGTTATGTGTCAATCTCATCTAATCAAATACTCCAGAAGTCTTCCTGAAGGATCATTTTCATTCCCCGAATAGTTGGCCTGACAATCACCTTGAACATAGACCACCAATAAAGTGTAGCAGAGTGTCAATGGAGTCCAGAACTTTAGAGCATCCTTCTGGGACAGGAAGTGGTCATAAACCGTAGCGGTGGAAGCCACAGTTGCTAGAGCAAAGGCCAAAACAACCACTCTTTGCAGTGAAGCCAGTATAGTGTGTCCGGAGGTCAGGAGGGTGATGCACTTCCCACAGTAACGCTCTGTGCTATGTAGTGGGTAAAGTCTGGCCACATGGCTCCACAGACTGTAGCTGACGCTTGCCAGTGCCCAGCTGAGTGCAGCTGCCAGAAACAAGCAGAGGAAGCTATGTGGAGCCCCCTGATGGAGGAAGACCAGAGTACAGGTGAGGCCACAACCCAAGGAGAACTGGCACTGGGACAGGAGCAGGTCTAGGCCTCTGCCATTGGCATCCTGAGTTCAGATAGATACAAGAACTTGGATGAAAATAAGTCAGACCAGTATTAGAAAGATCTATATGTTGAACACAAGAACAAAAGCTGAAAGTGCATGCAGATGTAAAACAAGTCTAAATCAATGTGTCATCAGCTGTTCTGTTCTTGTTTTTGAGGAACTTACCAGTCCTGCTGATACCCAGGCAGAAACAGCTCTGAGAGAAAACTCCAGCACTACCAGAGAGGAAACCCTCGAGCCCACCAGAGACAGGAGGACTGTCAGGGACCAGAACTGGAGAGCTGTTCTCCAGTTCCCTCTCAGTGGATTGCCAGGTGAGGATGACCTCTGTTTGCTTTCAGTGTCAGAATCAGAATCACTGTGTGAATTTAAGAAAATTAGATAACAAATATTCTGCACACAAAGAAAACAATACATTTCCTCCCTTTTTTTTTTACAGAGTAAACTCACCTGCATGTTTGAATGAAGTGGTAAACTCTCATCAAATTGCACAGCACTGATATTCCACATGCACCCACAAGGCCTTTAAAACATGAATAACACCACAATCAAAAAAATTAGTAAAGAGTGTAATGTTAAGAAACTACTTTACACAGAAGTACTGAGAATTTAGCTTTTTATTGCCATGAAGAAGAAAAACATACTATCAACTCACCTTGAAAAAAACTGTCTAATGGGTTTGAATCAAAAGGCATCCCTTCAGAACTTCCCAGGATCCAGGAGAAGGGGAGAAACATTTTTATGTTTACCTTGTAAAATCTCAACAAGGACACACAAAAAAGTACTATGACCTCTCACTCATGCTACTTCAATATAAGAACCTGATCAGAAACTACACGTCAATTAATGCTGAATTCCTGTGAGCCAAACCGTCACGTTGCCTTTATTTCTTCCTGCTGATCAGGCTCGAGTGCGTTCCATGCTGAAGCTCAAAAGGTCAAGTGTGATTTGAGAGTGCTTGTCAGTATAATCATTTCCTGATGAAAGAGGCTGAAAATCCTCTCAAAAAGATGATTAGACTCACAGAGCAATCAAGACACCTTTTAACTGGGCCAAAATAAAACCACACTCTGCTTACAATGCGTCTTACATATCATGTATTTCAAAGATGCAGCACTTGTGCCTGGGAGGATACAAAAACAAATGCATTTACCCTTAGGTTACATTTCTGTAAATACAAATCTCAAATCAAATGGCATTCTTGGCTTTAGGTACCAGTAGTTCATGTGTCAGTAAATAAAAACATTCCCATCAGAAGTCTTTCTTTACATATAACAGACAAGGCAACTATAAGTATGCATCAAACTGCAGTAGCCACACTGGACTATAAACATAGAATACAGAGTTTATGTTTTAATAATCCAGACTTGATCTTCAGCTCATCGGCACTCCATTAGCTTATGTTTGCTTCAGCTTTGCTGTGAGCCGACACGTGAAAACCAGAGACATTGCTTGTAAATTCATTATTTGAGGTATTAAGGTAAAACCTGATAGTTCATCCGCAACTCTTTATATCTGAGAAATTTGATAGTAACTCTTGTTTGTAGAGTCTGTGCAACATATGTCCATCTTTATCAAGTACTTGAATGCTCATCCATCTTCCAGCTTCTTCTTCCACACAGAACGTAGAGAAGTCTCATTAAAGGAATAGTTTGACATTTTAAGAAATACACATATTCACTTTCTGGCAGAGAGTTGGCCGAGGAGATTGACACCACTCTCTCGTCTGTACGCTAAATATGAAGCTACAGCCAGGAGCCGTTAGCTTAGTTTAGCACAAAGACTGGACACAGAGGGAAACAGCTAGCCCGGCTTTGTCCAAAGTTAACAAAATCCACCTACCAAAGCTCACTAATGAACATGTTATATCATGTTTAATCTGTATGAAAACATAAGTCTAAAACCCCCCCAGCTCTGAGCAGTTGCCAAGCAACCAGCAGAGACTACAGGAAGTAACTGTTGTGGCCAAGAAATAGCCTGGCACATAACCGCCCGTAACACCGCAAACATTTTTACACTTTGGTCAGATATAAAGAGTTAATTTGTGAGCTTTAAAGGTGCTGGTAGGTGGATTTTGTTACCTGTGGACAGAGCCAGACTAGCTGTTTCCCCCTGTTTCCAGTGTTTATGCTAAACTAAGCTAACCAGCTGCTGGTTGTAGCTTCATATTTACTGCACAAACATCAGAGTGGTATCAATCTTCTCATCTAACTCTGGGCAACAAAGTGAGTAAGTGCATAAACCAAAATGTTGAACTTTTGCTTTTAAATTCAGTGCTTCAGTAATTGATGGACCACTTCGATGGCTGCAACTGAGTCCAGTTAATCAATCGCAGGCGTTGGACTATGTTTTAGCTCCTTCCATGGCTCTGGTTGTCCTTTACTGTCTGTTGCCTCATCAGATCCCAGAACAGCATGCTGAGCACTGTGTGCGGGGCCAAGCGCAGGAAGACAGGGCCCATGCCTTTGTACAACCCCAGCAGGCCCTCAGATTGGCACACCTTCAGCATACAATCTGAAAATCCATGGTACAGACGCCCCTAAAAAGTAACAGTAACCATAAGTCTCCAGACCTTTTGTATTAGTATACGTTTAGCTGGAATACTTGATCTTACAATAGTCTCTTAATTTGATGAAGACGTCACTCAAACTCACCCTATGACACTCATCCACCGGCTGGTTGTAGAGCCGCGTACTAACAACGTCAAAAGGTGTCATGGTGATGGCCACAGCGACTCCACTGATCATGGCAGCTATCAAAGCGGTGAGCCAGCTGTTACTGAACTGTGGACTAAACCACTGCAAGGAATAAAGAAAAGACAGATCATTAACTGAGGTTTGACTTTCGGCAGATGGAGTGACGGCAACTGCTTCGGTTGCACCTGCTGTGAAAATGTCAGCTGTTTCTCACATCTACCTGGGAATGTGACACCCAGTCCTTGGCCGAGGTGAAGGTTGCAAGTTGAGCAGCTGATCCGACCATGACTCGAGGCACGGCCCCATTCACACCCCTCCAAAGGCCAATTAAACCTTCTCTTCTATAGATGGTAGCAAAGGCATCAGACACTCCCTGAAATGAAAGGAAACAAAAGGCATTGGTTTGGAAGTAGCAGATAATAATGATACTGTGGTTGTAGTATACAGTGATAGAAATATGTTTCGTCCTTTTTAGGAGCCATTTTCTGATATATTAAACAGCTTTTTTCATGAATATAACTCAGTCATACCAGCGCAAAGTAGTCTACTTAGTTTAATGCTGTGTGTTGATGGCACTGAGACCACTGGGCCTCATAATCTGTGCTATATTTCTGTCTTTGTATTCATCCACCTCTACAATTTATACATTAACATAACATGGCATCAGTACAAAGTTTAAACACCAAAATACAGCATCTATCAGTGGTGGAATATAACTAAGTACTCAAGTACAAATACCTCCAAATTGTACTTACTTTCGATGTTATGCAACTTTATATTTCTATTCACTACATTTTAGAGGGAAATATACTTTTATACTTTTTACTGAATTGAAGACACTGGACACCCACACAAGTGTTTTTAATCACTCTGGCTGGTTAGTCAGGTGTAAGTTGGGTGGAGCTAGCTAATACTATGAAATAATTCCAGATAAAACAACTTATAATGTATTCATGCGTCTTATTTTGAACATGCCCGTCTTACCAGATGGTTATGCTGGTGGCCTACTGCTATGGCTTCCACAGTTTGAGCCTGCAGATGAGTCTTCACCTATGAAGAAAATGCAGCACACGAGGTTTATTATGCATTCAGACTGTACCAGATACTGTGCCCAAAAAAATGAATCTAAGTATGGACAAAACCAGACTTGTCACTAAGTTGGATGATGTCTGCCAGGATGAGATATATAACAATTACAGGTAACTCTGCTTATGTTCACCAGGTATGAGTTACATAACAGATACTTTGCCAAGAACTTGTCAAACCTCTCCGTCCTTCACTGCCAACAGCGAGGAGCCACAAGACACTGTATATTTTTGGCAGGTTGATGCAACGTGCAGGGTATATTTAGTGACCTAGATATGGACAATTATGTCATCAAACAATATTGTCTTTCCATGACGGTGCAAAAGGTTAGATGGTTTTAAATGTATTGACTGACAGCCGTGGCAGAAATAAACAACAGTACTGCTGTCGTATAAAAGGGGACACGCAGAGGAGATTCATAACTTCAAGAGACAGTGACATCTGAGACTGGTGTGAATGTCAAAACACATGTTCAAAAAAGAAACATTAGGAGAGCTTTAAGTCTCGCCTGGTTTTATAGATGCAGATTAAATGTGTATCTATTTTGACAAGCAAAGCTGAGTGGGACCTGGATGTGGACAGATGGATAATGAAAAGATATATTGCTCATCCATCTGGACAAGATATGGTTAAGTCAGTTTAAGATCATATTGTTTCATCTTGTAAGATTAGATGTGACTGCTGACTAACCCCACTCTACCATGCTTTGCCTGCATACTGTATAAAAATAGATTTAGGACATTTGAGACTGAGCCGGTGTGTATCGGCTTGTGATGACTTACAATACTGTTGTTCAGGCCCAATGCAGATGGTTTTCAATGTCATGTTTGAATCAATGTTTCACATCAGTATAAGTGTGACACCTCTCATTTCACCCAGTTAAGAAGCTGCTGTTGTTTGCCACCTTTTTCCCTTTGAACTCCCTTTAGTAACTTTCCCCTTCATCTTTCCCTTCAGTGAAAAAAGTTATTGTTAAAGGATAGAGTCAAACAATACCCACATAATACCACACAGCATTGAAGGAGTTATTGGTGGCTGTAATGTTTCCTCCTGTCCATACTGGTCATACTGGAAAAGATCCCTTTCTAAGGTGATTCCAATACACACATCAAGTATCTTCCATATTTACAGTCTTTTTAGTACAAAATCTCCTCTTTTTGTTACTATCCTTCTACCCAAGATCAGCAAGGAAACGCGGTCTGGGGAAACAAAAAGGGGGGATTTCATACTAAAAAAGACCATAACCGTGGAAGATACCCACTTGATTTGACTAACTCAGACTTCTGAAGCTCCAGATTAGCTTTGTCTAAACTTAAAAATGCATTTTACACAGAACGAGGACTGTAGATTTTGTCCTCCATCACTTGCATTGGAAGCATGTTAGGAAAGGATCTCTTCAGGACCAGTATGGACGAGAGAAACGATTACAGCAACCAAAAACTGTTTCAATGTACGTATGAGTAAGTGAGTCGATCCAAGAGACAGAATGTAAGCCTATCCTTTAATGCAGAACTGTCCTACTGTACAGCATAAAGTGTGTCCAACTGAACATGAATGAACTACCTTTTGCTTTACAATGTTGCACAAGCTTTGCAGCGTGTAAGTTAACAATGTAATCTAATGTTACAGTGATCTGTTTGCAAAGCTGATATATGTATTATGTTACCGTCACTACTTCAGGGAGGATAACCCAACTGCTTCCATTAAGGGTTTGTCATCGAGGATACAGACCCACCAGGAGCCAACATGGTCTGATGTCTGGTCATAGATATGCGTGTTGGCCTTAAACATTCAAACAGTACGGTCTGTTTGCATTAAAAGAGTGTTATGCTGAAACCTTTTGCATAATATATCAGAAGCTTGCCTCAGGAGACAATTACCTGTATTGTCTTTCCACATTAGCCCTCTTGTCTTGTTTTAGCTTATGTCCGTCATTTGGCTGTTAATTAACCTATTTGGTTTTCTTTAACATGTGCGTGTGAGGTTGAGTGTAACCTGATCGGATGATCCACTCTCAATGGTACATTGGGTTTCAATTTCCTATATGCCTGGTTCTGGACCTATTGCGCTCACACACAGACAGATACAACAGATACCACCGAAGTGACACAATGGCTAACATCTCGTACAACATTTGAGGGACATATTGTAAAATGTGAAATGATGTAAAAATTAGATCAATGTATCTGAGTCCAACATTAAGTTATGATCCAAAAACACAAAAACTTCTCGTTGTTGTGACTGTAATCTTTTGGACAAACATCTTTGTTAAAAAACAGTAACTGGCCACAACATAAATGTACCTACAAATGGCTTGTAACACCTACTGATTTAATCATAAACCTACAGAGCTGACCTATAATGACCTACAGAGAAAACTCACAGACATGCTTCCTGTGATGAGGGGTCCCAAGTAGAGAATGCTTCATATTAAGAGGTCACAAGCAAAAAACATGGGGAACCGCTGCAATTTAGGTTGCAATAACAAAGAAGAAACTTTAGTAAACTTACCAGGTAGGCAGGAGAGGCAATGAAGGCACCCAGCGCTCCGGCCCCTGCCCCTGACAGCAGACTACCCCCATGGAAGGAGGTGATCCCCAGAGCTTCACAGTAGGAGTAGGAGCCCAGCCTCACACCGTTCATCACACCCTGGTAGATCAGCCCGACTGAGAGCCCCTTCTGCAGGCCCCGGAGCCCGTCTGTGCGGCCCACCACCCAGAGGGCCTGCAGGACACCGCGGTAATGTCTCTGGTAGGATCCCCGTGCACGCAGCTCTCCCTGAAGCTGCAGACGGGTCTTTACGACCTCTAGTGGGTTGGTGAACACACAGGCCGCGCAGCAGGCGAGGGCGCCCAGGGCGAAGTCCAGAGGAGGCCAGACAGCAGGAGGGGGCTGTGAGGGGCCGAAGACGCCACCACAGGGTACAGAGGACACAGTGGATGCCATCCTGTGGGGAGGTTGGGCACCAAACACAGACTCTTCAGGTGAAGTTTTCAGCAGCCGAGCACTAGTCATCCCTGAGAAGTGATCTTCACAGCTTGTCCTGACAGTCCTCGTGATTACTTGTCCCCCTTGTCTCGGCTTGTTAAGGAACAGGGAGAGTGTGTTGTACTTGGTACAGAACAGTGAAGTCAGAAACAAATGCAATCAGCTTTTGTGATAACGAATTTAATATCTGTTTCTCCTGTGACACTGCAGGTCAACATGCCCTTTTGGTGTCCTGTAGTGACTTTTGTTAGCTTCCTTGACTGTCAGTCTGTTCACAAGAGGCACCATCTGCAAGATAATTGATTCATGTTGAGTAAACACTTTTTAATTGTGAGGTTAAGGTGTGTCTACAGATGCAAATCAGGACGGGGAGTGCTTGTGAGTCAGGAGAAAGACTTGAGAGAGAAGTCCTGTTGGAATGGAAACATTCAGGTTTTAGCTCCTCATATTTAAAACACCTGTCAGAAAATATTTTCCGCTGTTTAACAATATAAACTTGCAGCATGATGAATTATAAACAACACTTCACCTGCAGACACAGATGGAGGACAGCTTCATTTAACACTAAATCAAACGTTAAAGGCTGCATCTTAAAGAGCAGACAATCACACACACAAGATCACCTGACATGAACAGGTCACACAACACACCAGTCAAATTCATTCAAACCAACATACATTTACACAAACGAGCACAGCACAAGTACCAGAGGCAAACGCACTCAAATAGAAAACTCCTCTCACGGGCCTTCCGAAAAGTTAGAAAAGATCTCTTATATTTGGTCACTTCATTCAAAAAAAAAACTCACAGTGTTTAGTGATCCTGTGCAGCTCCATTCTTCCTCTCTCCCCCATCATTGTAAACATGTGTCCTCAGCACATTCATTGTCAAAGGCTCCTCCCACTGCCTCGGCGTCACAGCCAATACAGCTTCAGTCCTGTCTGCCACATCACCACATCCCGAGTCTGCACCAATCACATGGCTCTGCTCTAAACTGCCCCTGCTCTGATCCTATAGGAGCTCTCTGGGTAAAAGGTTACTGTTGGTCATAGGGGGGGGGGGGTCTGAGGGGAAGGAGAGTGAGACTCTCTTGCTGACGGAGGTAGGTGTAGAAACAAGGTCAATCTGCCAAAGATAGTATGGATAATCTCACAGACAAAACAAACCTGTGCTGTTTTACTTTAGCGCCATATCATTTAATAAAAAAACGTTCTTATAGGTTTAGAGACATTTTGAGCATAAAATAATTTAGTAAAGTGGGAAAAATAATGTGGTAGATCTGTTACAAATTCATAAATGCTCTGAAGCACTTGTTGTGAAATGTGTTGGCTATAAATTACATTAGGAACAAATGATGTTACTTGCAGATGACATGACTCATCCATGAGCCTTTTTCTTTTTGTGCTCTATGCAAAATAGCCACTAGAGGACGCTCTTCTACAACTACGCCAAACTAAAAAAAAAAACATCAGCTCTGTGACTTCCAAAGCCTCTGAATGAATAAATCAATTGCAACAATTGAGAGTGGAAGTTCATTCTTGATATTGGAAACAGCAGCAGACAAAAACAATCTCACCACAAGGTCAATAAGTGGCTCTCCAGGAGCTTTTTTGGGTTTCACATGATCTTCCTCAGCAAATGGAGTGTGACCAGTCGTCATTGAGTTGTAGATGTTCTCATTTCCAGTTTGCTGAGCACTTCTTATGGAAGCAAAGAAAGGCTGTAATAGTTTGAATCTTATTTGAGCACCTAATTGCGAAATGTAATCACTACTGAGTACTTCATTTTAAAATGAACTGAATTTACAGTTTGAATTTTCCAGGTCATTTCAAGTTTTGCTTTTTCAAATTGCGTTTGTTTGTTTTTTTTTTGTTTGTTATCACATATTCAGACAAGAAGATTCAGGTGTTCAGGTGGATCTAAAAATTTACTTCAAGAAATCAAGTTGCTGAAGATGGAGTGGTTAAACTTAGAAAACTTGAACATCCAGGCAACCGGGGATAATGAATTGATCAGACTTCTGCCCTATCAGCTTATGTTCTGTCAGTCACATGATCCAAGAGAGAGTTCAGATGAGCAACTGAAATGTACATCACCTGTGATGGATGTCAAAGACTCCCATTTTAACAACTTCCGAGCGCTCACGTCAGCAAGACATTTGTATGATTAGTTTAATTAGATTACAGTATGATTATAGTTTATCGTGTGAAGATTAAAATACTGTGCACAGACAATTTAACACCATATCCATTAAATTAGGGTTTAATTACAATGAATGACTGATGTGGGCGTCCATATTTGTTTTGTTTTCAGACACTTCTGAATTGTTAAGTGGCAAGTCAGATACATAGAATCTTAAAAATATCTTCCAACTTCGTAATCACAACTACTACGATAACTCAAATATGTCATGAACGAGACAAAAGCCCAGCCATTAGGGTTTGAAATTTTCACCTTTAACTTGGATGTCTGAATTGAACCAACCCAACTTTGAGCAACTTGCCTCAACTTCAATTTTCACATCCAAAAATCAAAGTGAATTAGAACGACTGGTATACAAATTATATACTACTATATATTCAGTAGCATTTAAATATTAACATCAAGTATTGAGTAGTGATTCAATCTCACATTTAGGTTTTCAGTTATTTTTAAATGATGGCCTTTCTTTGCTCCCATACTCATCCGCATATTCTTCGCAAACTCCATCTGATATGATCAAAAGCTCCAGAACAGCTACTAATGGACCCTATTTTCGGTAACCTTTGATAGACAACACACACAGAAGGAATTTTAAGACCGTGACAGAGCAGACATGGAGGCCTTTATTGTTTAACTATGTTTATAGTACAGTGCCACATCTCTCACCCACCATGGCCCCCGACACACATTAGTCAACAACTTTTAACCACCATCGTGCACACATAACACGCACACACACTCACACAGTTTTCAATGTAAACATTGCAGGCTTAAAGAGTGATACAAAAAGCAAAATAGTTGTCAACCGCTTCTGTTAACAGCGTCCGTTCTTCCAGAGTTCCTCTCTTTCAAGAGTTCAGAAGAGGGTGACACGGAAAAACAGAAATGTTATTGTTCGGTTGATCACCGTTTGGGGAACAACAAAAAATGTCCTGTTCTCTCTAATCACTGCAGTCACACGCACACACCCACCCCCACACACACACACACACACACACCCACACCCACACTCAGGATTCTCATTCAAACAAATGTTTTTTATCAAAGTGTAGTTAAAGTGTTTTATTTTGAATGCTTGCAGTAGGCAGAAGGGAGAATAGTGAATTTGAAGTGGAACATCTAACAATGATTATGTTCTTTTCCCATAATCCTCTCTATAGGAAAAAGGCCTTATGTGTCAATTCCCTTGTGTGGTCACAGGGTGGAGCGTCTGTCTTCCCAAACCCGCCTGGAGCCGCATTACCTTTTAGCGCGTACAAAGTACAAGGCGTTGGTTTTAGGGTAGTACTTCACATTCTGTTTTTTGTCCATGAGGCCCCCAAAAATTATGAGCTCTCCCCTGCCCTGTACCACTGTGTGAAGGCTGGTCTCAGGCGGCCCCGTAACCGCAGCGGGAGTACCGTTCCCATAAACTCTCCAGGACACCACCCCAGCAGATTTGGCCCGGGACACATCCAACACGTACATCTGCATGGGCTTGCAGTTAAGAGACTGGTACAGAGGTTTTCCTACGTTCAGGCTCTGAGGTGGGTGATGGCCAAGACGCCGTGCAATAGGTGGGATAGCATGTCCATCAGCTCCAGCAGCCTGTGGAGGGCTGGAGGATGATGACGGAGGGGTTCCAGGAGGACCTGCTCCTCCTCCTCCTCCTCCTCCAGGAGAAGCCCCCTGTGTCTGAAGGGAAGATGATGACGATGAAGACGGTAATGATGAGGAAGATTTGTTTTTCACTGCCTCCAGACCTCGTCGTAAGGCAGCGGGGGACACTGCTCCTGGGGGAGTGTGTGGGGAGACTGCAGGAGGTGTATGCAGGCCATTAGTGCTGGGCACCTCAGGGTGGTGAGCAGCAGAAGGGGGAGACTCCCAGCCATAGTCTGTGGAGGCAGGTGGGTGAGGGCGAGAGGGAGGAGATGCAGCCTGGGCTGGGCTGGTCCGCGGTGAGGGGGAGGATCCATTTAGTAACGGGGGCAATGGAGGAAGAGGAGGGCTGTCTGGGCCTTGTGAAGGAGACGGCTGTTGCGATGACGATGGGCTCCCATCTCTGGCACTTCCTCTCGCTGAAGGCCGAGGTCTCAGCGTGCCCCACCGACCATTTACACAAGGAGCCTCTTCAACAGCTCCCAGGACAACACCGGCGGCACCGCTCCGAACAGGCGACTGAGAGCGCAGGGAAGGCGGTTCGGGGCCCAGAGGGGCAGGTGTGGCACTTATGGGGGAGGGCCGAGAGTTAAGACTTGGGCTGAGCGGCGCGCGGCCAGAAGGAGCCTGTGAGAAAACCACCACACACTGGCCCACCTTCAGGTAAATGGGGGGAAAAAAGACACATTAGTGATCAATCTTACACACAGACATGCAGAAGAGGACTGACTGCTAAGACAGACTCTTACTCTACAAGCTGGGTGACACCACAGCTCTGGGGCCCCGTGGTCCTCGTTTTCCACCTGCAGCTGCTGCCACCTCCATGGTGGTGCATCCATGTGGAGGAGCCAGGCATCTTTAAGGAGCTTTAACATGCAAGACAACAGGATATGTCAAATCTGTAGTCACTAGAAGATATGTGTTGTTCTGATACTAAAATGAAGAAGAAAAACTTACTGCATTAGGGCCACCACAGCCTCCCAAGATGAGTAACGTCTGTTCGTCGATCACAATCTAATAGGAAAACATTTAAAAGGTATAATTTATTTTCACATGAAAAAGTTAAGTGGAGGTTTCTGGCACGTCACCCGGAGAAGGGAATGCTGTCTTTATTCAACACTTCATTTAAATAACAACTTTATTGCCTGACCTATGTAGGACCTTGTGACCTGAGCAATAATACTATCCAAGTTAGAAAGAAGAATGGATTCTTTTGGTCTAGTTTAAATGCTAACGCCTTCTTACTTGTGATTGGCCTCCTCGCGGGTGGGGTGATGGTCCAGATATGGGTGGTTTGGACCAAGACCACTGCTCCAGATCCAGAACCCAGACTTCATTACTCCTGATCAGAACCATCAGAGGGCACGACAACATGGTGAGGTGAGACAGCCAAAGATATCATTCACTAATAAACTCCAATAAACAAAGTTTAAGACTTAAAGCTGAAATGTGTAAGGTTTCACATTGGAATATAATTACATCCATTTCTATGGTGGAGTGTGTAAAACACACACTCTATTACTCGCTTTTGAGAAATGTTGATCTGATTTGTCTACACAGACTGTGACAGCTCCCATATCACTTGTGCTTTACACGTTTTTCTGGTCCATTTTCTTCTGTTTTACGTTTGAAACTATGGTGATTGTTTATTGGTCTGTAGGTGTAACTTCATAAACTCAGTAAATCATATACTCACAATCACCTGACACCTGAGAAGTTACTAACATGTCTACAGAGGTGGAACACCTTTGCCAACATGATACTAGATGCCCCATCATCTTTGCTGTAACCTGTATCTTTAATTTATGCAGCTCAGGTTTGGATAATGAGTAATTAAATACAAGTAATACATTCATACATTTGGCGTGCTCCTAGTGATCCCCCAAACACCACCATGGTGTTTCCAATGACGGAGGAAGAGTGGCCAGCCATAGGTGGAGGTCCATGTGTTGTTACTATACAGTTCCACCTGAGACAACAGAGGAAAAAATCATGATGATGAAAAGTTAAACTGTACCAAGTTTCAACTTGTCACAGCTACATCCTTTAACTCAGAGTACTTAAGTCTCTCTCTCACCAGTTCTTTGAAGGAGAGTAGGTGTGGATTTCATCAAAAAACCTCTCTGGCTGGTGCAGTGGATAAGGGCTAGGTCGAGTCCATCCCCCAAACAGCACTAACAGGTCTTTGTGCATCACTAGAGTTGCTCCAGCTTTAGGAGATGGATAAGAGCCTGTCAAAGAAAAAAGAGCAAAGATATGATTAAAATAAATAATATATTTTTTTAGCTAAATAAGCATGATTTTGTATTTATGTACAATTCATAAATACCCAAAAATATTTCAGTCGAAAAAAAAATGCACTTTTAAACCACTTTACTATGGACTCCTACTGAATGCCTTCAATAAGAATGGCTGAACAGAAATGGAAAGCATAATTCTTTTCCCACCTCACATACAAGAGACAAAAGTGTTTAAAAACACATTAATTTTGTGATGCAGTAGACCAAATCTCTCACGATAAATGCTTTTTACACAGGTGAAAAACAGAGCTCTGTCTCTTAATCCTTAGCATGCAATTTCATAAAAAGGCACAATAAGCTCTAAAGTTTACAGCAATAAAACGTAAGTGCACTAGTAAAATCATTTCACTACAACCTCATTCCATCAGTGCTTTATTGTTTTTTATTACAACCTCCTCAAATACTGCATACTCAGCTGCTGCTGAGCATCTGACTACTATATTCACTAATGTGGTTCGACACAGTTCCCCTTACATAAGCCCCATGCAAAGTTACTTTTTTTACCAGAGCTATACATTGTAAAAGAGCTCTGATTTCTGTTTCCTGTTGGCCTTTACTGCTTGTAACCTACTCGTACCTGAGGCTAAAGGGCGGATCCACTCCTTGCTGTTGAGGTCAAGTCTCCACAGATCATTGAAGGCAGCATTGCAGCTACTCTGAGTGCAACCCCCAAACACATACATGGACTGGTTTGAGTCATAATAACATGCACCTGCAATGCAAAAAGAAGATAAATTAACCAAAACTTCGTAGCAGACTGCAGCAAACAGTGAGCTTTGAGTATATTTTTATTTACTTCTAACTTTTTTGTGCCAAGAACAGTAAAATCAGTACACAGTTTTTCCAATAAAACTGTAAATGGAAGACATTTCCAAATCTAGTTGTTTATAGTGCAGTTGCATTGAGAAACCAGATTTTAACATTTTCAAAATGGCCTTGTTTACTCCATCAGATGGAGCTAAAAACACACTGATATGTCATAACATTTTGATATGTTAGGTGCATAACCTGAAGTTATGTGTTTTTCACTTCTGGGGAAAAAACATGGTTTCATTCAAAACTGTATACATGACATGCAACTAATTTTGACATGAAGTGTTGTAAAGTAGCATATACTGACTGTGAGAGAAACGCTGAGTGATGGGGGTGCCGGGATATGGGTATGTGCGACTTTCCCACTGGATATTTCCCTCTTGGACAGCTCTCAAGAAACCGTGGTAGCACTGATAAGCAACACCTAGTTTGGATAAAATATTAATAAGCAGCAGGAACACAAAGAATGTAATGTAGACAACGATTACTTTTTAAACTTTCCCTCTCAGGTGTTTAAAGGTACGTTTCACTGCTCTGCTCATAGTGTAATGCCCACTCACACCCACTGTAACCAGCCCCCATCTGATTCAGTTTTATATAAGACAATGTAAATATGAGAAGCATACCTTTAATGAGGCGATACCACTGCTTACATACAAGCGCAGCAGTCTTGTGCTCCTGGTAAGGTGAGAGAAAGGACAGAATATATTCGAGAACTTCCTCTGGCAACTCCACCATTGTTCTCCCCCCTCCTTTGACACCGCTGTCCATGTTCCCTTCTTGTCGGCAGGACCCCATCTTTGCTTCTATGTCCTCCGTTATCCCAGCAGGCTCTGCACCATCGTCCTCTGTATCCATGGCAACAAAGCATCCATCCTCATTGTCAGGGGAGCGGGACATTATTGTCTGTTGAGACATGGGGAGACATGCTAGTGATGTATGCACCGATGTTCATGACGTTCAGGAGCATGTTTACCATCAGCTACAATTACCTACACTTAGCTGGAAGTTTTTTCTATTTCTTCTACTCTCATCCATTTCACACCTACCCTACATGTTCCTTATTGAATTTATGCAACTAAAATTTAATCAGGATGAAATCTTAAACAATATTGGAAGAGATTTGGTCTTACCCAAGAAACCCAATGACACTGCAAAGCTGCAACCACCATAAAATGTTTTGGGGCATTTAATTCCCAGTAATCTTAAATGTCACGTCCATTGTCTGAAACGGGTGGTGCCCTTTCTTTAGACTGAGCAGCTGGCCCCTCCACACAGCACGTCTCTCTTATATCGTTAGCTACCTCTTACTAGCTGTCGTTAGCCATCACATAAATGAAATGTAGGATTGCTAATGCTAATTAAATTCCACCTAAAGCTAACGACATAAGAAAATACATGAACCTTGTGATATGTCATACGGCTAAACGAGGAATGGTTTAACCATTTCACTAACTAGCCGGTGTGTAACAGCTGCATGATACTGAATGTAACGTTTGATCCATAGAGAATATATGCTAGCACTGGCTAACGCGAGCTAACTGATTATGAGCATCCACGTTATCGTTAGCAAACATCAATGCATCTTTAGCTAGCGGCATATAGCCATAGATTACGCGTTTTCCTTTAAATACCTCTGCTTGACAAAGTGTGAAAACCCCCCACTTCTTAGTTATCTAAATGACACGACATCCTCTCAGAACAACAGTATCTGCTAACGTTACACCCTACTAGCTAGCATGCTAGCTGACATCTTCAGTCCTGTCTGCTGCTGATAATCTTTGCTAACGTTAGCTTGAGCAGAGGCTGTGAGCAGCTAGCTAACTAGCGTTAGCTCCTCTAATGTCACATACTCTGTCTCAGGGTTTCCCCCTGAAATGTTGTCAATTTAACTCCTTAACTGTTGCTTGTATTAATACCGTTGTTTTAGACGTGGTCTTTTGTGGGCTCTGAGTGTGTATCTTTCCTCTCCTTCCCCCCGGTATCAGCTCCGGAGGTTCCTCTGCAGCCTCCAAACAGTCGCCATCTTCCGCTCTGTGAACAGCGTCCTCCGCAGCACAGCGACGCTCTAGCAGCCGCTGACTGTCTGTGGTACCAGGGTGGGTCCTCTGTACCAAACACTGCGCCCCCAGCCGCTGTGGGCAAATGTGTTGCTCAGGGGAAAGTTGGAATTACCCCATAAAACCACTGTAACCACCAATGTAGCAAATGAACCTAACACTGTAGTATAATCAGTTACATATTATATTATAAATGTGGGCTATTTACCTCATTTTAGTTGTAGTAAATTATGTAGAGACATTGCTGATGACAATGTAAATGTAGGTAAATCAGTAAAGTTTTTTTATAGAGCACAAACTGACCAAAGTGCGATACAGAAGGACAATAAAATACACAAAGAGAAACACACCAACGGCAACAATAAAGTTCTGTACCAAATGACATTAAAATATACACAGAGAGAAACAACAATAAACAACAAGGGCAAGTACAGTTCAATTAAAAGTGTATAGGCCTACAAATAGGTCTTTAGTAGGCTTGTATTAAGATTTCACAACACCTGTGTATCAAAAAAAGGAAGAAAAACAATACTTATTGGAGATTAAGTGATGCCTTCTCCACCTGTTACTTCATCAGATGTTGTCAACTAAATATTTCACCAGTTTTAACAAGTGATCTGTAGCAGGAAGTAGACCTCTCCTACATTTTATTCATGCAAAGTACTAGGATGTTGAAATCAAAAGCTACATATTTGTTACTGATTTCTTTGCTGTTGCATAATGACCAAATACTGCTATTCCCTACATTGATGATGTTGTTATTAATATATAAAGGTGTACAAACACTGTACAAACAATAAAATAATAACATAATAAAATCCATTACAATTAAATATAGTGTCAGAAATCAGGTTTTATTATGTAGGCAAATATTAAAAATATAGGACACATAGGTCATTAATATGAAGCACCCAAAAACAGGCTTAGAGTTTCATCATCAGACCTGCAGTTTCAGTCCAACCTGCACCCCCACAAGAGCAGCAGTTTAGACCTGCCAACACTATCTGTACACAAGGAAATAAAAAAATATTGCTGCAATTTTGATATTTGTGACTCTAGCAGGCAAAGTGTTACATGTGCAGTTATTTGTGGCTACTGTCTGTGTGTGCTTTTAGAAAAGGATTTTTCTTTACAGTAGACATTTTTATTTATAATTGTAGAAAAAGCACAGGTGTTACTAATAACATTAATGATGCCTCTGTTCTCTAAGTGTCTCAGTAAGCCATGACAGTGTGACAGTGAGCCAGCATGAACAATACCAGGACCCTCTAAATGAAACAGCTTAATGTAATTCAGTCATCATTAATGTTATTATTCACACACATGCTTTTCCTACTGCGACACATCAAAATGTTAAAACTTGTTTAAACTTGCAAAATGTATTCTGGCGCTGAATACAGTGAAGAATGTATTCAGCTTTGATTATTATTGTGTGTCCTCTGTCCTCCAGGACTTTCCTCCTGGTTACTTTTGTTATGGAAGGAGGAAAAAGTGTTAATAAAAACTAGGGGGCTGTGATGCAACAGACATTTAGCAATGTAAGGTGACCTGGTCTTTGGTGCTGAATATTTGAATTATAAATGCAGATCTTTTTTAAATCACTGTAATCTGTTGTTTGTTTAAAACAGGTGATGATTTCAGCAGATACTTCAATTATGCTCACTTGTATGATGGTGAAGTGTCTAAACTGAAACTGTTTTAATATTTACAATAAACAAACCACAAACTGAATCAACCACTAACCTTAAACAGGGCAGAAGTCATTTTATCTGCTGTATACTGGACTCCTCATCTGATCCACATAATTAAAATTGCATAAAAACATTGTGAGATTCGGGGTGCATGAGCAATAACTCAAACCCAAACAAAACTAAAACTAAAACAACTTCACATGTAAGAAGATGACTGGCGGTAATGCTGCGTTCATGTCAGTACCGTTCATTTCTACATTCAAAAGCAAGTTAGAATTTCGCTAATCTCTCCAAATAGACAGGTGTCCTTCTTAATAAAATATGATCATAGTCTTCTTACAGCAAATAATTGCCCCTGCCATTATTTCGAAATCATGCTAAATCGGCCTAAAACTGAAGCCCATTTATAACAGTTTTTATTGATTATGACCTTATTGTTTATTTATCTTTCTTTTTATTATATTTCTTAATTTTGAGCCTTTCTGTAATGTAATTTTTGTCCAACGTGTCGTACAAGACTTGAACGCAGCAGTAGCCCTCAACACCATGCAGCCTCATTCACCTCTCAATGCACAAAAAACGACAGTGTGGTGAAGTGAATTTGTCTCTTGGAGGCAAACATAACGCGTTATGCAGTTAAAAGAGCTTTGTCAGATTCCGCATTTCAGTTATTTTATCTTGCTAGCTAGTTGTCTTGGAACTTCGAAGCTAGCAAGTTGACGCTACCTAAGCTAACGTTGAAACAACGTCATTTCCCCTCCGGTTTTAACGGTTAAACTTCAGAGACATTGGGTTTAACCCTAGGTAACATAACTGTCGACAATCAACTACCACTGTGTGCAGTCAGTGTTTTTCCGTCTGGGCGGCGTGTGGACGACACCAGTGGCCGGTTGATTTACTGAGCTGGACGTGACGCCAAATTTAAAGTAGCAGGCAGCCAGGGGGGATTGCCCTCAGTTGAGCATTAAGCTAGCAGGCTAACACGAGGCCAAGGAAAGGTTTGCGAATTTGTTCACTCAGCCTTCATCTGATCACTAAGACTCGTGAGATACAGCTCCCCGCGTGTCTGCGAGAGCGTTGCCCAACGTCCCATGCCCTCTGCGTGGATGGAAAATAGTAACAGTTAGCCAGTGGAGCCGAAGAGGTAACCAGCCAGCAGTCCTGTTAAACATGGAGGATGAAGAGGTTGCAGAGAGCTGGGAAGAGGCAGCGGACAGCGGGGTGAGTAACGCTAACGTTGTACAAATATTGTGCCAAACAAGGTTATAAGCCGATTTCAGTTTGACAGTCAGCCAGTCACATAGCAAGGTTGCGCGATACGCTGATTGTGCCTGGTGCTTGAATACATAAACATGTTTTTTTTTATTTGGGCTTGTTTTCTCATCAAAGCAAGCAGCCTAGCTTTCTGGCTGAATCTTGCAGGCCTCGCTGTCCTATAACGACATGGGACTGAGCTTGGCTTCATGTCATATTATTTACTCAACAAAATGGCTTTATGATGTGTGGAAAACCCATGTAACATCCATAAAGAAAACTTATTTTTTATTAAGTGGACTATATCCTATAATTCCCCCATTGTTTAGACCCGCCCATTGCGGAAATGACAGGCTGCACCGAGTTGAATCATTACAATACCATAATAGTGTAGTATGTTCAGGGTTTATTATAATTCAGTATAATCAAATATATCTACTAGGTTTTTCTAATCTTGATTGAACCAGTTTGATTTGATTGTGGCAAAGTGTGTGAAATTATATGTTAGCAATAGAGACAGTGCGATCATTGTCATCATGTTTTTGTAATCTATACCCTGTAATCACATTTTATATTCTCTACAATTCTCCACTTCATTTTAACTGGCTGCAAAAACATGTCCACTTCACTTCTATGACTGTACATGATATTATTATCATGGGTATTCATGTAATGGTTGAGTTGCTACTTGCTCTTTATCTTCTCATCCTGATTATGAGCAACCTGAAATCCAACAGCTGGAAATGTATTGATATTATCTGATACTCAGATATGTATACAGATGTTATACTTGTATTGGCTTAACACTAAATATGAATTTCAATTTATGACTGAAAATGTATATAACATATATGAGGAATCACATTTTTAAATGCTAAATACTGGACACAGTGTATTATAAAAGCCATAATAATATTTCTCCCTGTACTCCCATGTTTTATTATTTTTTGATTCAGCATTTATTTTTCTTATTTTTATAGAATAAATACCATACTGTAACAAAAATAAACACTTGCTATGAAAAAACAAATTTCTTAACAAATATAATTCTTGATCATGTGGTTTTACAGAGTATAGAGTATCTGCATTGTCAATTGTAGGTCACCTATTAGTGACCAGAGATTAGATACATCCCTTACCATAGAGATGAGAGATTATTGGTTTGTATTGATTAAACTATGTCACTATATCCTTCATAAGCATGTTTTCTTAAATTCCAGCAGCGAGGAAGCTACTTACAAACCCAGATCTCGTGAACATGTTTGCTCTACAGGTCAATGAGACAAATGAACTTGTTGGACTGTAATACAAATGCAGTAATTATGTCTTTCTCCTCAGGAAATTGAGAGAAGGCTTGAGGCTAAACTGAAAATAAATCAGGAGGCAAAGTAAGCAAAGAGAAAATTTACTAAAATGTTCAGTACATGGTCCGTTTTTTTTTTTTCAGTCATTTTATTCCTCTCATATGTTTTTACTGGTACAGGAAATCCATCTTGGGTTCGGGTGGCTCACCTGTTCGAACTGCTATTGTAATCCAGGATGACTCTCTGCCTGCAGCACCCCCACCACAAATTCGAATTTTGAAACGTCCTTCAAATAACGGTACCGGAGGAAACCCTGCATCCTCGGCTCGTCCCTCTCAGCAGATGAAGTCTTTGGCCCAGCGGGAGGCAGAGTATGCAGAAGCCCGGCGAAGGATTTTGGGTAGTGCTTCTTCAGATGATACCCCTCAGGACAATCCATGCCAGGACAGGTAAGACATTACAACAAACAACAAAAGAAGAACAGTAATGAATTTACATAGTAGTTAGTTATGTAATATATTCTCATTTCTCCTTGTTTCTCATTTCTCCCATCCTTAGGCCAGCTCGTATGAGTGCGCAGCAACCATCAGAACCAGTTCGTCCAAACAATCATGTGATCCGCCAGCCCACTGGCCCAGATGGCACCTCAGGCTTCCGACTCTGCAGATAAACAGGAGCAACCTGCTGCAAGGAATCAGCCGTCTCCCTGAGAGGGCATGAAGGGTGGCAGTTAAAGGGGTTGTGTGTGGTATGAAGAGCAGAGTGGTCAGATGACACAAACATTTGACAGACATTAGAATTATGAAGACGTAGCATGGATTGAAATGAACTTCTCCACCCTCTCTCTAATCTGCTTACTGGCATGGTCTTTGCCTTTCACCTTGTCTTTTCCTTCAGTGGAACATTGCAAGGGGCTGGCAGAGATCAGCCTGAGACCCGAAACCCCTTCTGTTCCACACTGTGAACAGGCTCTTGCCTCACATCCCTACACACTGTGATACTTTAATGTACCATGAGGTGCCCTATGATTTTAAGTATGATTGGCCGGCCAAGCGCCAGAGCATCAGGTGTCTGTCTCTTCAGGGAGAATAAGAAGAGCGCGTGAGTCTGGGGGAATTCTCCGGTGACGTGCAAATGACTGAGCTGGCCTTTCCACTGATGGAGCGTGGATCATGGCTGGGTGTCCACCGGGAAGCAGGCCTCAGTTTGTTGGGTTCAGTGGAAATTAAGTGCTTGACAGTGCTGAGAGTTTACTGTGTGTTCAGCAGCTTGACTGCCAGGTGATAGAAAGTCAAACTGGTCCAACCCTTTGAGTAAAAGTGCTCAAAAGTGTGTTTTAATACTGTAGTTGCATAGCAATGGCAGAGGCCCAGACCAGCACTTTCCACAGTCCACAGGCCTCTTTGGCACTGGTGACTGTGAAAGAAATGCCCGGTGGGCACACAGCCTGTGGCCAAAGATGATCGATCAGAAGGACAGAATGTCACAAAATCTAAGCTTATTCAAGCAATAATAATTAATTTACTCCCTGGATTATTTTTTACATATTGCCTAATTACCTGTGCTGTGTTTTGTTTCAAATGATCTTCTGTTTTAAACGGTTTACATTGTTTCTTTGTGTTTTTTTTTTTTTGAGATGTACTATGTTTAGGTCAGGAGATCAGTAGAATGTCAGAGATTAGATGATGTAGCCTGCATAGGAGCTTTATTGGTAGTGTCATTAAATTTCTATCGAAAAACTCAGACCTATTCATGAATTGAAAATCTAAAGATATCGTGCATGAAAGTCCCTGTGTGTGTTGCCTGGCTGTTTCTAATAAGCATAGCTAAGTTGGAACTTTTTTTTACAGCCAACTGTATTGCATCTGTCGAGAAAAGAAGACCTTGATCTGTTTTTGCACCAGTCGCAGTATGTTGACTGATTTGGTTTGCTAATTCTTCAGAAATAGCTATTTGATGCCCAGCAGTGAGGATGATGTAGCCACATCACAACTGCTTTATTTTGGAAACAATTATGTCAGGGAAATTTGTGGTGACAACTACAAACATGATCTAAAAATATTAGAAATATCATCTTTTAATCAGCGTCCTGTAGATTGAAGCCAAATTCCACTGCCTGGTTTTGATGGATGTCTTTCCTGTGGTGTTTTCCACACAAGGATTTTACACCATTGTTTGCCAACCAATTTGAAAATAAAAGTTGGCAAACTATGAAATTAATAATCTTGTCAAATACTGATGAGTTACCAGTACTGACAGGTTCACAGTAAATTAACCTGCAACACTTGTATGCCTTAAATGACAGATGCTTCCTGGTTGCATACGTACACTTTCCAATGGGTAGTGTTTGTTAATCTTGTGCTTTTTTGTGCACTTGTGATAGTACCATCATCTCATTGAATAAATCGTGTTGTCATTGAGGCACAGTTTGTAGCTGCGCTCAGCAAGAGTTTCAGGCAAATACAAAACCACACTCAGTAAGGGTGCAATTATGCTTTTCTTACAGAAGTGTTTCATGACTGCTTTGACCATAATTTGTTCAAATTATTTCCAGTGTCAGTTAAACCATTGATTGGAAATATTCACAAGAAGTGTAATGAATTAAAACGGAACAGTAAATTATACAACTTGCTTTTACAGTAGCTAACTTATCAATATGGCTAAAACTGCTGCATTTGAACCACTTTGTTCAACCTCACTAGCTGCAGAGTGAGAGCGTCGTTCACTAAAATAAATGAGATTACTTTTTGTTGTTGTTTGATGACAGCAATATAAGTTGTCCATTACAGCTCTTAACATCTCCATATATTTGTTTTATGAGAGTATAGTATATAGATAGTACACTGTTCAGAGGAGATGATGTGCAAGGTTGTAAACTGGATTTGGACCTACAACATCAAGAACACAAGCCCATAATATACCGTTCCCAGGGATCAGGTTCAAGTCTTGAAATAAAAGGGGTTTGTAATGATTTTAAATTGATAATTAAAAGCAAATACCCATCGTGTACCTATGTGATCTACCCATGAAGCTTTGTTTCAATCATTCACAGCCACCTGTCCAGCTTTGATGTCAGTGTTATTTTGAAACTTGAAAAACACACGTGACATTTGAATACCCTTTAATAAACACACTTCTAAAAGAGAACTTGGTGTATGTTGGTTTTATATTTCTATGACACTTTGAGCATTATTATTTAATGTGATACAGAAAAGAACGAACTGATTATGGTTAATATAAATGTTTATAAAAGAATCATTGTGTGATAATGTCTTCCAGTCACATTTATCATAAAGGAATATTCTACACTTTAAATGCTTAGATAATGACAAGTTTGGGATTTAGAAATGGGGTCACATGCTACATCAGGTTGAGAAACCTTATTTAAAATCATGAAGACTTTTCAAGCACTTTGCTAACTCTGCAAATTTAAAGTTAGATGCACAGGTGTTACTAATAACATTGACGATGGCTCTGTTTAATGTGTGCCAGATATCCAAGACAGTGTGACAGTGAGCCAGCATGCACAATACCAGGACTGAAACTGAAGCAGCTAAATTGAATCCAGCCATTATTCATTTGATTAATTTAATTAATTACACCTGTGTTTTTCCATGTTAAAAGTACCGAAGATGTAAACCATAGAAATCTCAGTAGGTGAAGAGAATGTGTTATTATCCCCTTCACCCTCACAACAACTGTCACTGTACACGTGGAAGTTTTATATTATCGATCAGCCTGCTTCTGTACCGTTCAGGTGCTCAGACCATCCCGACCAGAGGCGGCGCTGTTTGATTCGAGCACCGCGGTCCATTTGGGATCTCGTCGACTGGTTTTAACTCCAGACAAGGTGCCCATTGAAAGTCGGAAGTTGCTTTTGATAGTTAGTGAAACTTGACAAAATGGCAGAAGACAACAGTTATGAGTCAATGCTCTGTGTAAAACCCGAAGTTCATGTCTACCGGATCCCGCCGCGGGCGTCTAACCGTGGATATCGGTAAGATGACCCAGAGAGACGTGACGTTAGTAGCTAACTGACGAGTCTCACTGACTGCGAGACAAGTGTCGCTCAACAAGCTATTTTAACAGGAATACACCCATTATCGGACAACCAGTTGTTGGGATGGATGTTTGTCACTTTTCTCTATTTCTCCTGCAATATTTAGTGGATAGTTACAACCCACACAGCCAATAACCGCTAAAGATATAGATAACTAGACAGAAGCTTGCTCATACACATGCTAGTGGCTACGTACGCAAACAACGTTAGCGTTATTTCGAAACGCTCTACGTTACGTTATCTGCTCACAGAAATCGGACACCATTATCCCGACTTTGTCAAGAAACATGCCATTATCTGTGACTTAACGCTACACCTGCTGTCATTAAAAAAAAAAGTTAACTTTTGTTGTGAAAGACGTGAGAAATTATGACAATACTGATAAGCCTGGAAAGTTTAAAATGGCAGGGCTCATGTTTGTCCAATAATGGAAGTGTGTGTTAAGAGTTAATGCTAGCGGTTTAAGTATCCATGAAGAGTCAGCAAATTGGAGAATTCAACAGTAAATGCACGGACTACTGTCCAACTGTAGCTAGTTCAGTGCGTTGTGTGCTTGTTTTGAAGACAAAATGATCGGAAGAAATGTATAAAGACATTATCTGACGTTAGCTAGGTTTGACTGCGTAGGGGATACCTTACTATTTAGCATGGGTTTTAACTCTTAAATTAAAATCACTTTTTGTCAGGTGGAGTCGCGTTATAATGTGGAGCTGTGACCCATCATCACCGCACCATAACTATAGTTTATCGCTGCCCATAGGCAGCCTGCTGAAGAAATTCTCTTTCAGTAGTTAACTTAAGGACCACTTTCTAGCTTTTTCTGGAGCTTTCAACTGTATCTCACGGGCCTCCTCAACGGATTAGATCTGCTAAAATGTCATACTGAAATCAGATGACTTTTCTTTCTTCAGCTGCCAGCAGAACAGAAGAAACCACTGTTTACATGAATGTCCCATTTTAGTCTTTAATTTCACTTCCTCTTGCTGTGAAAATCTACAGCTGCCTGTATAAAAACAACAACAGTGCTCAAGTCAGCTGTTTCAAACAGTGAGGATTAGAAAACCAGTTTCATATTCAGATGTGTGTTTCCTGTTTTTCTAGTGCTGCTGACTGGAAGCTGGATGAACCCGCATGGAGTGGTAGGATGAAAATAACTGCTAAAGGCAAGATGGCCTACATTAAGTTAGAGGACAGAAACACAGGTAAACAAAGTGGCATCGGCTTACAACTAAATTTTACGTGTTTTCTTCATGTGTGTGTCACTGTGTACATAATCCACCACATTAATTATTTGTATGTCTCTTAACTAATAGACAGATGTCTTTACAGTTCACTGTTTTATGCAACCTTTT
This sequence comes from Enoplosus armatus, assembly GCF_043641665.1. NCBI lineage: Eukaryota > Metazoa > Chordata > Actinopteri > Centrarchiformes > Enoplosidae > Enoplosus > Enoplosus armatus. The sequence continues at coordinate 14,069,317 of NC_092182.1, read as the reverse complement.
ACCTCTGCAAGTAATAGTAATAATAAGTAATAAAAATGCAAAATAACAAGAACTGACCCATTTATTCACTTGATTGAGTCGCTTAACTCGCTAATCACCAGAATGCCTAGTATGAGTAAAGCACTGACTGTTAAAAGTGAGCAATCAGTTCCTTTGAACTTTAGAGCACACTTTATCAATGTAGCCAGAAAGATGGCCAGACCTCCTCGTCAGTTTATCCGTGAAAGTGTGAGACTGCCTCATTGTCCTGTCTGCTCTTTTTACAAGCTTTGAATACAGATCCTCTAGTAGTTAGTTAGCTTTGTTACATGGATCAAATATGTTCACATTTAGGTGGCAGAGGATAGTGGTTCAAAAGAGTTTGTTTGACTTGAAACATATGGTCCACAGCAGAAGGGAACCTGGCTGATGTAGTGTGCACTCTAATGGATTGAAGGGAATCAAAGTTAACCAAAGCAACCCTTTTCAAATATTTGAGTAGAATGACTAATAACACCTTGTATTTTCAAATTCTGATGACAAAGTTGGCAAAAACGGCAACACTCGTTCACAGACATATCGACACTACACCATCACAGCTCATCATTGCACACTGTAGTCTGTTTGTATTTTTCCGTCGCTCAGCGCTACGTCACACATTTTATTTCTCTGATTGATTGTAGGTCTATCCAATTGTGTCCAGAGGCATTTTGGTCTGTACCCGTTGATAACACCAGACTATTGGCATTTGTGAATTGGTCTGGCAATGTCAGGCTACTGTTGAGTAACTCTTCTGGTGAATTAGCATCAGACTAGATGCTGCAAGTGTGTTGCTGCTCTCTCACTTTTGATTGCACACGTTTTCTCCCAAGTGGAGCTCTTAACTCTGTGACTACAGCGACTACTAAGATTGATTTATTCAATATAATCCCTGCAAAGTTTTGCCAATTATACAATTCCAGTCACATTAATCTAGGAGAACCTTCAAGAAAATATGTACAGCATCACATTTTTGTCACAGTGTGATCAAAGCGCCTGACAACAAGCTCGCTATCTTTCTTTGTCTTTTTCAGCCAACCTTTTTTACTTGATTACTTACAACACAGAAACTAACCCTAAGGCTCCGTCTGATATAAATTTGTTCTTTGCAGGAGAGTTGTTTGCCCAAGCTCCAGTGGAACAGTATCCAGGGTGTGTAGTTGAAGCAGTCACAGACTCCAGCAGGTATTTTGTGATCCGGATAGAGGACGGAAATGGTAAGACACTTTCATCAGAGACCCTGTTTTTGCATTTTGGAAGTAAGAAACACTTATAGTAAAAGAAAATAGGCAGATGTACTGTACTAAACACATCTTAAAAATAATGTCACGCTTTTATGTGTAAAAATAATGCATTATGTCAGTAAAAAGAAAATCTATTTACATCTAAATTTAGGGATTTCTTTAAGTTATAGGAAAAGAACATGATGAACTGTAGGCAACTAGTCTTTCTCATTATTGCACATGTTTCTATTTCAAGAGAATCAGCATTCAGATTGAATTGTGGAAGTATAATAGTGCATTAGCCTTTCCCTGAACTATGGAACAATTTTCTTGTTCCATAGTTCATAGTCTTGTGTTTTTAAGTTTTTAAAACTATTTCCTGTATACCTAATGAACCTGCATCATTGAATACCATCTTTAAAGTGACACAACACTTACTTAACTTTGTCGGGTTTTAGCCATTTCACCTCTCACCTATCACACTGCAGTTGTCAAGTGACAGTAGATTAAGATGAATATTTTTATACAAAGGCGTCACCTATTGCTATTTATGTCATTTATCTGGTCTTTAAATGTAACACATCCCCACTTTTGTAAATTCCAGGAAAAGAATCTTCTATTCGGGCTAATATGGTCTAAGATTGATCCATCGCTAAGTCACAGTTGTTATTTAACTTAAACCTATATTGTCCCTTTCTGTATATGTCTTACTGCAGGAATATGTATGTTTTATCATGTGATGCAGAAGGTACTCTAATGTGTTTTTGTCTTAACAATTGCTTTTATAAAGGACGCCATGCTTTTATCGGTCTGGGTTTTGCTGATCGTGGAGACTCATTTGACTTCAACGTAGCTTTACAAGACCATTTTAAGTGAGTTAGCTTCTTTTAGCCTTTTTACTATCTGATCTCTGTTTATATCTCTGTTTATATGACCTGGCACATATTTCTAGACACATCTTTGTACATTTACATACATATATTTAAATGTGGTATTGTGCTTTCACATTTGCTTTGTGGGCAGACAGTGGTGCACATTTGTCCATCATGCATATCATTTATTTGTTTTCATTCTGAATGAGTGTAAAAGAGGTCCACACACAGGAATGAAGCCTTTTTAGCTAATGTTTGTCACAACATTTCCAAAGTAGCAGCATTGTAAAACTGCCGAACCCTTAACATCTGTTAAATTAGATGTTTTCTTATCAGTATCATGCTACTGCAATGACCCAGTTTGACTCTATCCAAACTCAAACTCAATTTCTAAAGGTGGGTGAAGCAAGAGGGTGAGCTCGCCAAACAGGAAGCTTCTGAGAGCGCAGCACCCAAGCTGGACCTCAGTTTCAAAGAGGGGCAGACTATCAAGATCAGCATTGGGGTGAGCATTTAGCCCCAACATTACAGATGTAAAGGAACTATACCTTGAACAATAACAGATTTTATGAAGACACTCAAAGACACTCTGAAACTGTCATGACTCTGTCCATCACAGAACATTAAGAAGAAGGAAGCAGGTGGTGCCAAAGCACGGCCCATGGGTGGGGGTTTACTCCCACCTCCACCAGGTGCAAAGGCTGGAGGTGTCATACCGCCTCCTGGGGGACAGCCGTCAGTCTCAGCTGTGCCGACTAACACTGGTGATCACCGTGCTATTGTATCAAATCACATTTTTAAAAACGTCTTTACATAATGTAAACAGTTTTAATGCTTTCCATAATTGTTTTTCCTCCACGTCCAGCCTCTCTTTTAGACTTCGGTTCCCCCGTCCCTGCAGCCCAACCCAGCTCCGACGTGTGGGGAGATTTCACATCTGCAGGTTCCAAGTAAGTATCTCAAAAAACAAAAAGTCACCTGCATTTTTGTCTGTGTACGAAATCCACCTCGTCTGTCCGTCATATCTGTGTTCCTTCTATATGATTGTTTTTGAATTCAGTCGCACCTCCATCATCGCTCTCGTCTTCCACCCTCTCTCCTCCACAGCTCCAGTAAAGATGCTGTCAAATCAGGATGGGTGCAGTTTAGTTGAGTCGTGAGATAAACGTGCACACACTCAGGTTCCATACATTCCACGGACAGGAACGATTTATGGCAAAAGGAAACTAAAAGAGAGGAACTGTTGGCAAACTTGACTGGCTCATTCACTGCACCTGTTCTGTAAAGAGTCTGTTCACATAAAGTATAGCCCACTGACCAACACGAACAGTAAAATGTACATATTTTTTTACAATCTCAGTCTTTTTTTTTCCCCACAGTTTGCTATGCAGTGGGGCTCTTTTCCCTCTCTTTTCCTTTTCACTGTTAATCTGTCCAGAAATCAGATTTGATTGTGTCCCTCTGTTCCAACATCATGCATATGTTCTCATTACACCAGCACCACTCATCTCATGGTTGTTTTTACCATTTGGGAAAGTTAAATGGTTTACCTATTGAAGTATCCATGGTTTGTTCAGCTGTATACCAGTATGTGTGCGTGTGTTTTTTTTTTTTTTATTTCTGTTTCCTAGTTTTTGTTTTAAGAGATCTTGCAAAGCTATATTGATATTTGATGATTTGTTTTACATTAAACCTCTTAAGCCTTCATCAAAAAATACCCAGATTTTTTTAATCACAGCGTTAAAAAACAAAAGTCCTGCTTGCCATTTTGTTTTATTTGGTTTGTTCATGCTTGTCTGTGCCCCTCATATGTCTTTGCCTCATGTGTTGTTGCTTTTTAAATGTGCCTTTTACCAAATTGAAATTTCCTTAATGTTTTTGCTAATTTGTATTCAATTAAGTGCCTTTCTGAAGAAGATCTAAAATGTATAAAATGTAAACCTTTGTCTTGTTGTAAATAAACAATATATTTCATTGGTTGATTTGATTTGTGAAAGGTTTCTCCATTTCCCCTCTTCACAGCTGCAGTCTGTTCTCAGACATTAGAGTATTGGACCAATTTAAAGCTTTTGGTATTACAGAAAGTGATAATACTTAATAATACAAGAAGAGCTTTCAGTAAATTACCAGTTACCTCCTCGGCAATGTAATCAGCAACATAATGTAAAGGATTGTTTTCAATATCTTATCACAGCCAGTCGTTCTTTTTCAATTAGGCAAATTGGAGTTCATTTAAGAATTAAGATTTTATTGTTCTGCAGTCGATAATATATCCATGTTCCTACTGTCTGTGGTTTGAAACACCAAAATATTTTTGTTTTTAAATAAGTCCCTTTCAAAGCCATCTAAATGTAGTTAAATTTAGGTGAATGTATTGAACATTATTTCAAATTCTTCAATAGTAAGCCGGCTCAACCTCATATGATTTCTCTGATTCTTCTGATCCCTGTTACCAGACCAGAAAATAAATAAACCACTATTTTTGTCATTGTGTAGAAATGACCAAATCTCAGGTAAATTATTAGGCAAATTGGACCTATAATCTAAGTATTGCTAGCTTCACTGAAAATATTTCTAATTTCCAAAAAAGCTAGTCATAAAGGAATCATTGTTTGATATAATCTGGATTTTGAGTTTATATGTTTTTATTATTTCAGTTTATTTTGGGGATTATTCTCAATCATTTGTATAAAAAATGGATTTGAATGGATTTCCTCCAAAGTGTTTTGACAGAAATGAGATGCGCGTGATCATGCAGCATGGTGACATGTACACAGACCGTGCTGTTTATAGACCGGCTGCTGCTGCTGAGGGTGAACTGGAAGTCCCTCCCCGGAAAAAGCATGGAGAAGATTTCGGAACAAGGCAACGCAGCCTGCAAGCAGCTGGTGATCCATCTATAACGGCTGTGGATGGCTTCTATCTCAGCCTCTATGGTCTTACAGCCCGCTCAGAAGAGGAAGGGACGGCAGGATAACGCTCATGAGACTGATCTCTCGAGGTGAGATTATAAATCAGACGGAAGTGCATGTTAACGTACTCTACAGCGTGGATCTCGCCATATAAAGCGTGTTGTATCCAGACTGTTGTTTCCACAGCAGCGCGTTTGTGTTTGTGGATCTCTGGCTCCGCAGCTGCAAAACAAAGTCTCGATTCATCAGTTTCATTCGCTCGGATGCTGTACAGTTTAATGTACAATCCCGCTCCCTCCTCCTCCTCCTCCTCCTCCTCCTGCCGCCTCCAACTCCTGACAGACTTTTGAAAACTTAGGCGTGTCCTTTAATCATGTAGTCTGGTGTGTTAGGGTAAAGGCGATGTTGGTGATGGTTTAAAAGCACAGTGATCCTTTTATGTGAGGTGTTAAAGTATGGAAGGACAAAAGCTGAAGAGGAAGCAGTTGAAGGTGATTCCTGTCTAGATCATACTGTTTATTCAGCAGTTAATTTATGGCTGCATCACTGGCTGTACACATAAAGGCTGTTAAAATCGAGCTGGAGTGAGAAGTCAGTAGTTTGAGGTGTACTCAGGTGTGGTGTAGTTGTGGAGATGAAAGATCAACAGGTGTGTATTTCATCAGCTATAAAGCTCACATCTCGCACACTGAAATCAGTGCCAGTCATCCACTAACAGGCCAGTTGGAGGCGCTATAGATGTCAAGCAATTGACTGAGTAAATGCGTCTGCCTTAATTTCATGCCAGCAGGTCACATCACATAGACAAATAACACAAAAGTCCAGCAGTTCCTCAGTAATCACCACAAAGCAGTGACTCTTTTGGACTCGAAGGGAAACCCCGACATTGACAGTCTCTCTGTAATTCATTATTATCAATATGGATGTACAGTTATGAGGTCCTAGTTATTATACGAACCTTCTGTGAGTTTCTTTTGTTCTTGACACGGTCAATTTTCTTTAAACCAGACATTTGTGGCAATTTGTGGCTAGGATTATAGTTGTACATTGCTTTGTGTGGCTCTGGGAGTGTGTGTGATCTTATCTCTATATTTACTTCTATACTTGTGAGGACCACTTTTTTATACCTCGAGAGAAAGAGAGAGAGAAAGGGATACAGTTGTGATGGTTATGGTCAAGGGCTGCGGAATGCATTTTGTCAGTGAGGGTCCTCACAAGTATAGAACTACAGATGTGTGTGTGTGTGTGTGTGTTAAGGCTGGGCTGGGGGTCTGGTATTGACACAATGATTCTCTTGTCTGTAACTATGACAATCCAAACACAAAGTAGTGCAGTGCAGACCCCCTCATGCTAAATGCTTGTGTCATAGTTTAACATTCACATTATCATTCTGAATTTTCTAATGCTGCCATGTATTGGAACAAACGCTGAACATTTAACCTCAAAGATGTTTTAAAACACCAAATTAGAGTCAGAGATTAAAAGACAACCTGTGGATAACGGATGTGAAAAATGCTTTAAAGTCTCCTATGGTGTTAGGCAACTATGGGATTATTCTGATATATTTTTTAACATGGGAAATGTTTTAATAGTAGGAGAGAACAGGGTCATCTGTAACATCTTTCCTCTAATCAGAAACAATTGCCACTTTACTGAATTGAATACCATGTTAAAGCCACATCAACACATTCAACACAAACTTTGCTCAAACTTGAGGGCCTCTTATAGTGAGACACTATCAAAATCCAGTTGCAGTCGCTTATTTACACATCCAGCAGTTACAACATTATCATTCATTTGGAGTCATGCTTCTGGCCACCTGTTGAATGTAAGTCCAGTATTCACTCTCTTTTAGCTCTGTTTTTGGTCTCTACCAATTCCTGTTGGGAATATTTGGTTCATTAGCTGCTAAATACTTCACTATGTTCACCAGCTCGTATCAGTCTGCTGTTTGCTGCTGAGCAGGTAGTGTACAGTGGATTTTTTGAGTTTTTTCACTGAAATCATCTGCCTGCTGTGGCAGAAAGCGGCACCATGAGAGCAGTGGGAGTGAACCAAAACAGTAAAGTTTCAGGCTGGATAACTAAACTTTATAAAGCTCCATAAAGTCTGGTAATAATTCCCTGCAGGTTAACTGCTACGAGAGACTCCTTTCACATTGTTATTATGAAAATATCATTTATAGATGTGTTGGGGAGCATTTGGGGCCCACTACCTGCTGGATCGGCCCTGCAGGTAAAGCTAGCTGCAGAATGGGCTGTTGATTCTCAGTGAGATTGGCAGAAGGAGCGACCTTCTCACACAGCCGGGAGTCATTTGAAGCAAAGTTATGATGATAACTGCATAACGTTTAACAACTTTTAACAAAGTGTACATGGAGAAGACGTGCAGTCAGACATATTAAAAAAAGCATTGTACTGATTTGTTCATGAACAATTTGACCCCGAAAGCGAAATAAAAAATATATATATTTTCAAAATCGATGAAAAAAAAACCGATAACAAAATATGTTTAGGTTCCGTCTCTGTAGAGTTAGAGCAATTGAAGTTTTATTTCAGCGTCTCTTTATTGTTGTGCAGCTGAAGAGCAGTGGTCCGGAGGGTTGTGAATGCGAGCAGTGAGAGTGGAGTAGTGGAGGTGGAGGTGGTGGAGGAGGTGGAGTGGTGTGCTTCTTAAACCTACTAATCCTGCTGTCCTCAATCTCTGCCTGTCTGCACCGGAGGAGGCGACAGGACGGACGCTCTCCGCTCCCTTGCGACCAAACTTTGTCGGCTCCAACAGCAGCACACAACCAGCTCCAGGTCGCGAACTTTTCTTCTGTATCGCACCTGCTGGAAAGCAAAAGGCGACAGTACAGTTTGTGAAGACGCAGCGTTTACTCGGAGCTAAGCGTGTTCGCTGGAGGATTTTAAATATCAGCGATGAGCGCTGCGGAAAACTCAGACAGCGACTCCAACAAACTGGAGTCTGTGATACAGGTGAGGTACCCCGGGCCTTCCTCCACCCCCCATCGCTTATTAAGCATACAGCACTGTGTGTGATGTGACGACTACAGCTGCTGGCTTATGTGAGTGCTTATTTGTGCTGGAGGACAATATTGTGTTTTCATTATGCAGCAGATTGCGACTGTTGTGGCACCTCCTGGTCTCGTGGCACAAACACATCATCATCATCATCAGTTTATTATGCATTGTTGTCATTGCCTGTATATGGAGCTATACTCTATGTTTGCTGGGGTTGTCATTTTCTCTCTAAATATCTCAAAGATAAAGCCCCAAATGTCTGTGTTTTGTACATCAGAGGCTGGAGGAGAGTGTTTTGTCTGAGGAGAAGAGGCTGACCGTCCGGGGCCCTTCACCAGACGCCCCCCCTACATGTCTGCCAGCACGAGTACGAGAGATTGTCACAAAGAACCTCAACGATAGCTGTGAGTCGCCACAATCTGCTCTCCCATCGTATCAACTGTATGTTTTGACCCTTTTCTTTGCCTTATTGTTGTGTCTGTCTGCCCTTCATCTCAGCAGCCGGAGCCATGTCCTCAGTCATGTCCCTCCAGGAGGAGAACCGAGTGCTGCAGGGAGAGCTGGCGAGGCTGGAGGACCTGCTTGCGCACAGCCGAGCGGACCGTGATGAGCTTGCCATCAAGTACAGTGCAATTAGTGAGAGAGTGAGTAAGGCAAGACACAGGGACAACAACACGTAACGACTGATGGCAAGAGAATTGGATAAAAATATAACTGAGAGAGAATAACTCAGTCCCAGTCAAGTATCATGGTTTCTATACATGACTGAGCAATGTCCTTCATCTGCACTCTTTGTGTAAAAAGTAAAACTGCAAGACTTTCAAAACCCTCAAGGTCATATACACCTAGAGGGAATGCTGTGGCACTTTCCCCTTTTCCCATTTCAGTATTTTCTTGGGCTTTCTTTGTCTGAGATTTGCTGGTCTCCCAGGTGACGGGGGCTGGAATGAACTGAAGTGGAATGTTGCCATGGCGTCTGTCACCCTGGGTGACTGTAAACAGGGGCTTCAGTGGAGACGAGAGGAGGTGTAGTGGTGGGTGGGCCCCGCATCTTGTTTTGGGTTTTGCTATGATGTTCTGTTTTTCTTCAAAGAAATTAGGTCCTTTATTAAACTCTAATAATTACTGTAAATCAATATTAAACAGTTTTGTGGGCTGTTGAGATGACTGCTCTTCGTCCTTGTACCACCTTATGGACCTGAGATGAAAATCATCATCAAGTTCCCAAACTTTTTATATAACTGTGACACAATTATCTGTGATTAATCACAGAAACCCCCCACTTTCTTTGCCATTAATGACTTCCTTATAGATCCATTTAAACTGAAAAGACTGAGTCGGGGGCCTCTAGGTCCTATTGTAAACATGGTACTACTGGATATTCATACACAGGTTTGGGCATATGTAGCATATCAGGAAGGTAGCGGAGGAGATTTATTTAAAAGCAAAATGAATTAACCCCTTTAAATACTACAAGGTCATTTCTCTTGGAAATGGTACACTTTTACTTATAATAGCACACAATTGCTGCATAAAAACAAGCACTAACTTGAAAACAGCATCATTTCGCACAGAATAAGTGATACATTACTGCAAGAATAATCAGTATCAGTATCCACAAGTATAAATTTGAGCAAAATACGATCCAAAAGCTCCAGAACAGCTACTAAATGGACCTTGTGGTGAGATTGTTTTGCCAACTACTGTTGCTAAGGTCAAAAATGAACTTTCAATCTCAAGTGTGTTGGGATTTACAGTACGTGCAGGTATACGGATAAATTCACAGCATGGCAGCACTGAGTAGATCTGTGACCGTCTGTGAAATATGTTTGTGTAAAATGAAACACCCCCTGCCTCTCACTTTTAATTACACCCACAGCTGGAGCAGGCGCTACGTTTCGAGACGGGAGACGGGGACCATGATTCACTGGAGTCCCGCAGCCTGGCGCAGCAGAATGTGGATTTGCGCCGGCGACTGGATGAGGAGCAGGCGGCCTACAAGCGTAAACTCACCGCGTACCAGGAGGGTCAGCAGAGGCAGGCGCAGCTCGTGCAGAAGCTGCAGGCCAAGGTTTGATTGTTTTATTCTGTCTTTAGCTGTGACGTAGTCATCGGGGGTGTTACAAGTCAGTTATAGTTTCCCTGCTACTTCAGGTACTTCAGTACAAAAAGAGGTGTGGGGATCTAGAGCAGATGCTGCAGGAGAGGTCCTCAGAGATGGAGAAACACAGGCTGAGCGTGAGTGGCGTTTGTTGATTTCGACACTAGGAAATCCAATTATCCACACTTTTCACAAATAACATGTTGACTATCAAATCTTGTCATTTAGAGCCACAGTGAAACATCAAATGGTCGCCATCAAGACGAATCCAGCAGCAACCTAGAGGATGCTTTGATCCGTCTGGAGGAAGAACAACAGAGGTGACTGATTATATGAGTCATGTGTGCATCAAACACCTCAGAATATCACATTGTTTTAGCTGACTTTTTATGTCAACGTCATTTATTTTCCCCTTGTGTTGTTTTTCTTGTTGTGTTTCCAGGAGCAGCAGTTTGTCTGCGGTGAATGCCATGCTGAGGGAGCAGCTGGAGCAGGCTGGTTTGGCCAACGAGGCTCTCAGCCAGGACATCCGCAGGCTCACTGCTGATTGGACAAAAGCCAGGGAGGAACTGGATCAAAAGGAGTCTGACTGGAGGAGAGAAGAAGAGGTGGGAGAGGGATGCTTGCGACGTAGTAAAACATTTTAAATGAAGATGCAAAGATAGTTTACTTGTTGTTTCTGTCTCAGTCTTTCCACAGTTACTTCAGTAGCGAACACAGTCGACTGCTGATGCTGTGGCGACAAGTGGTCGGGTTTCGGAGGCACGTCTGTGAACTGAAGAGCGCCACTGAAAGGTGAAGATCAACAATGTGTAAACTGCCTTGCCAAATTATGCTATTTCCTGTGTTCTGGTTTGAATCCTATCTAAATGGACAAGCAGAACCAGATTTTGATGGTGATAACATTTTGCCCCCTCTTGCCTCCCTGTCACTCTCCCTCTCTCAGGGACTTGTCCGATATGCGTAACGAGCTGGCTCGGGCGTCCCACTCTGCTCAGGTGTCCTGTGCGGGTCTGTCCGCCACGCTGCACAGCCGGGAGGGAGGAGCAGCTCTGGCTCTGGAGCGGGAGAAAGCTCTGCGGGTTCAGCTGGAGCAGCAGCTGAGAGAACGAGTGGCAGAGATGATGAATCTTCAGACCAGGACAGACGCAGAGAGAAGTGAGCTCAACGTCAGGTCAGTTAATGTGTTCAGCTCTCTTATTGGATGAGTTGTTATTAATCAAAAACATGTTTTAATGGTTCTTATTGTTTCAACTCTCAGGTTGTCAGATTCAGTGCGAGAGGGGGAGAGACTGAAGGGACAAATTGAAGAGAGAGACAGAGAAATTGTCGTACTGATGAGGAGGCTTGAGGTGGGAGGTCGTTTTTTCTTATTAGATTAACAACATCAATGAGCCACTCTGTTGCACATGGGTGACTTGTTCCTTCATTACCATGAACACACACACTGTAGTTCATTTTGAGTTCATCCCTCATACTCATGCCCGCATGTCCTACTGTCGTAAATACTCACTATTTATCCAAATGTGCATCAATCCGCTGCCGAAAATAGTCCCAGACAAATGCACTGTACAGCCCTGTTTGAGTAACATTTGCCAAACACTACAGTGCCCAGCTGTTTTATGATTTTTTTAGCCTTATTTAAAAATGAAACTATATAATCTTGACCTGTTTTTAAGGATTTATTCATGTCTTCAGTAGGAACAAATTAGCTTGTGACGGAGAGCCACTGACAGAGAAGGAAAGTTAGAAAGTATTGAGAGAGAGTTTTGGTTGTCTCATGGGATTAGTTGACAGTGAGAAAATTATATAAAAATGGTGACTGATTCTGCCTGTTTTTCCTTCAGGAGCAGAGCGGCAATGATGAGACTGACATGCAGGTGATGAGAACTCACACCGAGACACTGTTGGACACTCTGCGGGACATCGCTCAGGTAAACAACTGCACATAGGCACACAGTTTTACATCACTAAGATGTGAGCACCTCATCTTGATTTTGTTTTACAGACGGTTTTGTCAGATGGAGAGTCGTCATCAGAGGCTGACCAGGACAACTCTGGAGCTACGCTGATAGCGTTGATCCGTGGCTCCTCCCCTCACCGCTCTTCCTCTCCTCGCAGGTCGTCCTCCCCCTCTCGGCTCTCCTCACTGGCTCCTCTTTCTGAGGCGGCGCTGTCTGCTCTGCGCTCTGCAGTCACAAACAAGACGCTACAGCTGCAGGTGACACGTCAATTTTTGAAGCTGCTATATGATAAAGATTCACACAGAGCAGTTCTCTAACCTTTAGGCTTCCACAGCCAAAATGAGAGCAGCTGTCTGCTCATTAGCAGAGCTCAAAGGGTCAGTTAACTCAAATAACCAAAAACATATTTTTGGCCATGCCGCACTAATATGATTTTGGTTTTGTTTGCCCGGATTTATGCTTCCATCCAAATACAGCTCAAAGAAAAATTACATTTAAAAAACGTATCCTTGTTACTTTGGATAATCCGCAGACTTCACCATGAAGAGTTTTCATTAACCAAAATAATAGTCCCAAATACTCCTTCAAAATGATTCCATTCACCTCCATTGTGTCGGGGAAATAAAACAAAAACTATCTACACGGATCCGTAAAAGTAAGTGACCCCACTTGTGTTGTGTTTGCAGGATGTTCGAGGGCGTCTGCTCTCTGCCCAGTCCACGGTGCAACAATTGCGCAAGCAGCTTTCAGAGACTGATTTGGCTAAAAGAGACACAGAACAGCGAAACCAAGCTCTGCAGAGAGAGAGAGATGCTGCTCAGAGAGAGAGGGAGACCACACAGAGAGAAAAGGACCGTCTGAAGCAGGAGAGAGACACGCTGGCCAGGTTTACAGACAGTTATATCACCTTTCATGGTCTGCTTCTAATCCCTGAAACTTGTTTTGTGTGTAACTCTACAATACATTGTTCTGTGTAGTGAGAAGGTGAGCCTGGAGAAAACTGCACAGGCAGCACAGAGCAGCTACCAGATCCTGCAGATGGACTTGGAGAAGCTTCAGCTGACTGTGGCGTCCACACAGCGAGAGCGAGATCACGAGAGGGAGGAGAAGGAGGCCGCCGTTCAGGAGAGAGACCGGGCGAAGGCAGAGACTCAGAGGATGTAAGAAGGGCTAATTGATAGTGATGTGGACACTAATCCACAAAGTCTTGTGCAGCCAACACACGGTGCACCCGCTTACGGGAAATCATTCGATAGATCTGTATCAGCTTCCTGTACAGAGAGAGATCTTCATTTACAAACCCCCTCCTGCTTTGTTCTACCACTCCAGCTCTCTGACCTGTCTAACCAGCACAACCCTGACCATCAGTGAACTGTTGTTAATTGTTTTATCCAAAGCACCTTAACTGCCCAGACACCTTTACACCATGAAATTAATTTCCCTTATCAGTAGCTCTAAAGTGTATTGCGAAAGTACCCCATGCGTATTGTTTTGCTACAGACAAAAGCAGTGGGATCAGAGTGAGAGTCGAGCCTCGGCTCAGCGTGGAGAGCTGTCTGCAGTGAGGGAGACTCACCAGCAGGGGGAGGTTGAGAGGCATCTGCTAGAGGGAGAGAGAGCCCAACTCTCTGAAGCACTCGCTCGGGTAAGAAAATGACAACTTGTCCTCATTTAACTCTTGCAGATTTAATGTTCTGCATTCTCGTGTTGTGTGTGACCTTTGTGTGACCCTCATCTTCCCTCCAGGCTGAGAGCAGTAACGCAGAGCTCTCTCTGCTGCTCAACAAGCTGCAGTCTGAGGATGCAGCTCTCAGGGACTCTCTGGCCAAGATGGGAAGCATGAATGAGGGCCTGGCCCAAGACAAAGCTGACCTTAACACCTACATCCTCCAGGTAAGGTCATTTCAGGAATATATTTGGCCTCTTGAAGGGTTCAGTATGAAATGAACCACATCCTATTGGCTGAAGTGTTTTTAACTTTTCCAAATGGCCACACTCGAAGGTGGAGCAAAAGCCTGCAGTTACAGCTCCTTTGGCTGCATAACACCACAACCCTTATCTCTCTCCATCTGTTTCTTTCTAGCATGTCTTGTTGTCTCGATGCAATGTATTGTTCAAATGGAGATAAGGGCGCACATTATTGGACAGTCTCTCCTCGAAGGCGTTCATGATGTTGCCCTTGGTTACATGCACAAAAAGCAGTTTTGTGAAGAATGAAAACACAGCGCGGAAGAGTAGTTGTAGACCCCTCCACGCTTCATACACACAAAATAAACAAATATTCAAATGTTTTACATTAGAATAGAATAACACCATAAAATAGGCAATAAAATACAAGAAAGTATATAAAAGTAGCATTAAAAGAAGAAATAAAAAAAGAACACCAAATTATACTGCAGTATCAGTGTAATATGCAGGTTATAGTGCAAAACTTGAGGTACTAGTGGGAATGAGGGTAGTGTAAAGGTATGGTATTAAGAAGACCGGCATAACAGAAGCGGTCAATGTAATTTGTCCTTATTAATTATCTGTCTTTATAAATGTGATAGTCTTACTCTTCACTCTGTCTTTTAGCTGGAGGAGGAGAAGGCCCTCCTGCAGGCTCAGAAACGGGAGGCAGAGCAGGAGAGGTTGACCATCAGAGATGAGCTGGTCCGGTTGGAGCAGGACCGGCTGGAGCTGGACTCCGCCCGCATCACGCTGCACCATTCGCTGCAGGACACCGAGCTAAGCCGGGCTGGGATGGAGGCAGAGCTCCAGAATCTCAGGGCCGAGAGACTTAAGCTGCAGGAGAAAGTCACACAGGTACATAACAGATTACATTACATCATCATTTAAAGGTGAAAAACACTTTCGAACTGTCAGTAAAATATTCATACCAATTTCTCAATACCATAAAATGACAAAAATGTGAATTACACAATCACAAAATATTTCCTGGAAACATCACATTGGAAGGAGTTTTCCAGTTGACATGTGGTTTTACATTTCTTTGTGTAATTGTTTATTTTCTTTTTTTGGCTTTTGTGACAGCTCTGTGGCGAGGTGAGCTCTCTGGGATCAGAGTTGAGTCTTGCCAGAGGAGAGGGCCAGAGGAGCGAGGTGGCCTTAGAGGAAGCCGGCCGCAGTCGGTCAGAACTGGCCCGAGACAAAGCTGCGCTGGTGGTCCAGCTGACGGCGTCTGAGAGAGAAAACACCATGCTGTCAGAGGAACTAGCTGCTTTCAGGTGTGTGTGTGTTGTTGTTGTTTGTCAATGACACATATGTTTTTCAAACGAGTCTGTGTGTGTGAGACTTGCTTGTGACTTGCTTGTGACCTTGCAGGTCGGAGCGAGAGTCCCTGGAGACCAGTCTGTTCGAGGTGCAGCAGCAGCTTGTTCAGGTGGAGTCTCGTAGGGAGCAGATGGAGACTGAGAACCAAAACCTTCGAGTCCGCTGCGAGACTGCAGCAGGTGAGTGACAAAGAGGCAGCATGTAGAAGAAAACATACAAGAGCAAAGAGCGAAGAGAGAGGTTTTTGAGCAGAGAATTAGGTGAATAAAGCAGAAGAGAGAAACAGACAAATATGCCTCTTTAAGAAGTTAATAAGAAGATGGTTGGTATAATGGGAAATACAGTAATATAATTAAGAGCCTAATGGTTGAGTCCTGTGTTTCCCTCTCCTGGATGTTTTCCTGGATGGGATTTCCAGCTGAACTGAGGCGTGTACGCTCAGATGGGGAGAATGTGTTGGCCCAGGCTGAGAGGGAGAAACAGGCTCTGACTCAGACTCTAAATGCTGCACAGCTGGAGGCCCAGCAGGCTTTACGCAAGGCCATCTCCGAACATCAGGAGGAGGTGGAGAGACTGGTCTCCGAAAAGGTCAGAAGGTTCAGTGGTTCAGTGTTAGACCTATTTTTACTTTTCGGATGCTGACAACTCTTTAATCCGTGCTTGTGCTCTCGGCCGCTCTGACTCACAGGAAGTCGTGCGTCACAGCCTGCTGATGGAGCATGAGGGGACTCTGAGGAAGCTCAGGCAGGAGGCAGAGGATCAGCTCCTCAGAGCCGAGAGAGAAAGAGAGCAGCTGCAGGATGAACTCAGGAGTCTCCAGCATGACAGAGATCAGAGTCTGCTGCAGGCCGAGACTGAGAAACAACAGGTCTGATTTGGGTTCAAGCCCCAGAGAAACTGTGATGCTATAGAGGAAGGGCTGGGTATATAATCACTTAGCATCAGATGAAAACAAGATTATTGTGATTTTTCAAGCTTTGCTTCATCAGACCACTAAAAGGGTAAAACAAATCCTTGTAGTAATTAAGATAATGGTTCCAACCACATTGTCCAGCCTTTCTGTCACTGTATTTCATTAGATACAGTATAGAGACACTGTGGCTCAACTCTGGAACATCTGTTCCACCTCTTTGTTAACAGACCTTTCCTCTCTTCCCAGGCCCTTTCTCTGAAGGAGGCTGAGAAAACAGTTTTGTCTGACAGGGTGTCCTCCCAGCAGGCTGAGCTGTCAGCTGCAGCCCTGGAGGCCGAGCGGATGTCGAGAGAAGCAGCTCATTACAAAGAGCAGGAGCAGGTGATGTGACTTCCTGTCTGAGTTTATCTTCTGTTGTTGTTAAATTATATTCTTTATCTAACACAAAAGCAAAAGGAAGATTTACTAAACTTACTTTCTGTTTTGTTTTTACACAGATCAGAGTTGGGGCTCTGACCAGCGAGCTGCTGGAGCTTCGCTCTCAGCTGGACGATGCAGCTTCTCTTCATGAAAGGGAACTCCACAGTCTACGAGTGACTTGTACTGATCTTCAGTCACGTGCCGATGTTGCTCTCAAAGAGGTAGATGATGCTGTACAAGTGAGAATATGAAAGTGATGCAGTACTAATCAGAGAGCACATTCCTCTTAATTTGTTATTTTAATGATAGAAAACACAATTTTTGTATGCGTTTATATTCAGGACTACATCAACATACATGTAGTGACAATCATGGGATCCATGTGCTTATTTCATTAAAGTAGGTGCAGTGCATCATGAGAAAACTAGAAAAGGCTACACTTAAATAAAGATAAATAAAGAAAGAAAATATATGTGTACTCACTGCTTGTGATAATTGAAATACTGAAACAGTCGAAAGAAGTTGGAATAGCAGTTAAATGGCAGTGCTGAAAGAAGTTCTAAGCAGGGATTCAGATAGAAAACAGGCTGCGTTAAAACAATGCAGGGGGCTGTGTTGGTGTGGGCGTGTTGTTTAAGATACCGGTAAGACATGAAATGCAATCCAGAAAGTCCAGTTTGTGTAACAAATTAATGTGTTTTAAGGCTTAACAGATGCCAAAACACTGCACAACGGTTTATAATACTTTTACAACTCTGGAAAGTTATCACGCCTATGTTATCTTTTTTTGTGACGATTGCGAACAGTAGAAATATGATGTTCACGTTAAAGTAATCCACCAGGAATGTGTGCTAGCATGCATTGGCCAACACAGTGCCTTGCTGGATGCTGTCGCATTGTGTTGCAATGCAAAGTTGGGCCTGGTTCAACTTTTTTACCGGAGCCCTCTGCGGTGCTGGACTGGCTTCATTCAAATGAATGAGAAGGCTGTGTGTTTTTACACAGGGCTCAAGTCCGTCTGAGTTGAAGTTCCAGGACTGAAAAGAGGTGAAATGTCAGGGGAAGTGTATGTAATAGCTTGAGGTGGAAGAGTCGGTTAAGAGAAAGTGTTGAAAGAAAAAAGTGCCAGTTCAAGTGTATAAACTACAAGAAGATGTCAGTTGAGTTTGAGTTTATTAGTACATAATTGATAATAAAGATAATAAAAGATAAAGATTTAAAGATAATAAAGTTCCTGTATCTCCACCAAAACATATCACTTGCCCCATTGGCAACAAGACCTAACCTGTCCCCACATGTGTTGAGATATGCTGTGAACTAGCAAGCGGACAACAGACCTCCGTGGTGGGCGTTATGAGATAATTCATCACCTCGTACCACACATGACTCTCGCCCTCCAGCTGGACCAGTGCAGAGCTTCTCTCTCAGCTAACGAGGAGAGTCGAGACCAGCTGAGGCGGGACGTGTTGGACATCGAGCGACGTCACAACCAAACTCAAGAGACAGCAGAAAACTACAGAAGAGAGGGGACGGAGCTGCGACGAAGCCTCTGCGACGTCACAAAGGAGAGAGACACCGTCAGCCAATCAAACGCTCAGCTGAGAGAAACTCTACGAAGTGCAGAAACGGAGAGAATCAGGTAAAAGCTTAAACGGATGGGAGAGTATCAGTTGACAGAAATGAGGGAAATACAGTGTTCAGTAAAATGTTTTCATAGTCACTGAGTGTGTGTGTGTGTGTGTTTCAGTTTAAAACGACAGTGTGAGGAGAAGGAGCAGAGGCTGGCTGTGCTGGAGGAGAATTTCTCATCTACTCAGAAGGAGGTGACGGAGCTGCGGAGCTGCCTGAGGGAAGTTGAAAGGTCGCGACTCGAAGCTCGACGAGAACTCCAGGAGCTCCGCAGACAGGTCAGACCCTCCTTCACATCCCTGTGACGTTCGAAAAGAAGCTTTGTTTCAGTCAGTAGTTTGCAGGTGTTTCTTCGTAGAGTGACTGTGTTGTGCTGCTGCTGTGTTTCTTGGCTACAGCTGAAGGTTCTGGATGGAGAGAAGGAGCAGAAAGGGAGGGAGGTGGCAGAGCTGCAGACTCGCCTGTCGCTGGAGGAGCAAAGAGAGGAGGAGAGAGGGAAAGAGGTTTTCACCCTCAAACAGAAGTTAACTGAAGCTGAAACAGCTCGAGAGTCCCTCAAGAAAGAGGTGAGGATGGAGGAGTGTGGAAAGACATTTCCAGCCTCTTGTGATTTTCCTTCGCCGTGTCTCAACTTTTCATTCTTTTCTGTTTCCATGTAGCTTTCTCTGACTCAAAAGCGCCTGCTGGAGTCTGAGTCTAGCTGGCGGGGCTGCGAGAGAGAACTGACCGCTCAGCTGCAGGAGGCGCGTGGCTGCGAGAAGAAGCTGCAGGATGAAGCCAAGAACTTGGCCCTGCGCGCTCAGGCAGCTCAGGACTCCGCCGCTCAGTCCAGCCTGCAGCTGAGTGAAGCCCAGGGCCGCCTGGCCGCCACAGAGGCCGAGCTGGTCAGGGCCGAAGCCGGGAGGAGGGACCTGGAGTTCCGTCTGAGCAGCCTTCAGTCGGCACTTACGCGAACGCTGGGCATCGGAGCAGGCGGCAGAGGAGGCCGGGGGAGGAGCCCGGGGGGGAGCTCCACATCACCGGGCACAATGTCACGCCACCACAGCATCTCACCCCTGCGCTCCTCACTGTCGCCTCCCAAAGGTAAGAATGAAACATGCAACTTTAGCTCTGCAACATGGGATTTAGACATTTATTCAGACATTAAATATAGCTCGGTAACCAGAAAAACAACAAAGATCTTTTATTACAGCTTCATCAGGCTCATGAAGATATGCAGTGGGCCAAAAAGTCCTTAATATGCAAACACAGTGTGTGTAGTGATCAGCAAAGGCAGACAGGTGTGTGAAAAAGGCTTGACCACAATAGTGACACAATAGTATCTCATATCCAGTGAGATATGGCTTCATAAATGATTGTTTTTTCATTGCGTTAGTCTTTGGTTAGATAATATAATATGGTCCCTCCACTCCTCCTCTAGATGCCCCAACATAAAAATTATTTGTACAAGGTGCTTGCAACTCTTAATATTTTTACAGAATTTCGAGTAAGCACCCCTGACAATACGTTGGGCTCGGTGGCCGTGTCTCCTGAGAGAGGGGATACGCCGCTGCCTCTGCCTCAGCCGGAGCTGGACCCCGACACACTGCGAAGTGATCTGAGAGACTTCCTCCAGGAGCTGCGTGAGGCACAGAGAGAGCGGGTAAAAGAAAAAAAAAACCCCACAAACTTCGTAATAATTCAAGGATATTTTTGTGTTTGTTTGGTTCAAGTCTTTGTTTATTGCTCATTTTGAAGGATGATGCCCGATGCCAGCTGGGGGCCCTTCAGCGGGAGGTGGGGGAGTTGACGGGGGAACGAGACTCTGCTCAGAGTCGTCTCGCTCAGCTACAAAACATCTTACAGGAATACCAGGAAGGTAAAACATTCCTGATATTTGTCCTTGTAGTTTCAGAAAAAACCCACTAACCAAAAGACAAAATGATCTCAAAGCAACATCTGTAATGTGTGTTACTGTGTGTGACTGCAGGGAAGCGCGGACTGGATGAGCGTCTGACCACCTCTCAGATTTTGCTCCAGCAGCAGGAGGAGGCGGTGAGGAGAGGAGACAGAGAAAGGAGAGCTCTCACCGACAGGGTGAAGGATTTAGAGCGAGCGCTGCAGGCCTCTGAGATGGATAAAAAACACACGCAGGTACACACGCGTTTGTGTGCTTTGTGTACATAAACACCATGTATTTGTGTTGCCACATGCACAGCAGTGACCGCTGATCTGCCACGATCACCATATGGCAGCACTCAACAGTAGAGCCGTACCTACAATCATAAGCTGTCAGGGAATGTAATAACAACAGATGCCACGCACATAGTGTTACACCTCTTGTGGCGTCCCATGTCAGCTCTCCATCTGTCTGTTTCTAACGCCAGCACCATTCAAAACAATTCACCTTCTGGACAACAGGAGGAGCGGGGACACAAAGTGAACATGAGACTCTTAGTGGAAAAAGAAATCAGAACATTTTTTTAGTCTCAGGAGTAAAGTTGGAGCTGTGGATCATCTGCGTGTGCTTTGTGTCTGTTTGTTACAATGTTTTGGAGTCAAGTCTCCATTATGTAACAGCACTGCTCTCTAAATGCTCACCAACTTGTCTTGAAAATGATCTCTGTCCTCTGTCCATCTCTGCAGGATCAGTTGAATAAGCAGCGTGCTGCTGAGATGCGTCTGGAGGCGGAGAGGAGGCGTCTGCGGGAGGCGCTGGAGGCAGCTGAAGCCCGGGCCACCAGGGTGGAGCTGGGGAGGCGCAGTCTGGAGGGGGAGATGCAGAGACTCAAGCTGAGTCTGGGAGACCGGGAGGCTGAGAGCCAGACCTCCCAGGAACGCCACGACTCTCTACTGAAGCAGGTACAGCAGTCTGATACAGTCTGAGTCATTTTATGTTCAAATCCCTGAGAGATTAATCTGATTATTTCGGCTTTAAATGCACATTGTATGAAGTACATTTCTGATATATTTTATGTGCCTCTGAATTAATCAGACCATTGGTTACACTGGCTAATTTTCTGTTATTACCTAATAATTTTCTACAAATAGTAAATAAACAATTATAATTAAATAGAGCAGTTCTTAGTTGTTATCACTAAACACAAAGTACAGCTGAGGCTGACGGGAATGTTTTAAGTTCTGCAGGTATTTAGTCATAAACCAACGTATTGGACAAATAAAAGTTTTGACCTGATGGTGGCGCTAGATGAAAAGTTAAGGGATCACCAAAGTTATTACAAGTCATCCTGTGGGGAACATGAATGTGTGAATCTAAGTTCATGACAATCCATTTAAAGTTGTTGAGACATTTCAGGCTGGACCAAAGTGCAAAATGCATGCAACCATTAGCAAACATGTGTAGCTGTATTTAAATACTGAACTGTATTTGAATACAATGAAAACAGCTTCTGAACCCCTGACTCACCGTAACCTGTGCAGTAAAGAAAAAAACACTTTCTTCTCTTAGTTGGTTTGCTGACTGGATTACACACACATTTGATCTGTGCAAACCGCAGGTGGCAGAAGGAGAAGCCCGTGTGTCTCTGCTCCAGAGAGAGGTGGAGAGGCTGAGCCAGGCTCTGCTCAAAGCGCAGGAAGGTGAATCGTTACTCAAAGAGAAGACGTCTTCCCTCAAAAAGAGCCTCCAGGAGGCGGCGGCTTCTCACAGCAGCACACAGAGTCGTCTGGCTGCTCTGCAGAAGACGCTGACTTTGGCCGAACAGGACAAAAGGCTTCTACAGGTGAGTGATACAGAAGGAAAAAAGGGACGATGTGGACGAGAACCAGACTGTGATGTGATGATTACTCTGTACCAATAAGGAACGAATGGACGAAGCCCGGGCGTCATTAGTGGAGGGGAAGAGGACCACAGCCACCCACACTGAGCGCGTGCAAAGCTTGGAGAGTGAGCTGAACCAGAGTGAGCTGAAACGAGAGGAACTGGAGGCTGAGCTCAACAACACTCAAGAGGTGAGCGAGATCATCTGTGTGTCGACAAACATCCGCCCCAATCAGCAAAAGAGATTATACCATCTACAGAGCTGCTGATCTGTAGCCGGACCTGTGTTTATCCCAATACATAACATTTTATACAGTGACATTGTCACTGTGGCTCAGAGTGCCTTTTTACAAGTCTCTCAAGTCATGTCTTTTTGCGTGATCTCTGTCTTCCCTCCGTCAGGCTCTGCGTCAGCGCTCGGCCAGTCTTGCAGAGGCTCAGCGCAGCGCCCAGTCGGCTCAGACAGAGCGGGCCACCATAGAGGAGCGACTGCGCGGGCTGCAACGAGCGGTCGCCATGCTGGAGACTGAGAAAAAAGATGCAGAGAGACAGTCTGTGAGGCTGGAGAAAGACAAGAACGCACTGAGGAACACACTGGATAAGGTCTGCATCTTGTGCACAACAGCTGCATTTGAAAGTTTTCTATCTGATGTGAAGATGTCGCATGATGTTAGTATACAATGTGACACATTTCATTTTTGTCCAAAAAACACATATGAAATCACAACCAGGGATCTCATGCTTTCTGTTGCTTACACTTCTATAAATGCACCGTTCATCAGGTTGAACGTCAGAAGCTGAAGACTGAGGAGGGCAGCATGCGGCTGTCGGCAGAGAAAAGCCGCTTGGATCGCTCTCTAAACACCACTGAACAGGAGCTGCAGGAAGCACAGCAACAGATACTGATGCTGCAGGTGGGGAGCAGCCGCTGATCAAACTTACACTGACAGATTCACCAGGAATCAAACTTCATCACAGTATACCGTGCGTAATAAAACCTCTTAGAAGCTGTACCAAACAGCTGTTAGCAGAGTGAAAGCTGGCGACACGACTTGGCACAGAAGTTGTTTTCTTAGCTGCTTCACACCTCAGCTGGAGAGTGAGCGGGCTGAACGGCCCGGAGTCCAAACACGTAACGGGCCGCTCACACCTTTTACAGTGAGACAAATCTGTCTTTAACGTGACAGATTAA
Source organism: Enoplosus armatus (assembly GCF_043641665.1). NCBI lineage: Eukaryota > Metazoa > Chordata > Actinopteri > Centrarchiformes > Enoplosidae > Enoplosus > Enoplosus armatus. The sequence goes on along the minus strand of NC_092182.1, from coordinate 14,046,017 downwards.
TTACATAGTTTGGGCTTTATATGTGGTGTATAAATTAGTTTCCTATTTTCCTTATTAAACCACTCAACCTCCAGTTAAAAGTGTGAAACTCTCTGTCTTCACTGACTTGAGTAACGAGGGAAAGAGAAAGTGGTTTCATGAGAAAAGCTATATATTTACGTAGCTGAATGTTACAGGAGGAGGCCAGCTTGTGCCTCACTCACAGGACGGTCAGGTTAGACTCTGTGACGTAGATTACACCTGAGACTTTGAAAGGTCCCTTAAACGTCTGGTGTCTTCAGCTCGGGATGCATCTGTTTCCTATTACACATCACAGATTAGCAGCCAAGAGTTGTTTTATTATTCTTCATCTCTGCACCACTCATTAATGTTACGGCTCCACTCCAGCGACACTTACTGTACCATAGATGACACCAAAAAAGAAAAGGTTAGCCGAAACCCCTTGAATACTTCTGGGGAGGCGTCATTTTGCTGTTATGATGCTAAATAACGGTCATAACTATGTTTTTTTTTTTTTATTTACCACAGACACGCTATAAACAAGCAAATAAACAAATACAGCTGAAGTGGGTTTCATAAGAATTCTCATTAAAGTTGTTTATTTCAGGCTGGTTTTACATCTCAGACCACTGTTCATTTCTCCTCATTTAGTCAAATATGTCCCAGGCTGCAGGACGGTTCAACTAAAGCAGTAATTCCCAACCCCTCCTGCGTTTTCTACAGGGGGAGGAACCGATATGATTTGGCAAAAGAAGCTGCATAATAATTATATGACTTCTTCGGCTATTTTTGTAATTACCTTGAAATTTGTGCTGCATCTGTCTTCATTACTATCTATCATAACCAGTTTGTGGTGCAAAAGTTGAAACCACTGAACTGGAGCTGAGAGTAAGAAGAAAGAATGAACACATTGTGTCATTTAACCCAGAAACATGAACCCATGAGCATGTTGGAGGTTTCTCTACAAGGGGCCATCAGCCATTTGTCAGAAGACCTCCTCCAGACCAATAAAAATCACAGCTGTTGTCTCAGAAATGTGAACAACAACAGGTTTGTGATGTTTACTCATCTGTAAATGACGTGACTACCTGATTATTAAATGTCTTTTCCTTTGTTTTAATACTTTTTAGTCCAATTCAACCAGTTCAGCATCTTGTTTTTGTTTTTTTCACTTTTCCCACTTTCTGCCAAAAATGTTTCCTTCCGCTTTCAAAAGATAATTTGATTAAATACATTCCTGAACAATCTCAAACCGTTGCTTTTTCCCTGGAGGATCCGCTTCACACCAATCTCTTGTTAAAGCTTTTTTACAGGCTACAAGTTAAATATTTACCAGGTGTCTCCTCAGTGTTCCCTGTAGGTGCATCACAGTAGAGTTGTTGGGAAAGGCTTATCCCATAATGTCTTTTATGGTTGCATTCACATTTACAGTGTTTCAGAAAGGCTTTAGGTTACTGAAACTCCAGAAAACATGGGTTTTCTTTTACCTCCAGGTCACCACAGACGCCTCCAACATGGTTGTTAGCTGTCTGCTTTTCATCTGAGATGTTATGAAGAACCGAACCAAAGCCTCTTCATCGTTTAGATGTTTATTATTTATTTATTTATCCATGGTTTATTTGATAGGGACAGATACGGTATACATAGACAAACTGAAAACAGCTATCCGATGCAAGTAACACAGTGTTTATAGCTGATGCTAATTTGCAACACCCGTCCCTAGAAGGGTTTTTCTGAAACTAAGAGATTAAAACAGTGAGGTAAAGAGAAGGTAAACTGGGTACAGCAAGATACAATAAAGCACACATTTAACAACCAGACATGAGTACATTAGCCAGGATTTAGTAGCTCTCTTTAAAGTAGGGACGTTTGCAGCAGATTTTAAGTGATCAGGTAGCGAGCTCCTGGAGAAAAAGCTGGAGAATAGAACTATTACAATACTTTAGACAGACTTCTGTGCTTTTCCTTTTTGTTAACATTTAGGCCTCTTCCACTCGTGTGTGTGTGTGTGTGTGTGTGTGTGTGTGTGTGTGTGTGTGTGTGTGTGTGTTGAGCAGACTCAGCTGGCTGAGATGGAGCAGTCACACAGTCTGTGTGAGAGTTTGGGGAGGCAGCGTGACGAGGCCCAGCGGGAGGCGGAGAGACTGAGGACCAGCTTCAGGGACGTAGAGCGAACGCTGGGCACCAGAGAGCGAGCTCACCGACACCGAGTCAAAGGCCTGGAGGAGCAGGTACGCACATCATGCTGTGGTTTCGCAAATGTCTTTCTCAGGTCCATTCCCTGCTCCCATGAATGAGCCGGTTTGTGGTGGAATAGAATATTTAGAATATAGAAAACCACATTATTACATTTTGAGGAGAATACTTAGTACCAGCAAGAGGCTGACGGACAATAAAACGTATATAAACTAGGCTGTATGTACTGTAAGATGGATAGTCATCATACACTGAAAACACCTTGAAATCATGGAGAGATTATGAATAAAAATCAGGGAATGGAAGAATTACGCAATGGTTTTATAGTGTCAGTCAGCCTGCGTCAGCTCTACTGTTTAATTTATGTTTGCTTTAGCCCATATCAAATAGAGTAAAAGAATACACTATGTGACTATCTAATTTGATTTTGGCAATGCAAATGTAATCAACAGAAAATACTGTTGCCAAAAAAACACAGAGATGTTAACATGTCATAATAACCTGTTTAGATTAAAACATGTGCACATCCAGAACCAGGCTGAGAAACCACCACCTGTCTGGTGCTACGTATCAAACCTGGAGGCACAAGCACATACTGCAAAGATAGACAATGTTACGATGTTATCTGCAGCCACCTGAGGAAGAACCTTGTACACAGATTTATGGCATCAGTCTGTGATTGTGTGATCTAAATTACAGATTAGAGATTTAAAATGTAGTTTTGTCACCCACTGTGTGACTGCAGGTGTCCACCCTGAAGGAGCAGCTGCAACAGGAGATGAAACGACGGCAGCCTTCTCTTCCATCCTCCTTGTTGTCGGCAGGAAACTGAAATGCAGCTTAAAACCAGAAGCACCAGCACACACTACACATCTAATGCAGGGAAAATCCACTCACCATGAATGTCTGAAAGCAGTATCTACTCACAGAAACATTCCTAAAAGTCTTCGTACTTTTAACTCCACTGTTTAAAATGTGATTTGTTTTACTTTGTGACACTGAAATGAACACCGCTGTCATTTTAATGGTGTTTTATTGGTATTTTGTACAGCGAGGAACACTTAACTGGACGTGCAGCGCGCACTTAGCCAATGACAGACGAGGGAACGGAGCAATGGGCTTCAGCAGCTGTGCTGTAAACGCCAGCAGCCTGCTGATTACTGGCAACCATCTGCACTTGATCTGTGCTCAACATCTTCCCAAACTTCCTGCTCTTATTCAAGAAGAAACCCAAATCACCACAGGATTCCCCTCCAGACAGAATCTGGATGTAGCGCAGGAACCAGAAAAACCCGCCAGTTGTGCAGTTTGGCCTCGATTCCTCCACATTTATATTAACAGTCGAGGACAATAAGAGAAGGAAAGGAAGGTCTTCACTACAAACAAACAAACGAATTGAGCATAATGAAGGAGCTGTATTTTCTCCCAGAAACAGATTTTACTGATAATGTGAGATATAGACAGTTTTATAACTTAAAAACTGCAGTATGATGGTATACTTACAGTACGTGTTTTGTATTAGTTAATATTAGTTTTACTAGGTGTATATATTTTTACTTACTGTATAAACGCTGACAGACTGATGATTAATAGCTGCAATATGACTTGTATGGACAACACACATGGAGGCCACATGTTTGCAGGAGAATAAACTCACTGTGTGCACCATAATTCATGTCTTTCATAAATACCTTTCAGCGCACTGAGCTGCAGCCTCAGATTACATTACAGCGATGACTCATGTTTGACTCAATCACACATTGAACAGCTGTAGTAAAAAAAAAAAGTTTATTTTTTTCTCAGTCTTTATAGTGACAGTTTTACAAAGCAGTAGTACAGAGGCCGCTTGTGAGATGCCTTTTTAAAGCACTTGTTGCCACTGGAATATATTTATATAAGCTTGCTGCTTGGTTGCTAAGCGCAGATCCAGGTGGCAGTAGTACAAAAACTGAGGTCACTCACCACCTGTTCCTTCACACATCTCACGATCCTCAACAATGAGACTGTTGGCGGCTGGGTATTGATTAGTTTTGTCTGATGTCAGTGCACAGTGGCCACCATTGATGAGGTGATCATCATGAGAATGACTGCTTTTCAACACAAGTACAGTAACATATTAACAAACACAAAGCATGAGATTAATACGGTACAATATGCCAAAAACAAAAACAGAAAAAAAGATGTTCCGCAGTTTTATGAGCATCTCTAATAGTTTTTATAGCACCAGTGAGATGATTTTATAGCACCAGCGATTTATACAATCATCAGTGTTCTTTGGAGTATATTTATCAATACAGACTACTGGGCAGACGTACATAAGAAAAGACAAAGATAAACAGAACAAAACAACTTCAAATGCAAGAAGTTTTGGCACAGGAGTAATGAGTTGTAAAGGAAGAGTCAAAAGGCAAAGTGAGGAGAAACTGGGAGGAAGGAGGAGGACAAAGTAAGAGGGTGTGTGGATGAAAAGCGGCAGTATCTGGGCAGGTAGCGGTCCCTGATCTCTGAACTCAATCAGCAGCCACCACAGCTCTTCCCGCAGCTTCCTCCTAGTGATGCACACTGGCCGCTCAGCGCTGCCACGCCGCAGCGAGAGAACTGGTCGCGACACAAGTCCGCTAAACACAGAAGAGTCAGAGTTCAAATAACACGTCTCAATGTACACACACACACAAAAACACACAAATACAGAGTACACTGAACGCACCTCTGAGCAGCTCTTCATGTGCACACACAGTCCGCACGCAGACCTCCTTGTTGATGACGTACACCCGTCGCAAACTTAATGAAAACACATGAAGAAGTCACAAGAGAGGCTGAAACACTGAGGTGCCAATGTTTGCTGAAAACTACAGTGCCCGGCTGAGTTTTTTTTTTTAAATAAAACTCTATATTGGTAAAGATTTACATCTTCAGTGGGAACCAGTGGGTGAAGGGCTGAGAGCCAAAGACAGAGTAGAGAAGTTGGTTTTAGTCTTTTCATAGGATTTGTTGACAATGAGAAATATCTTTATCCTTCCTTATACTTTAAGTTTGCAGGACTATCAAACAGCTATTCAGCCTTTTCCTAAAGGTTTGTTTTTTACATCTACACTGTAGAAACATGTCTGAAACAGTGCAGGCACATAAAAGCCTGTATTTACTTCCATATTTACCTCACCGATGTCTGCCCTAGAATAGACCAAAGTCATGCATCGTCCATGAAGATATTATTGCAAAATAAATAAGTAAATACCTACGTCTGAGCTCTTTGTTTGCACTCTCACACTTGGATTATATGGTACAAGCTGTTTGAAGAGGATTTGATGGACAATTTGTGCTTTTTGGAGGTGCAGTAGAAAGGCTGAGTTAGAGTGTCTCACAGTTTGATTGTCCCCAAAACTTCACAGAGGTTTTGACTAACAAAAGGACAAAGACGTAATGACTGTGTTGTCATTGTGGGGTGAACCCCTCTTAAAAAAACATTTCATACGTACCTATAGAAGCAGAGGCTGTTCAGGCACTGCTTGCAGGGCTTGTGAACGGAGTAGAGTCTGGTGCAGGGATACTGCTCCTCTCTGCAATCTGGAAATCACACAACAAAATCATATATCCGCTCAAACAACTGATTATCTGACCTCCTTTCTCCAAAGTTTTCTTACCAAGAGGGCCAGGCTCTGTGGGCTCCGTCTCCAAATCGGACTCTTGACATCCACATGGAAAACAGATTCACAAATGAGTTCTAGACACAATACAAACACTTACTCTTAAATACCATGACTCAGGAGGAGAATTCAGCAGATATACCTGATTTTTCTGGACGGACCACTGGCTCGAGCCGAACCTGCTGCTGGTAGGTTCCAGGAAGAGATTCGGGATTTTCAGACTCTGGACTCTCTTAACAAAAAAAAGGGGGAGTTGCTTTTTATAAAACACACTGATCTTTAAATATGAAATAACATTTCTAGGAACCTGAAAAGGCTTTACCTGGAAAATAATCGGGCCCATAGTCCTCTGTGAAGCCATAAAACAAGCAGGAGAGAAAAAAAAGTTTCATGAGATCAACATGGTGAAACCAATTAGAGTCAGTTACCCCCCAAAGACACACACAAAAGGCACCGCGCCATATAAAATGAACCACCTGCATGCCAAAACTGAGCAAAATAAGCAGTTTGCGAAGGTAATGACTCAATATGCAAAACGTTTACAAATAATGACAAGCAGAGTGGTCAAAGTGCTGTTTACACTGTGACAACAGTTGCTATGCGGGTGGTAAATAACAATCGTCAGAGGAGAGAGAACTCCTCAAGGCGAGGTGACACATCAGAGGACAACGAGAAATCGGGAACAGATGTGGAGAGCTCTGACATAAACCGATGCTGAGCGGGAACAATCGAGGCCAACATACTCTTAATGAACTCACCCAAAAAAGGAAACGGTTCCTGGTACTGGGCCTGGGCGAGCAGCAGAACTGTTGACATTTCAGAACAATAAATTAATCACAAAGATTCCTGATGAGTGAAATGAATGAATGAACCTTTATCATGCACTAGTACTGGTGTTTCTGGTGTTCTTTAAAATGTGGAATTCTGCTCTTACTTTTGATTTTTAAAATGTTAAACGTTTTGAACATTGTGCTCGACCACTTTTTGTCAAGGCAATAACAAAGAAACATCTCTCCTCTTTCAAATGAAACGTAGAATTCATGAGAAATAAAACGCACCCTTACTCAATTTGATACAGTCAGGGGTTTGCTGCCTCACTTGGTCTGGTATGACCAGTTATGGTGGCTATTGTTAGCTAATGTTAGCATACATAAGCTAGATATTGTGTAACCGAAATTACTGAGTCAGTTCACTGACATTATGTGCTACTGTTTCACTACCTTTTAGCATTATACTATCATCCAGTCAGCAAAAGTTACTCTAAAAGTCACTTCAGTGAAACACCATCAAAATTAAATGGCACTTCTTAATAGATCACCATAGAAGTGTACAAAATGATCAATTAGCATCATCTTTTTTACAATACAGTGGTTTTCAAAAATGTATTGAGACTATGTGACTACGGCCACTGTGGGCACCAGTAACATTTAGGATAATTGTAAACGATAAAACGTGGTATAACATTAGCACAAGTAGCCAACAGTTACACAGCAATATGTATCTAAGGTTTGCAACATAACACAAGCTACTGGTCATAACACACCAAGTAAGGCTGCAGCAGCAGAGTGTATTGAATTGAACCAGGGTGTGTTTTATTGCTTTTTAATATAGCCTTTCATTTGTAAGAGTCTTTGAAAAGCTCCATACAGTAGTCTCACTTTAAAGCAACTATAATGTACTGCAGCTCCTGGCACTGGGCCTGGTGCTGGGATAATGGAAAAATGCTGAAACATAGTGTAACAGCAGCAGATGTGCAGAAGAGCCATAATGTCAGTAAACTAACTCAGTAATGCCAGTTACACAACAATATCTAGCTTTTTGCAGTCTCCGCTGGTTGCCTGGCAACCTCACTGTGATGACAGGAAGTTACCCATAAACCCCTGTAAAACTACAATGTGTTGGGTTTTTTTTTTTTAAATAAACACGGTATAACGTGTTAATTAGTGAGCTTTAGAGGTGCTAAGAGATGGATTTTTGTTACATTTAGACAGAGCCGGGCTCGCTGTTTCCCCGTTTCCAGTCTTTACACTCCCGGCTGTAGCTTCATATTTATCGTACAAACACGAGAGTCGTGTCAATCTTCTCATCTGACTATCGACAAGAAAGCCAATAAAACGGTTTCATGAAACAACAAACTATCAATTTAACTATGATTGTTGCACATCTACTACTGAATATTTAATGTCATGTAAAGATTTGAAGTCTTCAGGGGCTTGGATGCACCGAGCTCATGAAGGAATATGGTGCAGTTACCTGGCATGCAGATGAGCAGGAGGACTCTCATGGTCACTCTGGGAGGTAGACTGACTTGAACACTGGAGGGGAGGCGAGGAGAGTATCAACAATCAAACAACATGCAACATGAGGGGAATGAAGTGCTTAGTGCTGAATATTCCTTTGGTCTCCTGAACTCTCTTCCCCTCTCTCTCCCCCCTGCCCTCCGTCACCTTTCCAACCCCCCACTGCTCCCCCCCCTCCCCTCCACTGGCCCCAAAAAGCCGCGGCGAGAAAGAAAGGGGGAGAAAACTCTGACAGCAAGAATGTGGCACGTCTGTCTTCCTAAGAACAATCTCTCTGTTTTCCCACTTTTCCTCGCTGCAGCAGACGGTCTCGAGGCTGCATTCCAGGAAAAGAAGCAGAGGACCCCTCAACCCCACCCCTCTCTGTGAGTTTTCTTCATCCCTCCCTCCCTCTCTCTCCGTCTGTCTCCACATCCTTCATTTCCCTTCTGTCGCCCTCACTGGTCATTTCCTCGAACCCCCCCTCCCCTCCTCCTCCTCCTCCTCCTCTTTCTCCCTTTTCTTTCTTCTTCACTCCGACAAGCAAAAAAAAAAAAGGTTCACTCTCAGGTTGAGTGAAAATGACATGTGGACAGAAAAACATGAACACTGAGCATCAAGACATCACCGACTAGTAAACCAGATTATTGCTTTTTTTGTCAAGTTGTCACTGAAACTCAGGAAGTCACAGCGTGAAAGTGTTTCATACAGTAAAATACATTACCTTAGCCTCCTGTAACACTGACTAAACTACTTTTCCACTTTGTGGAAAGTATGAATGCTCCTCCTCCGCTGCAGCACTGTAGGCTATTTCACACACACACACACACACACACACACACACACACACACACATACACACACAACATGAAGCAGTTAATTTGGGCTTTTTACACATCCTACACTGAGCTCTCTCTCTCTGTGTGGCTGCATGCAGACGTTTGTGAGGCCACACTGGACATAAAACGTGATTGAAACACGGTTTGCACAAGTTCTGCATGTGTATCAATAAATCTGTAAATGTGTGTGTCTCTGTGTGTGTTTGTGTACCAACGTAACACACACACACACACACACACACACACACACATTCTTCTTGTGCATCACAGTGGCTATCGGAAACCATATGTTTTCACAGCACACATCTGGGAGCGATTAGCCCCCCTCTCCCCAATTGAGTCTTTCCCTTCTCAGCTAGAGACCCCATCTCCCCCCCACCTACACACACACACACACACTCATTAGTAAGAGTTTCTGAGGACAGCAACAGGAGATGCACTGCTGTCATCTATTTTATGGCTTTTGTTTTATGCAACTATGACAAATAAATAAATAAAAACTCTAAATCATCTTTCCATGTGCCCTCATCGACCCCCATCCTCTGCAAGCAACTGATTCTGTGTGTGTGTGTGTGTGTGTGTGTGTGTTTCATTTTCCCTCTTGGCACCCTCTCTCCATTGTAAGTGCCATTACTGCAGGCTGTGCTGTGAAGTCCCTCCTCCTTCTTCTCTCCAGTGAAAACACAGGACCACATGTCAGCTCTCAACAGCCATTAACATACACACAAATTATCCACAATTATTCCGTCTACATTAAGTAGACTGATAAACTCTCGGGATGCTTTAATGCCCTTGAATCATGGACTGGGCTGCATGCAGTCTGTGCACAAACACCTCATGTCTACTGACTTTTTTTCCTCCACAGTGCTCAGCACAAATGCAATTCGAGTTAAGTGTCTGAGGCCACACGTGCACAAAATGAAAACAGAAAGAGTAGGTCCAACTACACCAAAAACTAAGAATGCAAACACAAGAGTTTTTCTTACCTAAATTTGATTCAGTTTGCTCCGACTGTCCTCTGCTCTCATGCGTCCTCTGAGTGCAGGAGGACCTCGCAGCGCCACATTGTACCACCCCGCATCTGTAGTCTCCTCCCCGTCCAGTCCCGGCCTCCAGCCCCCGGTCCCAGCACCGACCCGCAACAAGATCAGGGTTATCCCGGAACTGGTGACCCGTCACATACTGTGACACTACAGGATCAAATGTATCGATGAGCTGATTAAATTTGGTAGGTGCTGGTTGCCGTATCACTGCTATCACCGTTGCTAGGCGACCAAGTGACCTATGTTTGTGGTAATAGCTGAGATGAATACCATGGAGTCAGCTTCAATTAGTACATATTATATCTATGTTTTCTTATTTATACTGATTAAATCTATAAGGTCAGTAATAACACTAGACATTAAACCATGTGCATATTTATTAAAGCTTAAAGAAAATGTTCTTTGACGAACCAAACTGCTTGAATTTTGTATATTGTGGCTAATTTTCTCTCTTTGTGACTGTTCTAACATTTATATGCCAGCAGCAAATCACACATGTATGTACAGTATATTATGTTTATTTTACTGTCATAAATATTGGTTATTTTTTTGTTATATGAATGTGTCATGATTATTGTCATTTGTTTTGTCTTGATTGATGAAATGTAATTAAATTTGTCATGTTTTATGTTTTTTTTTGCATGAGATGTCTTCATAAGCCCTTTTTTTTCCAGCACAAACATGCCACATCACACTGTGACCTGTCTGAACCGGACTCCAATCAGTTAAACAACATTTATATATTTATGCAAAATAAATATAAACGTGATCAAATTAAAACGTCACTGATAATCTTCCATAGATTAAATATACCTTCTGATCTTCTGCTACTTACCAGTAACTGCAGATTGTTGTGTGGGAAAGGAGTCAAAATACAACAACCTGCCACATTTAAAATAATATAATACATGATTCAACACGTCTTTTATGCAAACAAATACTCAATATGAGCTTCACTATTTGCTGAAGAACCTTTGCATTAGATTGTATAGGTGTTGCTGTTTAGCAGTTTTTGGGTCTTTCACGTCAGCTCAAAGCAGATGTATTGCGTGAGAGAGACACCCAACATTTACAGTAGATGTAATAGTTTTTTTACATGAACACTTTAAAATGTTGTAACAGCCTGGATGAAACATGATGAAATACTGGGTCTCCTACAGAAACATGACAGTGTGACAGCCTTCAAGTAAACCCAGTAACACAGTGACGCAACAGCTGATGGTTCAACTCATTTGCAGCTCAGGCTCTGCACAATAGATTTCAGATGTTATTGTCTCAGGGGGAGATTTGTTTTCACAGCCAGTACAACATAGAAACACACAGATATAGACGAGAAGATCTTCATACATCACGGCTCACAACAGAGTCAGCGAGGCAGTTTGTTCAGGGCTGCTATGGCTGAAGTGAACTCTTCTCCATTTCAAAGTTGGGTATCTCCGACCAGATGGCAGTAATGTGATGTGTTGATAGAGGGGGTGATCAGTGTAATTTGCTATTATGAGCATTGGGCGTGTGATGGCTCTGTGGTTCATGTCTGAGGCAGCGAGTGCGAAGGGAGGCAGCTTATCAAAATCTTTATCATCTATAGAGTTCAAGATATTTGAAGCTTCTCAGTGTAGTGAGTGAGTTTTGAAAGGTTGTAACAGAGTTATTGACATTGAGTAGCGAGACTATGGCAGTGTCAATCGGAGTACTTGAAGTATGTGGTGATGGGTGACGGGCTGCTAATAGTGACATCTAGAGGACACTACCTGCTAACCACTGTGGATATGTATTAAAGGAGAAGGAATGTGATCAAAGCAACACCAGTGACAGCAGATAATAACCGACAAAAGCAGCTGGAGGCATTTCAGCTATTTATTTTCCATCAAAACAAAAGACTGCTGTTGGTAAGTTGGAAGAACATATACACGTATGTTTGTGAACCAGCTGCTAACCTGAAAAAAAGCAACAAGCTAAAAATATGTTTACACGCCTTGTTTTTACTTTAATATGCAGCATTGTGTCTTCCACAGTGCACAAACATACACACAGAAGAGTTGGAGATAAATAACTCTGTTATGGTACATGTAAGACTCAGACACACAATCTCTCTCCTGCATTCATACTGTACATGTGCGTTTGTGTAACACCAAGTGCTCCGACTACACACACACCCCCAACCATTTCCATTACAGTTGACTACACAGTCTGCAGAGTGTGGTGGTGGTGGTGGTGGTGGTGGTGGAGCTGACAGGTGTATGGCCCTTCAGACGTCAATAAGCATTTTTTAATCAATATATCATTTAATCATGGAGGGAAAATTTATACAAGAGGACAACTAAGGTTTCAGACGGCAGCAGCCTTTTTCTCCTTGTACGTGGCCATCATCTTCTTGATCTCTGCTATGGCTTTTCCTGGGTTCAGACCCTGAGAGGGAGACGAGACAGACAAGGAAAGAGTTATTTTGAAATATTTAAAGAATGGAGAGAGAGAGAGAGAAAGAGAGAGAGAGAGATGCCCTCCTACAAAGCACAAACAGTACATGTTGTCTGTATTTTAAGCGCACAATACATACAGAGCATGAGCTGTGGCGTGCACATGGCTGAGCATGTGTGCAGACTGGGTTACCTTGGGGCAGGTCTTGGTGCAGTTCATGATAGTGTGGCAGCGGTAGAGGGAGAAAGGATCCTGCAGCTTGGACAGACGCTCCTCTGTGAACTCGTCTCGTGAGTCAATCATCCAACGATACGCCTGAGAGACAGCAGGATGTGACCCATGAACTCTTCATCTCTGCGGTTATTTCTTATGCAGATTCAGGATTTAATCTGCAATTCCTAAATGTTCAGACACTCACCTGCATCAGCACGGCAGGCCCGAGGTATTTGTCTCCGTTCCACCAGTAGCTGGGGCAGCTCGTACTGCAGCAGGCGCACAGGATACATTCATACAGCCCGTCCTACACGGGAGAAAAGCAAGAAAGGATATGTATCTTCATGTGACTTTGAGCACTGGAAAACTTCAATATTTTACCAAAATAAAAACAACGGTGTACCAGTTTCTGTCTGTTCTCCACAGACTGCAGATACTGCTCCTTCCCTTCCTTTGACTCATCCTTCTTCTTCAGGTAGGGCTCAATAGACTTGTACTGGGCGTAGAAGTTACTCATGTCCTGCAAACACAATTGTACAATAAGTATGCAGTCTGCATGCAAATGTCAGAATAAAGCTTTATTTATAAAAACAAACAAACTTGCATGCATTTGAAAATGTGTTAGAGGAAAACTAGATGCTGGTGCCAACACTCCTAAAACATCGTCTGTGTGTCTGATTAACTTAACTGGGTTCACAAAAGGTCACGAATATATCAACACAGAAGGAGAAGTGGAAAGTTGTGGGACGTGTTGAAATGAAATATTAAGTCATATGTCACATTTAGCATGTTGTTAATTCAGAAACAACATATTTGGGCATCCATGTTTGACACAAATGGAAACTGATGTGGCTAGTGGAGTAACATCTGTTATCAGTTAGAGTCAGAGCTGTTCCAACAGTTCAGAGCGTGGTGGATATTTACTCACAGGTACCAGGTCCTTGACCACATACATGTGTGGCAGAGGGTAAATCTTAGTTGGCTTGCTAAGGTTGGTGTCAATCTTGTTGAGACAGGCAAGTGTGTTTCCTCCATTAATGTTCATTGCACAGGATCCACAAATACCTGCAATCAAACAAAAATAATAAAAGCTTTTAGTATAATTTATGAGACATGACAAACTGAAGACAAAAACCCCTTTTCTAGTTCTTGTTGAGGAAAGAATTCTGAAGAGTAAAATCATTTTTTGGTGAAAAAAAAAAGAGGAGATTGAGCAACATTATCTTTCATGTATTTGGCATGAACAAATAATATCTTAAAAAGAAAATAAATCTACAGAGCAAATTTCCAAAACTTTGGCATACTCCCTTAAATAAAGAAGTCTAGAGTTTTCTATAACTTCTCAAGAGCAAACCAACCACATGGCCCCTAATAAATGACAACTCAAGTAGTTTGAGATTTGTGTGGCTAATTCTAATCTATTAATTGTTCAATACATCTGCTACTTCTACAGCTTTAACTAATGAATTATTTGCCACATTTAATTATCATTTTATCATCTAAAGGCTCATGCATTTGTAAACTCATTCTAACAGTATTTGTATTAAAATAACCAATTTCATTTCTAATGACACACACACAAAGTTGATAATTATTCATGTTACTGACCTTCTCTGCAGGAGCGGCGGAAGGTCAGAGTGGAGTCCATCTCATTTTTAATCTTGATCAGGGCATCAAGAACCATTGGGCCGCAACTACATGAAGAAGAACAAAAAAAAACAGTCTGTGAGTCCAGAATGTCAAGTTAAAAAGGGGGCGTCTCTGACGATGATCCCAAGAAAGTCCTGACAGGTTTTATGGCTAAAGACCATTTTTAAATTTTGGACTCTTTTGGCTGCAGTTTCATGTTGACAGCAGTGAGAAGAGAGTGTCCCCAAGCTGATTAGATGATCGGATGAAGGAAGAGGACTGGAAATATGCCAGGCTGTCAGATCAACCTGAGTTAAATCTTCCTGAAGGCAGTTCTCAGTTCATTAATAATGCCCTCTGTTTACACGTGCTTAGGTACTGCTTTGAACTTCCCTAAGCAAAAAGCCTCCACCAGTGCAAGTGAACAATAATGAGTATTAATGCTTCACCTGACAAAGTCCTGTACACTGCACTTAATAAAAAAAGCTAAAAATCTATATACAATGGCGACAGATAATCACTGTTTCTGGTCATAATTTTAAATTCAACCTCCATTTTCATTTAATAAGGGTTAGGAATGACTACACTCTTGACATAGAAAATAATGGACACAGCTTCACCTCAACCATCATTTTTAGATGGATTATCAGGACACCTTGTTGTGCATTATCAACTTACGTATTTAAGTAGCTAATGAATGAGAACAGATTGACACACTGCAGCATGTACTGAACTTCCACATGGCAGAGGGAAAACACCTCCAACACCTACATGTTGAGGTCGATGTCGTAGGTCTGCATGCGGGGTTTGTCTCCTGGAGTGTCTGGGTCCCATCTGTACACCTGGAACTTCTTTATTCTGGGTTGTGCTGCTGGAGCTGCTGCTGTTTGGGCATACCGCACCGCCTGACAGCAGGGACAAAGGGAGGAAAAAAAAAAAAACATGATTATTTTGGCTGTTTACATTACACACCACTAGACACTTTTGCTAAGACAAGTATGTCTGTCTCTTTCTCTGACTCGTTCACCTTCACAATTGTCTTGCTGACTGCGATAGCTTAATTCTATTCTAATATTCATTCTTGTGATCACAATTTTAAAAGAAATCAAACAAAATAGAATAGTAGAATTTGAGTACAGTATTGTTGTTAGATAAAGCATCACTCGTGATCTTATGAAACATTGCAGTGACATTATCTACTAAACATGACTCCACCACACAGGGTGAAGTTATAAATTCATCAGTTTTGTCTGGGTGTTTATTTTGACTAAATCTCGTACATGGAGGTGTCAGACTGCTTCATTATGCTAACTTACAGTATGATTATAGCTAGCTAGCTGAACAATGTTTACAAGTTTCTTTAACTCGTTTCCTGCCGCGATGGACGTTTACGTGGATTTGAATCGTCTATATTTGAAGATAAACACACACCCATCGATACACAGGAAATTAAAACGTTTTGAAAGTAATTTTTGAGTCAAACTACAGTTGACAGTGAGGGGCTAGCTAGTTAGTAGCTAGTTAGCTGAACTACATAACATGAACTTCAGAGCATAGACGAAGCCCTCCGCTGTCAAAAGGGAATGCGTTCTGTTGTGACGTGACAGAAAGTGTAACTGACAATACGGCTAATTGTAACTGTTTATTTGGGCTAATTAATTAGGCTAACTTTCAACATACCACCAGTCCTGCGGGGGAGCGGAATGCCAAAACACCACAACGGCTCAAGGACGTGAGACCAGCAACCGACATTTTGGAGTTCGTCTGACCTCCAGCGCCCGCTATCCCAGCATCCACCGTGGCTGCGTCACAGTTCTGGTGGGAGCGCGTGTTTTTACGACCGAGGTCACCCGGCTTAGAAACACACATACACAAGCAGAGCGTGAATTTTTATGGTTTGTTTGACTTGATAGTGACATTTTTGTTCCATCTTTCATTGTATGTTTGCCCATAATCATCAATGTTAATGAATGGATTAGTTTGTTTCCATCATGACGCGGGCTCTTTCTTCAGCAAACCAGGGCGGAGTAGAGGACACACGTACAACAGGTGTCCGGGTTTTTAAATCGAACGAACCCAGTGCGCCTCTGTCACTCGAAGTACGGTGTGTGGAACGGAACTCACATAACATCGAGTCTCTTTACAGGTGGAGCTGGGCTAAGGTCACTTAAATCAGTGTTTTTATTCCGTTAAAAGGGAGAGTGTGGTGCCGTAGTTTAATCGAGGAGCAGACATGGTGTTCCTGACGTTGTCCTCTTGGATCAGAAGCCGTGGACCCGACAGATACTGGAAAGTTCAAGAGGTTCTCAAACATGCACGGGTAAGGCCACGACTATTTCCTGGAGGAGAAGGTGCTAAATGTTGTGATAGTTTTCATATCGTAGTCTGTGTGGTCGGTAAACCTGAAATGTTGTTTCAAGTAGAAAATCAATGAGTCATTTGTCAAGTGTCTTCTGCTGATTAGAGATGACCCATGCTGCTTGATCCAGTTAGATACGATGCCTCATCGTCCTAATCTAATATTAACAGCATAATGATTTTGTTTTAAGTCATCCCTCCTGTCTGCTCCTCCTACAGCACTTCAGAGGCAGAAAGAACCGGTGCTACAGTCTGGCTGTGCGGGCCGTCAGGAGAGCTTTCGTCTACGCCACTAAAAGTCGGAGGCTCAAGCAACGCAACATGAGGACGGTAAGACTCAAATACTCGTCTTGTACGCATGTACACACACATGGCTGCCACATTAGCCACAGTCTGAGATTTGTCAATGAGATTTAATTTGTGATATCCAAAAAATTGCCCCTGGCAATGATGGGGGCTTTGAATTTCACCAAACCAATTCAATTCACTTTATTTAACCAGGATAATCCACTCAGTATTAATGCTGCTTTGCAGAGTCCTGGGTACATACAGGTTATATATTAAAAACATGCACTAACACAACTAAAACATATCAAAGAGTAGGAACAGTCTGTTGGTCGAGTGCCCCAAGATAAACTTGAAGGGTCACACGACGATTAAAGGGATGCTAAAGGAAACCATGTATTTCTTGCATAATAGGTTGTTTTTCTGACTTTTCTCTAGTTTTCGTTTTTTCTTGTGAAATATTAGATATTTTCACCTCTTCTGGGCCCGAAAAATGATTCAAATTGAATGATACAAGAAGGGAAAATCACTCTTTGGTTAAATTCATATCCACACTAAGTGATTAATGATCACACATAGACATTGATTAATTTATGGGGGTCTGAGGTAAAAAAGGTTGTGAACGACTGCTCTGTCTGTTTCACTTCCAATCCCAGTTGCAGAAGGGTGTATTAATTGTTTACAGTATGGGAATGTTGACTTCTTGCAACAACAAAAAAATTGTATACATATTTAATTGTAAAGCTGTATGTGAGTGAGATAATCAGTATCATTTATCGTATTTGTTGTGCTCTTATTCCTTCAGCTCTGGATCTCACGCATTGCAGCAGCATCACGAGAGCACGGCATGAAGTATCCCGTCCTTATGCACAACCTCACCAAGGTTAGTGGTGTTGAATGTTCCAGTATTGTACCAGTCCTCTCTACCTTCTTCGTGCTGTTCGTTCCCTCTACCTGTATGTAATATATTTCCTCTCTCCCTCCATACAGACCAGCGTTCAGCTCAACCGTCGTGTTATCAGCGATCTGGCTATCACAGAACCTCGGTCATTCCTCTCACTTGCGAAGCTTGCACAGACTCGGCAACAGGAAGGCTTCCGGGCAGCGTTGGGTGACGGCAAAGAGCCTCCTGGTGTCTTCTCCCGTGTTGTTTTACTACAGTAAAGGACTTGACACAGTAACAGATTTCCAGTTGTTATCTGGGGGGTCTTGGATTGTGGAGATGTTCATGAAACACACCCACTTCGTTGCTTTACAGTTGTCACCTCATCCACTTATTTTTCATATAATCACATAAGATTAATTAATTTTCGCGATACTTAATTGATCACTATACCAGGGTTGCCTCACGCTGAACGACCTTCATAAATATACCATCTTGACACCAAAGTCGGGTCTCGGCATGTAACGCGGGTCGCTCTGTGAAAAAGTGTCAACTCATGGTGAGGAGTTAACCGGCTGACCAGAGAGTAGACACTGACATGATGCACTGCCGGACCTGTGTCTCATATCTGCACCATGTATAAACAAATGGATATGGGTATATACTGGAATCTCACATGGGTTAGCCCCATGTTGGTCTTTGGTGTAAACGAGAATCTTTTTCTTGTTAGGGAGATTTTTAGAGCAACGTCCTTGAAGTAGAAAGGGATGTGATATCTTGCTCAAGGACACTCAGTACAGATGATTTGTGTTGCAGTGCCTTGATCCCCGGCCTTGAAGGACAGTTTCTCTACTCTCTACCCTGATATTTGACAAATCTCTTTGACTTTTCCTACTATTAAGGCCCTTGCTCACAATGCTATACAATAGACAACTCTTAAATTCTGTTGTAAATTCTTTTCAGGTGACACATGTCAAGTAAACACATGTATAACACTGCATATCTTTAGAGTAAATTGAATGTTTTTGCTCTCTTAAGTCATCACAAGGACAAACTCACAATCCAAGATGGCAGCTGACATTAAGCAGCATAGCCACTCTTTGTCCACAGACCTGCTTCTGCTCCTTTCACTGCATTCAACATCTCTATCATGTGTGCCAGAAAATACTCCACCACAGCCCTCCTGATTACCTCCTGTGTCCTGATAGAAGACGGGATGATCAGTTTCCACAAACCTTTCTGTGTATATCATATGCAACCTTTGTTAAGTTATGATTTGATGCTGTTGGATTGTGACTAATTTTGGAGGTTGGAAAGAAGAATGACCTCAAGCTTTTGTCTCTATGTAAATATATGTTTCACCATGTGTTGTGGTGAGGTGGTCCTCAGTTCATTAAACATTTTGATATATATTTTGCCATCCTGTCTTGTTTCTCTTTATTGTAAAACATTGCTGTTTTAAGGATGTCATGTGGAAGTCATTTGTAGCATTCATGTTGGCTGCTATGTCCCTACAAATGTTCTTCTTATATAGCTTTGATGGTATACACTATGCACAGTATCAAAATATTAGAGAACACAAGGGCAAAAGTATCTTAATTCAATCAATCAGTGGTATTTGAGAAGCATGAACATCCGGGTTTTAAACATTTACAACGTGTATGTCTGGTGATCCAGCACAGATCAAACCCAGTGAATTCTCCATGCTAGAAACTGAGATGCAAAGGACACAATGTCAATGACCTATGACTCACAAAACCAGAAACAGCCTGATGCAACCAAAAGAAAACCATGTCCTTCCCGGTGAATTATAAGTATTATGGCCCTCTGCGGCTACCGTATAGATTTCGGGTGGGACTACACAAATAACCTCTACTGTAGCCAGCTGTTAGGACAACCAATGAGAAGAAGAAGTACTGGTCACCAGCCAATCGTCGGTGTTGGTATTCAGAAGAACCTGCTTTCTCTGTTGCACCTGCGCAGAAGCTTGCGGCGTGACACGCGTGTGGAGGAAGTGCAGTGACAGGTCTGTAGCAGCTGCAGCCGCTCGCCCCACACTGAACCGGCTAAACTGTACTTTATTTATTCGCGTTAAAAATGTCGTGGCTGTTTGGCCTGAACAAGGGGCAGCCCGAAGTGCCTCCCGGTCTCCCGGTTCAGCCTCCACCGCCACCGCCGCCGGCCGGAGGCTCCAGCGGCGGCGGAGATAAACCCAAGGACAAATGGAGCAACTTCGATCCCACCGGGCTGGAGCGGGCTGCACAGGCGGCCAAGGAGCTCGACAAGTCCCGTAAGTGTTCGGGACGGCCCGTTAGCTCGGTGTGTGTCACCGGAGTGGAGGTTTGTCTAGATTATAATAACATTACTAGACACCGAGAGTCTTGATGCACCAGTATCCAGCTCCCCTCTCTCCTCTCCGGTTCACGGTGGTGGTCGCTTCATTGATAACAGCAGCTTCGATAATGAGGCCCACACCCTCAGCCAGCATCTGTTCACTTATAGTTAATGTCATCTTTGTGAAACTGTCGGTTGCTGATGAGAGCTCATGTGCTGCTCTCACCTTCATCCAAACTAGTTCAAAGGTCATAACCTTGCAATCTGGGTTGCAACACCCAAATTCCTCTTGTTCCACACACATGCACTGCTTCACCAAACGTCTCTTTCATTTTTAAGCATTTCCCATATTGGTTTTTAAGTAAGGGGAGGTAGAGGTAGATCATCATGATACTTTGATCAATGAAAATCTCCATGTTTGCAGCCATCACACCTTTTCAGCTCTGTGTTGTTGCCTCTCTCCTCTCACCTCCACCCAGGACATGCCAAAGAAGCTCTGGACTTGGCTCGGATGCAGGAGCAGACCACTCAGATGGAGCATCAGACCAAAGTGAAGGTACTGTGGAAAACACACACCTTGAACTACTGCTTCTGTCTTGATCTGCTGCAGAGTTCATTTGACTAATTTACATCAATGAAAGAATATGTCAATGTGATTTACTGGATGGTTCATGGTGCTGAGAGATGCTGTAAAGTTACACTGAGTTTGGTGCAGAGCTGTTGAGTATGAGAATTATAAGAACTATTGTCAAGTTTTTAAATAGTCTTGTGGGGGGTTTTTTGTCCCTGAAGTTAACAATGTTAAACATTGGAGAAACTAGAGAATGGAATAAGTGTATTTATTATCTATTACTACTATACTATCTGTTTACATCTATTAGAGTTTTATCTTTGTTCTGCACATGGATAAAAGCAGACACAATTTGATTGCACAAGTTAAAGACATGTGGATGAATTAAATTATATTTATATGGTTGAGTAGGTTGAAAATGCAGAGTTGCATACATTACATTTGTAGTTTGTTAAAAATAGCAGTCACGTATAAATTAAGTGTTTCTTTGCATCTCCACTTGAGATCTGTCACGTTGTCTAATGCTACTACTTCAAAGCCGAATGTAGCCCCTTGTGTCTCTACTTCTGTATCTGTTTGGCACAACCCAGCTGATCATGTGGTTGCAAATTAAATGTTCACCAGTGTGTTGCTTGGGCTTAATAGATTTCTGCCATCCGTTTCTGTGCCCCTGTCACAGGAATATGAAGCGGCAGTTGAGCAGCTCAAAGGCGACCAGATGCGAATCCAGGGAGAGGAGAGGAGGAAAACTCTGAATGAGGAGACCAAGCAGCATCAAGCGGTGAGAACAGAAATGCTTTGTCCTTCTCTTTTTAATATTTTAAAGTAAAAAAACAATTACAGGTAATATTGAAGCAGTGAAATAGACCCATTTGAGTTGTATGCTTACAGTTGGTTGTTTTCTGTCTCATCACAGAGAGCTCAATATCAAGATAAGCTGGCCAGACAGCGATATGAGGACCAACTGCGGCAACAGGTGAGGCCATCTCCTACATATTTAGTATAAAACGCTTTAAAATGAGACTCAGTACCAAAATGATGACCCTTTTTTTTCCCTTCTTTCAACAGCAAGCCCTGAATGAGGAGAACCTTCGCAAACAGGAGGAGTCTGTACAGAAACAGGAGGCCATGAGGAAAGGTAGAGACTTCACCACTATAACACTCACAGGATCCTGTGGAAGCTTTTGAAGATGCAGTTTTTTATGTACTTTATGTCATGGGTTTTAATAGCGACGATAGAGCACGAGATGGAGCTGAGACACAAGAATGAGCTGCTGCGTATAGAGGCCGAGTCTAAAGCACGAGCCCGCGTGGAGAGGGAGAACGCTGATATCATCCGCGAGCAGATCCGACTGAAGGCTGCAGAGCACAGACAGACCGTCCTGGAGTCCATAAAGTAAGACACACTGATTTCACAGTATAGTTTTTAATGATGGTGAGGATTAGATGCAGTGAATTGATGTTTCTTGGTGTCCGAATTATGTTGATGATGCTGAGTCTCCAACATGCCAGTATATATATAACACAGAGGTGGTCAGTTTTCTATGTTAAGTAACTGGTTAATCAACAGTTGTATCTTGTAAACACCCAGTAGGCGTGCTGACAGTTAACTGGTATTTACTTTTAGGACTGCAGGTGCTGTGTTCGGAGAAGGATTCAGGGCCTTTGTGTCAGACTGGGACAAAGTCACAGCCACGGTGAGACATCTGTTTCCATCCACAATCAGTTTAGTGAATGATTATAGTAAAAATAAGATGCATAATAAGAGCTGATGGAAATACAAGACTGGGTAAACCAAATTAGTTCTCTGAAATACAATCTTCGACAATTGTATTTACAGATATACAGATGCCTCTTATTCACACTGACTGAATTCATGACTGCTACCCTCACACATTTCACATCTTTGAGTACTCACAAATTCAGTCCTTAACAAAAATAATGTTTAAAACAGAAACAGTTAAAGCAAGAAGTGTTTTCTCCATACTGCAGTTAAATATAAGTACCAGCATAACAGTCATTCTATTACACATATTTGCATTTGCATTACACCATTGATCCAATAGACAAGCGTAAGTTTCCATTTAGGTGTTTGGACTGTCGGTGTGTGCAAACCTGAAATGGGTTTGAATTGAGTGGTGTTTCCTGATCCTTGCAGTGAACAGTATTTGAATGTTGTGCCACTGCTCCATTACATCACCAGGTGGCAGGTCTGACCCTTTTAGCTGTGGGAGTTTATTCGGCCCGAAACGCAACAGGGGTGGCGGGACGTTACATCGAGGCCAGGCTCGGGAAGCCGTCATTGGTGCGGGAAACCTCCCGATTCACCGTGGGAGAAGCGATCAAGCATCCAGTCAAGGTAGCTAATTAGTAATTGATCCTTTGCTACTTTTGTTCACTGTAGATTATAATATGCTAATTATACTTTTCCTGTCCTTCCTTCTTGACTATCTAGACGGCCAAACGGCTGAAGAGCAAACCTCAGGATGCCCTTGAGGGAGTTGTGCTCAGTGTAAGTGGAAATCTTTTCTGAGGATCCAACCAACATGCATTTTTTAGGTTTTGTAATATATATATATATTATATATATAATTTTTCTATCTCTTAGCCTTCCCTGGAAGAGCGTGTGCGTGACGTCGCCATAGCAACAAGGAACACGAGGCAGAACAACGGCCTGTATAGGAATATCCTCATGTATGGCCCTCCGGGCACGGGCAAGACTCTCTTTGCTAAGGTATGCCTGAGGACTGGATGATGACTGATGTAAACATGAACATACATGGAAAGTGATGCTTTGTCTAACGGTGAGGCATTTCTTTTTGTATTGAGTAGAAGCTGGCAATGCATTCTGGGATGGACTATGCAATTATGACTGGTGGTGACGTGGCACCCATGGGCCGCGACGGTGTGACAGCCATGCACAAAGTGTTTGACTGGGCTAACACAAGTCGACGCGGGTAGGCTGCTTGATGTTATGTTAAAAACAAAAATACAAACAGCAGTACTGTCCACTCCATTATACTATCAACAAATAAAGGTTATCGTGTGTTTTTACAGACTCCTGCTTTTTGTTGATGAAGCTGATGCATTCCTTCGCAAGAGATCCACTGTAAGTCTGCGTGTATTGCATTTCCCAGAAACCTTGGATGTTTTGTCACAAAATATATAATTTTACCCTTTAAGTTCTCCTTGACTCATCTTTAACTACATGAGCAATCTTTACTTTTGCAGGAGAAGATCAGTGAAGACCTCAGAGCCACTTTGAATGCATTCTTGTATCGCACCGGAGAGCAGAGCAACAAGTAAAGATTTATTTATATTCTGTACAAAATTTGGGCTCTAACCTAAATCATACAGGTGTACTGTTCACTTCATTTTACCGACTCAGCTACTTCCCAGCACGTCTCTGAGCTGCATGATCTCTGTGTTTGTCCTGCAGGTTCATGCTGGTGTTGGCCAGTAACCAGCCAGAGCAGTTTGATTGGGCCATAAACGACCGCATAGATGAAATAGTGAATTTTGCTCTGCCGGGTCCTGACGAGAGGGATAGGCTGGTGCGGTTGTACTTCGACAGATACGTGCTGGAGCCCGCCACTGGAGGGAGGCAGTGAGTACAGTCCCCACACAACAACAACACAGCTGTTAAAATAGGGCACGAACCAAAGTCACTGCACTCTAAGGATGCATACTGGAACACGTAATTAGGTTCAGTCCACCATGTCTACTCGCTCACATCCTGTAACATTTGATAAGAGTGATCCTTGGCTGAAAGGCCAGGATGAGGATTAGATTGAGGCCAAGGAACAGCCTGCTGTGAACAGTCTTGCTGAGGCATTAATTATAACGAGATCAGAGTGATGGAGGCTGAAAGGTGGGGAGCGATCCACACAAAGGCCAGGAGGCAATGAACTGAGCTCCAAAAACACAACAGAGTCGCAAAGAAATTGCACCCTGCCTAGCAAAACAGTGGAGGAATCCCCTCTCATCTATCTGTGTGTGTGTGGCTTTGTGCAGGAGGATGAAGCTGGCACAGTTCGACTATGGTAAAAAGTGCTCTGAGATAGCGAAGCGGACAGAAGGCATGTCAGGAAGAGAAATCTCCAAGCTGGGTGTGGCCTGGCAGGTATGTAACCTGTATTTAATCATAGCTGTCATCTTTTTTTTTTTTTAAATCAGAAATCTTAATTTCACAAACCTTTACTTCAAAATGCCACAAGATTTTCATTTTCATGAAGTAAACAAATGTGTATCATGTTCTCTTGTAGGCGGCAGCATATTCCTCTGAAGATGGCGTCCTGACAGAGGCTATGATTGATGCCCGAGTTGACGACGCTGTCAAGCAACACGTTCAGAAGATGGACTGGCTGCATGGAGACGAGGAGGCTCAGACCAAGACCCTTACACCTCCCCCAGCTGGGGCGACGGCCAGTGGAGGCAAAATGGGCTTCAGTCTGCCCCTCAGCGAGGCACCTCAGGCCGAGGAGGTGATTGCTCCAGTCCTTGAGATAAATGCAAATCAAGAAGGTGAAAGTATACCACCTCCTTCAGACATCGACCAATCAGCTGTAGGTAAAAGTGCCGCCCCAGCTGGACAGGACTGTGAAGACGCTGTCAAAGCAGAAGCTGCGGCAACAGCTGCGAGTTTAGCCCAGCCTGCTGCCTCCACTGACAGTGAGGGCAAGATGGAAAAGGAAGAGAAAACTGGATCCTCTCCTCCAAAGGATGGAACTCCAGTTTGAGTTGTAGATTTGTTCAGTGGGGTGGCCTTGATTAAGAAGATTAGTGTCCTGCCCCTTCAACTAGTCAGTTTATGTCAAAAGTTTGTTGGACTGTCTTAAGACAGAAAATGAAGTCAGCAGGTTGAGGGAGATAATCGATTAACATTTCAAAACACAAATGATGCCTGAGACTCTTTCATCCTAATATATAATGTATAGATCGTAAAAAGTGTACTTTACATGGAAACCAGACTCTGTGTCTGTAATAACAGTTTAAGTGTTGTGCACAGTGTCTGAGTGTCTGTTGAAATGATTAAATGGATCTGTGTTTTTATAATCAGTACAAGTCCTGGTGTTTCTTACAAACTTTTTGGGGTACAGTTGCTATATATTACACGACCTGTGGCTTGGATTAGAGTTTAAGACACTTGAATAATTAAGAGACAGTTGAGTTCAAATTTCTCTAAGAAAGCTACAGTCAGTGGCATCTATTAGTGTATAAAATGCTGATATACTATTTGCATTGTCACGCATTACACATATACGGTTTTCAAAGTCAGACAGAGCTCTTAGCAACAGTACATAATGGCAGAAAGGAG
This sequence comes from Enoplosus armatus, assembly GCF_043641665.1. Lineage (NCBI taxonomy): Eukaryota > Metazoa > Chordata > Actinopteri > Centrarchiformes > Enoplosidae > Enoplosus > Enoplosus armatus. The sequence goes on along the minus strand of NC_092182.1, from coordinate 14,020,008 downwards.
GGGTTAAGATCTGACGAGGCAGCGTTATCCTATAGGAATCCACATGGGATTTCAATATGTCATAGTAATGGCTGAAGTCAAGGGCATGAAGCTGTCCTTGGTTTGGAATAGGCCACATGATAAAACTCCCTGCCAGACATTATAGGATGCCTTAATGCACTATGATGTATGGGTTCACATAAATAATGAATCTGGTAATTCCCATTAGGAATGTTTTTATTATGATGGGAAACAGCTTGACTAAAAACGTCAAAAAGCAGCTGCATTGAAAAGTTAGTTGGAAGACTTGAATGGAAAGCCTGTATGTCATATGGAGATCCTGTGACCATTTTTGACATTAAATCCGCTGGTTGTCACAACAACCTGCAACAAGGTCACCTCATTTGAAAATGATCTTTTGAAAATACACGCATGTCTATCAAGGCAGTGGGTTTTCATACCAAAATACAATAACAACCAACACTGTAAGTTAAAAGAAGAAGTAAATGTCTTGCAGGCTTCACAATTCTGTTTTTAATTACAAAAAGAAGTACAAAAATTATATATATATATATATACAGAAAACTGAAAATTGAAAATAAAAGCACCAGAGAAATTACTTTTCTCTGGGCTGTTTATACAAGACAGATGAACAATACAAATCGTATTTTTTGGCTGGTGTCAATGTAAATAAATAAGTAGGCAATGGGCGACTTCCAGTGGCCTTACAGTCCAACAACCATAAACACAAGAGCTTCACCTGCCACACTGGTCTCATCAACACTATCTCCAAGATCCACAAAGCCTGTCATAGTGTGTGAGGGTCATACTGAACCTGCCTCTTGATGGCCATGGCAGCCGCCATAAGACGAACTTGACTTAAATTATCTTAATTTTTTCATAGCATATCTCATAGTCAAGTGTTCAATCCAGGCTTGATATCCACAGTGTGAAATCACCTGTTTCAGGTAAAACCAAAGATAATGTAGCCAATCACCACAACACATGTTTACTTATTGTCCGTTATATCTACGCTTGAAGAGCGTGAAGATGTGGGAATGGTATCTTCATTGCTTCTCTCAAGTACGTGTCGGCTTTAGGTCCATGCGATTGAAGTGTTAAAGCAAATTATTTTTCAGCAGGAGTGAAGGCACGGTGCTGCTTACAGAGTTAAACTGGAAGATCTGAAAAGTGGGAAAACAAGTTATACATTAATGACGATACCAGCACAAAACATGATATATTAATGAGAGCATTGAAATGTTACAGAAAGTAACATTTTGAGCAGATAGACTGTTGGATACTTGAATCAGAAAGTATTAAATTCAGTGATTTACATGGAAGCTGAATGGGTTTTTATGAAAATAATTTCATCATGAAATTTTACTGGGGGTTTTTCAGTGAACATCTCAGAACAGTGGTGGACAGCGTGTGATGAGATATGAATTTAAACCACTACAAAATGATGAGTGTTACACATTCTTAATCTGTTAAAGGAAGGGGCTTGACAGTTCAACCAACCAGAGTAGAAGTCGAGCTTCTGCTGCAGCTCCTCTGTTAGCATATTTTTGCGTTTTAAATCCTCTAGCAGGGATTTCACTGCCTTCTTATGCCTCCTTTCCCGATCCCTGGCATTTCGTAAGTCCCGTTGCAACTCCTCCACTTTCTCCTGAGCTTCAGTTAACTTTTTTTTTACTTTGACTGGGTCAAGGGCATACTGATGATCCTGAAAAATATTAACTTTTATCATAACTATATCAAAATTATTCTCCTCATTTTATACGTCACAATAATACAAGCCCAGCATCCTGTAAAGGTGTTTAAAGCAACAATTGTTCCACTCACTGAGACTGTTGCCTCCTTAATGTCCCCTGACAGCTTAATGTGAACATCTGGACACATCTGTGCAGCAGCTTTTTGTGAGGTCCTGCTTGACCTGGGCGTACTGGGCACCTGCAATTCCAAACAGTGTCTTTTTATTGTTAGGCTGAGTGGGCACATGTGTTAGTGAGAGATTAAGTTTATATGAAAACTTGTCATTATTTATATGGAAACAATTTGCCAATGGCACTAACTTTGCAAAGCCGGCCAGGAAAAAGTGACGGGATCACTCCCTCCTTTAAACGGGTTGTCTGTCCAGTCATGTCAAATTCTTCTGACTTGAAATGACAACTGCAGACAACTGAGTGGTGATTTGGCTCGAAGTCCCTTCTCCTCAGTGCTACTTTCCATGCCCGTCTTTTCACTACATCTTTTGGGAACCTATACACAAAACAAGTCCATCCGAAAGACACTTCACAACAATCCGCATGCTTTCTGTATGTCACCTTTGCGACATGTAACAGTTAAACACTTTCAAGTAGATAATTGAGGACTACTTAACACATAACTCCTCGAGCGACACAACTGATTGGTAAATATCATTTTCGGCATCTTACTGACACATTACTTTAACAGAAATGTTCATTTTTTCTTTACCTGACATAAATTAACTAGCTTAATTTAGTAACGTTATCAGGACAGTTACTTAACTGTCTGCTAGTGCAGATTTAAAGAGGGATTACTGATTGTGATATTCAACACATTTCGTAACAGTAAAATATTGTAAAATAAGTTCTCACCTGTGAAATGTTATTCCCTGTTCCTTGGTCTTGGCATTTCTTTCATTAGAACATCCAACAACAGCACAAAAGTCTGGCATTTTTCTAGTTTTGAATTAGAACGGAACTGACAACAACCCCGCTGCAAGATGGCGGCGTCAGGGACGCTCACAGGCTTCTTCTTCTTCTTCTTTTTAATCATCGTCACCATCGTGAGTTTCTTCTTCTTCTCCTTTTTGGGTTATAACGGCAGTTTCAACCAGCGTATTATGCGCATTACCGCCACCTTCTGCTTCGTAGTGTGGACTAGAAATTAGATGCTAACCATTCATCCCGTTTCTCTGTTAAAATCAAAGAAAATTCTACTGTCTGATCCACTTGAGAGTTTCATTAATGTTTTATATTGAGATTCTGAAGTCCAGCCATCCTGAGATCTTCTTGCATATGTTGCCTTTCTTTTTCATACTTCTCACAACTGGTTTACAGTTGGATGCTTTCCTACTACAACAGTGACTGAACCCTTTTCCTGGTGAAAACTACTGTGTTGGTTTTCTCAGTTGAAAATGTACATATAACCCTTAATTTCCTGTAAGCTCTCTACTATACGCTCTCTAATTAAAGCCCAAAATGGCCAAAATATATATATTAAAAAAATGATTAGTCCTGCAAGGGCTATTAAGTGATAAACAGAACACAGCACACACAGTAACTTTTGCATTTAATCCACTTTTTTATCCTTCTGTGTCAAATACGTCCATTAACTTTATGGTACATATCTTGCTTGGTGAGCACCATGTTCCCCCTGGAGTCCTCTGTGTGTTTTGGATGTAACTGCCTGAACAAGACCCTTGTGTTGATGAATTTGGGCATCCATGACCAGAAACCCACATCTGTAAAGACAGACAGGGAAACTGGGCTGTAATACCTGAAAAAATCAACAGTTTATATCACAGAATGCTTCTGACTTTGGTAAATGTACTTTGGGGGTCAAGGTTATGTAAAATTATTTTGGTATTAGGTTCTTCTTTGTCTATACTTTTTACAAAAATGTATGAATTTGCTGTGACATCAAGCTGAAAACTTTCACTTACAAGAATGCTATAACTTAAATATATAAACATATCATGTGCTGTATAATCACTATAAAGGGCCTTTCTTCAGGAACCCCTAAGTTTTCCCCACAAGCAAGTTCACTTTCAGTTGGTTTCTTACTCACCATTCATTTGGTTTGCCCTCCAGTATTTGAGCCCTGAGTGCCAAACATTATTCAGCCACAGCAAGAACCAGCTGATGCAAAGGCCCAAGAGCAGTCCAGCTATCACGTCCATCTCCTGCTGGGTCATAATGTCACTTAAAAAGTAGATTTCTTTGGAATCCACCATGGACTGGGCCCCATTATATGGGATAACATGATGGACTTGATGACTGCAGCAGACAGAGCAGTAGCCAGTAGTGGGACATTTGAAAAGTAAAGAGACACCAGTGTCAAAGGACAAAAATGAACCCATGATACTGAAAGATGATATAGGAGGATATGGATATTTGTTTAGATGATACCACAATCTGAGTGAAACCCTTTTACCTGACAATATAAAATCATCAAACTAAATAAATACATGGTAGCCAACACCATTTTAATTCTGAGGTTAATTTAACAGTTCAATTAATTGCGGTCATCTGCACACCACAATATAAACTAGGGTCTCATCTCAAAGTACAGTTGGATCGTATTTTACCTGCCACAGGTGCAGCAGCAGACACGGTCCTCCCCTCGCACTAACGGTAAGATGAAGTTGTGAAAGCGGTCAAAGAGCGCGTTCATGTCCGTCGGCGAAGTCACAGTCTGAAACAAAACAATGACTTAAGTAAGCTGAGGTACTCACCAAAACACTGTAATATTACAAACTCGACGGCGGGTATAAATGCCGCTGATAACTAGCTTGATTGCTATCAATGTACTCGTTAAATTGTTCGCGGAAATGTGTTAAGAAACTTTACTATTTGACATTAGTTATTACCGTCACCGCAGGAGACCATAAAAAAGGAACACCGTGGTGCCTTCACGTCCAGACTCCTCAGTCAGCTTACATATTGGTGCTCTCCACGGGAGGGGGGGTCCTGGTCTCCCGGTAGCTGTCCTGCCTTCTCTGTCACTGTCTGACGTGCTCAGCTTTCCATCAACACCGGGGAAGAGACCGTGACGGTCACCAGTCACATGTAAATGACTTTAACAAATCATTGTTTTTGCTTAAAATGAACGAAATAAGTTGTCATGGTAACCTTTATTAGAACTTACTAACTAGCTGTATTTATTTACAATTAATTTATGCTGTTTAAACCAAGTTCACCAAGTAACGGAAAGGTAACGGCACATCCGGGTAGTAAGGGACTTCCTTTACTGATTGCTAAGTAAAGGCTTCTAACGCTATAGATAGATAGATAGATAGATAGATAGATAATTTTAAAATATTAAACCTTGCCCTTGTTTGGCCACAGAGGTCTATAAAAACAACCGAATACTTCTGGTAGCTCCATTAGTAGCTTGACAGTGCTTAATTGATTGAATGCTAATAGTTTAGTGTAACAATGCTCATTTTCAATTTTACAGTAACGCTCTTAAAGGAAACCACCGTGCACTAAATATCAAAAAGCAGATTAAGACTCAAGACATGTTTCTTAGAGATGTTTCTTTCTTTAGTGGATTCATATGTACATACAGAAAAATCAGGCACTCTGAGCTGAGCTCGCAGTTTGCAAATAATTACAATGCTTCAATTCTTTAACATTTACAAAAGAAAAAAAATACTATGCCCTGAAAAATAGCATATCCAAGTTTAAATATGAATCAACACATTATATTGGAAACACATTGGAGGAGAGCCTCAGAGAGCTCTAGGTTTGGTTATTCATTATTAGCCCACCCATTTTAACTTAATCCTAACTAATCTACAACACATGGTCGCACAAAAACACGCATTCAGCTCAATTAATTCTCCTCCCTGTCTGACCCCAAGAAACACATTTACACTGTTCCAGGTCAGGAATAAAAGTCTGACATATATGCTTAAATGAATTACAATTATATATCATCTGGAGGAAAAAAGCAGCATCAATATGCTGTACTTGTAAAGGAGTTGTTGAATCAGGGGTGTGGGTGTTATGGCTCTCCCTGAGGAGACATGGTTGAGTGATTTCACTGGACTGAGATGGAGGGAGGACCTTGGCCTGACCTTGATCCAGAGAAATAAAGGCAGAGCAAGAGCAGCGAGTCCATCCTCTGCATAGAGGAAAAACCCATCATCACCAATATGTCCAACAGCAGCCATTTGTTAGGTCCCGACCCAAAGCTGTGTGTGTGGCTGTGTAGGCACACAACATGTATGTACTGCGTTGTAGATGATTGAGTATAGTGTGTGTGTGTGTGTGTGTGTGTGTGTGTGTGTGTGTGTGTGTGTGTGTGTGTGTGTGTGTGTGTATGTGTGTCCATATACAGTATACTGTTTGATTGCTTGTGGTCTGGGTCTGTGTTTATTGCAAATTTCTATTGTGTATCAGTAGAAACAGACAGTGTGAAGAAAAGGCCTGTTGCTCTTCTCCTCAAACTCCTGTAAGAGCTCATCGATTTCATTCTCCATGTCGTCAGTGTGCTGGATCTGCAGGGGTGGAGGAGGAAGCACATTAAACACAGCCTGCGCACACACACATTTGCACTGATGAACTCAAATCAATCTCTGTACACCATTTTTGAATCTATAGCAACCTTTTATAGCATTGGCAGCATTTTCATTAGGTTACCACTGAATCTCCTCTTTAGGAAATATATTGAATGGCAGATTATGTGCACTTAAAGACCATTTTATTCATATTACTTAAGTATATAGATTTACTGCATCATTTTTCATTATTAAACCACAATGTCATAAATGACTTAACAGAGTGTTGGTTGCACTCTGCTGTCAGTGTGCCTGTACAACAGCGTTTAAGAACCCTGGTAGGAGACACTCACACATTGACACAGCTCACAGATAAGAAAGGCACCCAGTGTGGCTTCCTCGTGGTTATCCTGAATGTCTACGTTGATGACGTGCACAGGCTGTAGAGTCTCCTGCTCTCTTGAATTCAGATCTGGGGAGCAACAACAGATGGAAAAGAAAGTGTGCCACACAATCAGAAGTGTTGGGAGTAAAAACGTGGTCATTGTGGGGTAGAGATGTGATTGCATATGCCCACAAAACATAGTATCAAAGCAGTGTTCTTGCAAGGGGCTCTGAATGATCAACTAAATCCCTTCAGTGATTAGACATTTCTTATGAGAAGCCTCACCCTCCAGCACTTGGTCATAGACTCTTTCTTCACAGGTGATGACCAGGTCAAACTTATCCTTGCAGTTTTGAAAGCGCTCCGGCTTTGATTTGATGCGCTTGTTGCGGTCCAGCATGTGCAGGATGCCGTTCTGTGTGTATCTAAGGAGTGGGGAGGTCAAGGAACACAGCAGGAGCGAGACAAACATTTCAAGGTAATACGACGCATTCATCACGCTATCAGAGACAGGGTTTCGATCAACAGACTGAACAAAGCCTGCCAACACCCAGTAAGCCTGTGTGAAACAGTAAGATATTCATCCGTCTGAATGAGACGGTATATTTGATTTGCCTTGTGGGGTACAAACTTGAACCGTCATTGTTTGTATTAGACAAACTGCAGCACCCTCTAGTGGTGTCTGAAAAGCCTACCATTAAGTAGTGGTTGGTCTGTTGGAAAAAACAAACAAACAAGGTAAATAAAAGAGTGGCATTTCAGTGCAATATCAGTAAATGTGAAACTTTTGACTGCAATTAATCCTTTCAACAAAGTTTTAATATTAAGGTTATCAACAAGCCATTCTAATACTGGAAGGCCGACATCTGTTGTCCTTAAAACCAATTCATGCTTCTAAAATGCAGCCAAAGTTGTTGTTTTATCACTACATGGCCATCCTGCAAAGACATTGCCAAATATATAAATAAAAAAAGCCCAACCAACATGTGTGAGTTGTCTATATTTTAAACAAAGACTTGAGTCAGCATGTACATCTTCTATTCATAATACATTGGGATTTACGAGACAGCTAGATTACAATTTGCGACACAGATCTGACCTTTAAACCTACGGTGGGTTGGCAAAAGTTACACCTGCAATACAGTAACATCATTAGCAATAGCAAGTAAAAATTTGGTGAAGCACATCTCTCCTACTTTTAAGCAGAGTTTTCACTTCCTTGGCCTATTTAACCAGAATAGCTTTCTTAGACATGAACCGTCCTACATTTAGCCTCGTCTTTAATAAAAAAAAAAAAACCTTATTATCTGAAACATTAGAGATAAGATATTCTAGGAATAAAAAAACCAAAGGGGCAGGTTCAACATCAGACTGCTCACTCATAGTGGAGACATGGATTATTTGAACTATATCAATGACCTCCAGTCAGTACTCATTGACAGGAGCAATAACTGCAATAATTGTGATGAAATCAAAAAAAAAGAAGTGAAAATCACTCACTATTGCAGTTTTTGCTTAAGCAAATACCATGCTTTTTGAAATGTGGTCCAAGGTGGCATGTGCACATACACTCACTAATGAGGAATAACAAGTGGTCGTGATGAATCTTTAACTTTCTCTAGGGCCTTATAGCCAAGAATATCTTAATCAAAATTATAGATGTGGCTCAGAATAACAGCTCTTTAAAACAGGATTAACTACCAATAGTATGCAGCATATGCAGAGAGTGTCTGACCACTGTTTTTCTTTGCTATTGGAGTTCTGCTGTGGTCGTTTTCTTTCTACAAGTTTTACAGTGTTTATTACTGATGCATCAGTGATGCAATTAACAATTACAAAAGACAAGTGACCCAGATTATAAATTGAATTCTACAAAAAAAAAAACAGACTTGCTGGTATTACTCAAACTGCAAAAATATCTTTTGAACTGGATAAGATACATGTTGAAAACACCGGGAAACTGCACTAGCGAGAAACAAAAGCTTTAACGTGAAAAGTCTGAAATTAAATCTGATTAAAATGTAAATGGTATGATGTTCACCAAATTGCACTTGCTGCTGCATGGCTGTTGTATTGCAAGGTGTTTTTCCATCCCCTGGATTTTATAGGTTTTATAACAAAGCATATCTGTGACACATTTTAAAATCTCTGTACTTGATTTACCCATCGGTGCAGTTCCGTCTGCTGTGCTGTTCAAACGCCGCCACACTTGAACTCCCACAAAGATTAATATCTAAACAAGATACATGTGCATGGGCCATGTTTACTTATTTGACTTCCAGTAGACATTATGTATGTGTGTAAAAGTGAGAAGGGGATACAGTTCCTTGTCCTTGCGGACCAAGTCGTTGTACATCTGTACATATGTCGTTTTGAAGTCATACACATTTGGCTTATCCGGGGCAGGACCGGGTAGCTTCACATGAGAACCTGTCCCAAATGAACGCACATCAAATCCACGTTTGCTGCAAAGACGAAAAAGGACAAGACAGTAAATTACATACCATTTCTGGAAACAAGATACAAGAAAACATTCGATACAAGCATAGTGCAGTAATCAGCATCTTTCCATGCCCTAAGTGCAAAGTACCCTATGAAGTCAGCTTTTAAAAAGGGTCTCCTCACACACAAGATCCATACTAAATGTTTAATGTGCTCCTGTTATGTCACAGGCTGAATTAAGACATCACTGCACACTGAAAAGAGCGTAGGCCCATTCCCAGCCCGTCTCTTCTATGCTGTGTCAGGGTCTGTGTCTAAATCTGCAAAGCATTGTGACTGTAGTGTGCAATGTCTGGACAATCCCAATCCAGCATACTTAAAACTAATAAATCTAGACACAAACTGTCTAAATGGTGTGAGAATTAAAAAGGGACTGATCAGAGGTGGTAAGCCACCCGGTGTTGCACAGCTGCAGTTGCTCCCTTCCGGAAAATTCCCTAATGGGGGCGCTCTTCTCAACATATGGGGGCGAAAAAAAATACCTAACAAGTTGGGCCGGTATTTTGAAATCCCTGAATCTGTTTGAAAGCAAAATCTGTGTGGGCCTTCACTTCAGCCAAACCGAAAAGCCTGAAACCTAGTGAGAAACCAGCGCTTAAAGTACGCCGTAGCCCCGGTGTGACACTCAGGAGGAGAGAGTCCATTGTTAACTGCGTTGAGGCCCGCCGGATTGTCTGTCACCGTGTCGGCATGGCTCGTGACCGGCTCAGAAAACGGCTCGGTACCGCACAGATTTCGTTCACTTCATGATAGTTTTCCTTTTCTTCTCTTCCCGGCGGCTCATCTTTACCTGAGGATATTGTGCGCTTCCATACTGCGGTTCTGGTTGCTCGAGCACACAACCGCTACGCGCAGCGGGTGGCTCGGCATTGCGACTCTCCGGCTGAAACTAACCGATGCAAGCTGTCAGAAACTAATAGAGGTAGTTCGATTGATCCCTGTGAGGAAAATAAACAAGACAGACCTCCTCTGTTACGTTAAAAAAAACAAAAACGTTTCGAGTACAAATACTGTGCGTTTGGCTTGTCGTCTTTTGAAGCAGGAAGTTAAAATGGCGGAGCCCCTTCAGTTGAATACGGCTTTAAGGAGTGATGTCATTTGAGGGCGGAGCTTCCTTCTTGTCATGCCGAAAAATGTAGCGACGTAGACGTGACGTCGATAAACAGACCTGCTGTGAAAAATATGATTTTCATTGAAAGTCATATTTTTACTACAGTCAAATTGGCCATAAGAACATTCAGGGCATTTTCCAAAAATAGGGGCACACTTGTGATTCAAATCTGAGCACACTGCTGCTGAAACAAAGCTGAGTGAAAAACGCAAAATACAAAAATAACCTCAAAGTCTTAACTGATATAGAAGACATAAGCAGAGTGTATACCTGTATGCAGTATTTGTGTTCAATACCAATATTTTAATGTTTTATTTGTATCAGTTCAGTTCTGAACAGACAACTGCATATTTCCACTCTTCCTATTCATAACTTCTACCTCCATGTTTATCATGAGGTTGTATACATTCCCCAACAATCATGTGGATGTTACTGCATCCGTAAAGTGTGTATAATGGTAGCAACAACAATGTTTATTTTACTATATCATATTGTGCTCACAATGTAGATTCTCTTAGTTGGACTTAGTTGAGTTATTACACTTACTAACCATCTGAGATTTTGCCATACAGTCTACACACAGGGTTACTCTCCTTTTAACATATCTGGGTGTGTTTGATCCTTTTGGGCAATGCTGCAAATCAATGAGCAGGCTTTATGGCAATGGATTTTTATATGTTTTTTGCATCAATACAAATAACTACTTTAATTTTCCAGGTATTTTATTTGCATAATTAGCCAAAAATGAAACTTCTGTTATTTTAAACACAGACTAATCACAATACAATATCAATATTGTAACATAACATTGCATGTACCATGATAGATAGAATTTAGGATACATTTGTATCCAGTTTAACCATCCAGAAAGACATAAACAAAAAAAAGCTAAATAATAGGATCAAGCTCCATTTTCTGTTTTGACCTGCATCAGCTGCCTAGTGAGGGCTTGTGTTTATGCAGATATTTTGAATTCCAGTCTGTTGTTTATACTTGTAAATTGTCCTGGGACACATGCGCACACTCTCTCACACACAAGGAGAAAAATAAAGACAGCTGCAAAGTATTACAAATGACCTCATGGTACTTTATTCACTGACAGCAGGACGTAAAGGCATTCTCAAGATGTTTGGCACAGTATTTGGAGATTGTACACCAGATTGGATTGCCCTTCACAAAATGGTACAAATACATATTGTATGCAGACCTATAAAGCAAAACTAGATGGTGGGATGATTTAGTCAAGTGGAAAAATGTAATTCAGTAAGGTTTTATTTTTCCTGTGTCCCAACAAGGACAGGACAAGTCTGGACACTTTCACAGGCTGCACATTTAGCAAAAACTGCAGTTTCGGATGTACTCAAAGCCATTTCATTTATTGTATTGCTGTTTAAATGCTGCCAGCATACAGATTGACAGACTCAATCACAGACAACCTTGAACAAAAACATAACACAGAAACCTATGTATAGTAGTAAATGTAGGTTATCAGTACTTTTGGTTCAGTGCATCCTCGCAGAGGTTGACAAGTCATGTTATTTGCAGAGCCACAGTAGATTGTGCTTCAGTTCAGTCATAACAGGATGTGTATATCATATTATGTGGCAGATTGAAAAAGAACTATTATTGACAACTAGTGACTATGATTGTGAGATTAGATATGGTCATCATGGATGTTAAATATAGGCCATTGGATTTATTTAGCAGTGCATCTTGGACTCAGTGTAACATCAGTGACGCGAGTGAGTGCGGTAAGAGTATGTGTGCTGTGTCGTGGGGCTCATGATGTTTTCTGTGATGTATGCCACCAGCAAGCAGATGATGACCAGCATCACGCAAATAGCTCCCCCCACCGTTGTCATGGCGATCACAATGTCCTGCATCCCAGACGGCGGCAGGGTGAACTCTACACAGTCCCGCTGGCCTGCTCTCTGGGCCGGATCGGAGCGGGTCAGGGAGCGCAGGCAGAGGCGGTAGGGGATGTTCTCATGCAGCTCAGTCAGAAGGAAGTCCCTGCAGCCAGATCCAAGATGGACACCAGCACACTCAAACTGAGTATAGCTCCCATTCCACCAGCAGCTCAACTCGTAGCCTGCCCGTCTGTGGCGTCGGCCACTGAAAACAGTGTTTGATCTAAGAGTTTCCTCTCTTGTTAAATTAGTCCCAGGATCCCCACTGCTCTTCTGATCGGCTGCAGTCTCTTTTGTCTTCACGTCTCGGCCAGTCATTCTGGATTCTCCCTCATGGGTCCACTGCAACAATACGCTGCCATTGATAAGAATATTTGCCACCAGATTTCCCAAAGACACCACTGTCCTGCATTCTCCCTTACGACACTTGTACCCGGGCAGCGTGTGTCGAAAACACAGCTGCCCCCCAATGCCTCCCTCAATCACTTGGTAGGCACACAGCGGTGACACCCCTTCCTCCGGGCTCCAGCTCGGTGCGGTGCCAGACCTTTCAGACATCACAGTAGTAATATTGCCTCTGCTGGTGTTGAAAGGGAAGCTATTCACTTGGCCTGTAACCTCTTTAAGCTTTGGTGACGGCCTACTTTCTTTGCTGTGATTGCCATAGTTGGAGCTGATGTCAGTCTGCTTTAGCCAGCTTTGGGGCGTCCCCAAATCATTCCTGCCTCTCACCTCTGATGGGGATGTTGTTGATGATGAAGATGATGATGATGTTGATGATGCTGAGCTGCCGCGATGAGATCTGCCGGACCCAGCTGTCTGGTGTAATGTGCAGAGCAGGAGTGCCGATAAGGCGAGCAGTGATGGTCGTTGTTGGCTATTCATCTCACTTTCCCTCGTCGAATTATTTTCGCTCACAGTGGATCAGATGGACGATGGTACAAGGCGGGCTGATGTCTGCCATAAGATCAGCTCTGCCTCAGTGCACACAGACGAAATCCGCGTGAAACAGGATAGCGAGCCCATCGGCGAGAGGAGCGGGTGTGCATCTGCGACAGAAATAACATTAAATCATGCGGCCATGCCGTCAGTGAGAGATATCCGAGGATGACCTTGCACAGGATGATCGTGCAGGATTAAGTTAATGAAACCTAAACGGCGACAAGTGTCACCTCAGTGCAGCTTCCGACTCACAGGCATTTATAAAAACACTCACTTGTGTCGGCGGGACGCGGGGACCCGGCTATCGTGCCATCAGATTTGCTTTCTTCTTCCTGTCTGGCTTGACGTAAAGGCTTTGATGCCTGCTGTGTGAGAGTGCACGTGGGGGAGCGCGCGCCGCGAAGTGCTTGGGAGCGTGGGTGCGTGCACAAAATATTTGTAGTCATCAGCAGTCGGTTTGTGAGTCATCATCCCACACAGTGCTTCAGGTGTCTGTCAAAAACGGAGACAACACTGACGCACGGAGGGTTTTAAGCAGCCTGCATCCCACCTGTGCTGCTCACCTGCGGGCCCCTCACACCAGATCAGAGCTGCTGTCAGGCCACCAACACCACCTACAGAAACACCCAAACCCGCTTCCATAAAAATGTGCCATCTTTTATGAGTATAACATTTATAGTGGGGTGAAATATAATGTTGCTTAGATGTAGGCTATCATGTAAACATTGTGAATTAATATTCTTCTACAATCATCAATTTTGTTAATCGTTTTTGTAATTGAAAAATCAACAGATCAAGATGGACTCAAAATTAGCTTTCAATATAGAAAAACTGGCCATAAAAAAAAATATTGTCCCTATACTTTTTCTGATTTTGAAATGTACTTAAACGTTTAATCTTGGTGCTACTTCAGATTTTACTATACTTATACTTTGTCATGGTCATGGTGCTTTTAAATACAGTTTAAATTCAGAAAACAATTCAAATTGATTTGGTAAAGTTGGTAAAGCTACTCTGAGTGAACCAAAGAATCCACCTCTGGTCTCTTTCTGTATAATCTGGCGTTGGTGGTTGCGTCTGATGCCTGCAGGAAGAGATGCACCACACAGAGTGTTTGACGCTTATATAAAACATGTATTTACAGATTGTCAGAGTTTACATATCTAATTACATATCTAATGTATGAACTGTATATTATGTTTTTTGCAAATGGGAGAAATGGACAAGACAAAGAAATAGAGCCTTTATTCAACAGAAAGATGCTGATGCTCATTTTTCCTGGGTTGAACTTATCTGAGTAAAAGTGTTGTTTGGTGTGGGGATCCAATTAAATCAATACATGAATATGATGAAGGCAATCAATACCTACAGTTATTGTAAGGTTTATTTTGTTCACATTTTTAGTTTGTGGAGATGGTTTGTGTGATTTGTTTGTTACGTGATGAAGAAAAATCTCATGGTAATAAATTCTCAAGCACAAGGGGAAAAAAGGATGATCAAGATGCATCAGTGTTGCCTCGTCCCAAGGGAGAAACTTGACAACCCAGTAAACAATTGATACCAAGGGAGAGTATGAAAAGCTGACTAATAAGAGAAAAAATGCTGCATCAGTGGGACTGACTTAACTCCACCTGTCTCTCAGAGGTCACAAAGGATAATTAGTTAAATCTGTGTGATCTGCAGTTAATGATATATCTGATCGTCTGATAGCTATTGTTATTTAGCTATTGGACGTCAAAAATAACTACTGAAAAATAAAGGAGCAGATCGCCTTAACAGAGTTAAGTGATGATTAGTATGAACTGTTTAATGAGGACCGGCTGTTATGAACACAACAAATCACAGCGACCTGAACCTGTTGATGTGATCGTTCAGGTCAAGAGACAGCGCTGCATTTGCAGTTGGTCGGTGACGTGGAAAGAAGACGTGGAAAATGCCTGCTTTGCATGTAAACTCAAGGCATCAACATGTTGGATTAAATTGAGCTTGAGCCTGGTCAGCAAAGACAAAATCCTCTGTGGGACAAACGTGTTAGTCTGTGTGTGTGTATATATATAAAACACCATGAGGACCATCAGCAGCGGCAGTGGTGCATGTGAAGCCTTGATGTTTCACTCTCACACACATGCTTGTCTCAAAGAAGAAGCAAACTATGTTGCCATGCAGTGGATGATGCCATGTCAGAGGTCCTCACTGTAGACGCCATTTTGTTTGGGCTCTTGGTCTTTTCTGGCATCCTGGGAAACATCTCGGTCATCCATGTGGTGAGAAAATATAGAATATTTTATTTGTTAGTTGAGCTGAATGTTTTGGGCAGGATTGTTCTCAGTCTGTCTCGCTTACACTCTCAGGTGTTTCAGTCAGCCGTCGAGAGTCCGTCTCGGAGGCTCCCTCCCTCTGACACCATCTTGGTGCACCTGTCACTGGCCAACCTGCTGACCTCGCTTTTCCGCACAGTGCCCATATTTGTGTCAGACCTGGGCTTGGATGTGACTCTGTCTCCAGGCTGGTGCAGAGTCTTCATGCTGCTGTGGGTGTGGTGGCGAGCTGTGGGCTGTTGGGTGACTCTGGCACTTAGCGTCTTCCACTGCACCACCCTGAGGCGACAGCATGTCGCCTTTGGACCTCTCGCTCAGCAGAGGGAGAGACGGCGGGTTTGGATCGTTCTGGGGCTGGTGTGGGGGGCAAACCTGGCCTTCTCACTTCCAGCTCTGGTATATAGCACTCATGTTCACGGCAACGCCACTGTGGAGCTGATGGTGATCAGCTGCACCACCAGGCCTCTGCTGGGCTGTGTCTGGGAGTTCCCCTCCATCCAGCAGGGCTCAGCCTTCGCCTCCACCTCGCTGGCACTTAATGAGGTTTTGCCACTGGTGCTGATGGTTTGCACCAACCTGGCCACACTTCACGCTCTGGCAAAACACATCCGAGCTGTTACCTCAGGTGGGGAGTCAGGAGGAACCAACGGGGAGCTGGACAAACACGTGTCCACTGAACGCAAAGCAGCTCATGTAATCATGTCGCTGGTGTCGCTCTTCGTGGTCTGTTGGGCGCTACAGGTTGCTGCGGTGACATACTACAACCATGATGGGGGGCACCACGCTGAAGGACTGCTGACGGTGGCCCACTTCTCCGCTTCGCTGTTTGTAGGATTCAGTCCCATGGTGGTGGCCCTGGGACATGGCAAGCTGAGAAGGAGAATCATGAGTATGATGCTGGGGTGGTCTAAAGTTCTTAAATGTCACAGTGAAGACACGGAGGAGGCAAGGATGTCCCCAAAGACTAAAGGAAAGAAGGGAAAACAAACTATTTTTATTGTTCAAAAAGAGAGGAAGGTCATCCAAGTAGAGGAGAAAGTCAAAGCAAACAAATGATGGAAGCAAAGTGTGACTGCCTTGATACTAAAGGACTGAAAAAATACTAAAATGTACGCATATAAGCACGGATGCATCATCCATTTGAATCCAGAGGTGCCCACTGTGTTTCCTCTGCACAGAACTGTTGTCAAGTATTATTTTAGCTTACTTTGAGACAACTTTCCAACAGCTCAAACCCAGTCAAATCTCCAGTACACCAAAGAAAAAGTCATCTGCTGAAATGTAGCACGTAGGGTAAACGAGAGAAAACTTGGGAGAAGCAACTCAGCAAGAGGTCCTCAAAAATTTGCTATTAGGTTTTAATAGTTTTGGTAAACTTATTTTGACTTATTTATTTTATTTATTTGTTTAGACTGTACAATAAAGACATCACACCATCTATCAGCCCTGTCTACACTAACAATGGAATTCATTGGGTCACGTAGCACAAATCCTGGTAACATTAATAACTTTTTAACACTTTGTCTTTCCGTTGAGTCCTCCAGTCCAACAGAGAGAAACATCATATATTCATACGTATAACCATGAACCTCCTTTAAGTGTTTTTTGAGGGAAGTTGATGCAACTAATAGTTGCAGAGAGTAGTGTGTACCAGAGGCTCTGTCAGTGAGCGAGCGTAGACTTGATGAAAGAACGCAGCCGTCGGTGGCCAATGGCCAGAACAGCAGGTGACATGGCAATGAAGATAATATTGGCAAAACGAGCAATGACCAGAAGAAACTCTGCCGAGGAGCCACGGTTGTAGTTGAAATAGTTGACAGAGATAATGCTGGTTCCCCAGGATGCAATGAAGAGCATTATAAGAGCGAGAATCACCTGGAGAAACACACAACGTAAAGAATAAGGGAAGAGAAAAACTCTATGCTCACCTTGACTCCAATAAAAATGTTGCTAAAACAATTGTTGTCATGTGTGTCTGTTCCATACATTCTCAGGTCTGCTGTAGATAAAACATTTTAATTTATCCATCATTTACAGGATGAACATGGCTGCAGTGAGCTCTTTACAAAGCTTCAAGGAAGTCACCCTGCTCTTCCTCACCTTGGCCGCTCGTCTCTCAGCAGGCACCCGTTTGATGACTGCATTTTGCACCGAACTCCGCATCCTACCATGGGTGTAGAGTGTGTAAAGGGAGCCCATGTTGGTGAAGGCCATTAGGATTATGGGAATTGTTTCATGGATCACCATAGATGTGGTGGCATAGGCCAGGCCACTGTAGCCGAAGGGGAAGTTCCACACACAGCCCAGCAGGGGGCGCGTTGTGCTGCTCACCAGCATCAGGGTCTGAGAAAAGAGGAGGAAGATAGAGGAGTGGAGTCAGAACATGGAGGTAAAGGACAAAGAGGACAGAGAGTCAGCAATTTAGGGAGATGTATTCTTTCCTTAGAAAAAGAGACATCTACTTTTGACACTTACAAATATTTCATTGCTAATCTGTTTGAATTCTTACTTCAGTATTGCTCATTCACATGATTTCAGTACTTTCTGCACCACTTGTCAAAGGAAGGATTGATGATGCAAAAAGCCTGAATTTCCATGGTATTAATAGGAAACTATCCACAAATTCAACTTTTTAAAACCCTTAAAAATTGTTTAAATTCAGAACTTTTTGCAAAGTTGGTAGAACAGCCCATACGTCTATATCCAATCCAGCCTGACCATGTTTGTTCCACATTAAATCTTTGTTGTTGTTTTAGGGATTTTGTTTGTAATTTCCTCATCATAAAACATTTCTCTAAACTTTAAATGACCATCCCTGTGTTTTTGCAAGTTTTATCTCCTTAAATACAATGTAATATTTTTATTGACTGACACATTTTCTGAAAGCATGTTGTACAGTTTTAGATCGATTTTTGGATGTATTTCTCCTACTGTGCACAGACACCTGTTGGTTTCCATTTATTTCTGTGCAATAAGATATTTTATTATCAGACTCTTGAGATTTGCTTCAGTTGTTTAATTTAATATCAAGTGTACACTATTACATTATCATTATGTACTACCTCATAAAACTAATGTAATTTCATTCATAGATTTAATTTAAACTGATGCAGCCTCCTGTTGCAGCAGGCTCTCACCTCTGTGCTGTTCTCGTTCCCACTAGTGGAAAACATATGAGCAGGAATGGAGTAAATATAGTTGAGAAGCCAGATGAGGCCTAGGCTCAGCAGTAGGGTCTTAGGAGGGCCGCGGGGCCGGTGAAGGTTCCCAATAATGGGAGCCACGCGCCTCAATGTCTGGAGGTGGAACGCACTGAGGAAGAGCGTTGACCACACGTTGACCGATCGCAGCCACACCCAGATGCCCATGAGGAACTGACACCACTCTTTGGAGGAGTACAGCTGTGAAAGAAAGAGACAGGCATATTCACAAATTTGGAACTGTACTCACACTTATCTCCTGGTGATACAAAGAGGTCTGTTTCACCAGCCTAACTGACACCTAATTCACCTCATGTCTACTTAACCTTTCAGCTACTGTAGGTAAACACAAACTTCCCAGACAAAACCTCCTCGTCAAAAACCGACATTTAAAGACCACATACCTGGAGTCCCATGTCCGAGATGACCAGCAGTGTGTTCCTCATCACAGACACTAGCAGGTTAGACAGTGCCATGTTAATGATGATGATGTCCGAGTTACGTCCCCCACCACGGTCCATTATCACGCTCTTACCAATCACCCCGACCACGGTGGCATTACCCAGGATGCCCAGCATCACCAGGAAGATGTAAAAGGCAGTTTGTACAGGGGACACATCCACACGAAGTCCCATCCCCACAAGCTCTGTGTCTCCATCCTCCTCCATGGGGTCTTTCATGGCAGCCATCATCTCAACAACCTTGTCTGTGAAGCAGTTTTAACAGCTGACACAAAGTCTAAGTCTCAAAGCATGCTACATCTTCAGTTTAGTGTATGCCAGGTGAATATGATTGTTTTTATCCTCCAGCATGCTGCTAAAATGTCAGACACCAGTGTAATCACCTAACTGTTCTTCGCAGGTGCAGTCAGCCAACTCAAGACACTCCTTCTTGGGGCCAGTGGAAGAAGGTGATCCTACCTGTGTTATCACGACAAAATACTGACACCGGAGGTGTCTCTGTGCTACGATCTGGTAAGACAACCCCTGTTAGGCCATCAGAAAGCCAAAAAGCAACACTATGTTTAACGACCTGGGGAGCTCGAGATGCAGGTTAATGAAACACAAGAGATTAATCAGCTCCCCTGAATGAAATGTGCTTCCTTTGCAACTTGATTCGTTACGCCATCATCCTGGGGGAAGTGGGAGCCTTTTTGTTTGTGTGCATGTATGTTCTTGCTTGCGGGTGAGTTTTCAGCAAATGAACAAAACATTTGACCTGACTTTATGTCACCAGGCTAGAGGTGGGCGTCAATAAACACTGAAACCCTACTAACACAAGTTCCTTCCCTTAAATAAATCAGTTTAACTTCTCACTTTAGGTAAATCAGGTTGTGGTGTCCCTGCTCACACAGATGAATGTTCAGTATATCCAACCAGTAACATGTCTTTCTTCAGTCTTACAGTGAAGGATTTGGTGTGCAACACATTCAGCAGTTAAGAGTGCCTTTAACAGCCACTGAGCCAGGTTTTGCCTTTTACTTCCCATTAAACACACCAATGTAGTTTAGTAATATTTATACTAATAAAACATTAATTCAAAGTAACTGTAAGTAATTGTAAGATTATATAAAACATAATACATCTTTTCACTTTTCAGTCCTTTCCACATTCTGTCTGTGCAGCTTATAATGTTCCAGTTAACATCCATGTCCCCTTTGTGGTGTTTCATTAATGGATTTGGGTGAGCTGAAGTAATAACATGTGATGATACATGGTCTCTAATCATCCTAAATTAATCTTTTATGTCACATTAAAGAGTTTAATTTTTGCAATATCTGATTGTAGCCACTAGATGACCCCATAAACAACCAGATACCAGAATACCAGCGAGGACAACACATTTTTAATTTAGTAATTATTTTCGTAATTTTGGAATTTGGAATTTTTTAACATTTTATTTATATTTTTATAAAATCAAATGCTTATGGACAATGTGCAAATTTCTTTCACATCATTTAATTTGCCCAGAGAAACATTTTACTGGACAAACCTGGCCATATATATATTCACAGTGCATGTTCACTAAAGGCATTGAATAGTTTGTACAGAAACAGGATGCTGACACTGAATTTACTCTGATCTGAGGAGCAGATAATATAAAATACAACAATCATCTTCATGCTTTACAAGCACCACATCACTGACAGCAAAGCAGAAACAAACCTGTATGTGATTTCACTGTGTGCTGCCAGTGTGGCGACTGATGCAGCAGCTAAATGTCCATCACTGAGTGAAACCAAGCAAGAAACTGATGAACTTGAAATACTCAATTATTCAGAGAGGCCACAAATGTACATAGCAAGCAGAAATTTGGACATTGCCGATATTTGCCAGAATGCATCGCTATGATGCAGCGTTGTTTTCCATCGGTCAGTTAGCTTCACTATGCTTTGTTTCCAGCAGCCCCAAACTGGATTTTGGAAAATGACTTTGCACATACCGCTGTGTGTAACACAACTTTGTTTGTATTAATGCATTTGTATGATTTTCACAAAATAACACTTTTACGTTCCAAAGGAGGAATCAGTATCAGCACTATGCTAATGAAAAACATTAGCAGGCAAGGTTATGGTCCTCTAACTTGGCCTTCAAAGCTTCTTCAGCCTCAGGCTACCATCAGACTGGTTCATTTAACAACATTCACGTGATAAATCTGAAACATTTGTTGCTCACATCACATCATCTCTTTTTCAGCCATTTAAATGAATAATCAAGTGAATAAAAGATGAAATTCAGCTGATTATGAGGCTTCTGTAAGTTCAGCTTCTCAGGCTGCAGTTTATCAGGGCACTTGTATTTTTAATTGCATAGCTTCAGCTCTACAATTCACGATAAAGATGTATTGTGGTTTATGGTACCTCAAAGACCTCAAAGACCTAATGCTTATCTTATTTCAGGCGTTGCACCAAAACTCCATTCAAACTAAATACACCTGTAATTAACTAACAGCACAATTTAAGAGTAGGCTGAGATTTCAGACTGGGAATCATAATAATAAATAATAATTGTCAATAACAATAGTTCCTCACACAAACTGTGAATGCTGCCTACTTGCATACTCTGCAGTTGTGCATGTTCCTGACTAACTGATGTGAGCTGCTGTGGTGGACAGCCTTCCTGCAAAGTTGGTGATTTTCATTTGCAAGAGAAAATGTGAATAATTATGCCAGATTTGTGCTCAGCCATTGTGAGGACAGAGGGCTGGGGTTATGTGATAAAACCTTTTCTGTCACTATAATTCATTTCAAGATGAAAGTTTCAACTTAAGGAATAATATTCAGTCCTGCACAAGTTATCTGGTTCATCATCCAGCACTTAAAACGCTCAATTTCACCCATTATTTTTTGCTCCGGCTGCCTGATTGCTGCAGACTCTGGTTGTTAACCCCACTGGCTGGAATCTATCAGAGAGAGGAGACAGAGAAACGGGAAATTACACTTCCTGTAATGAACCGAACCTGCTATGTATGAATATAATTGCAGGAATTAAGAAAAAAGCAGATGACGATATTCAGCTCAGCCAACCTGTGTCCCTCTCTGCAGTGCAGCATATCCCGTCCCCTCGGCCTGAGCTGTAGACCGGGGACACACACACTCGACTGCTCGGTGCGAGATGTGTGAGCCACGTTGAGCGAGCGGTAGGAGGCAGGTAGGCGGAGGAGATGGACGGCTTCAAGGTGGGGCTGTGGGAGTTTTCTCTCTCCCAGCTAAGCCAGTAGCCTTTCAAGCCTTCCTGATGGGCCCGCCACGCTACCTGCACCTCCTGACGCTGCGCCAGGGTCAGCTGAAGGTCGACCAGGGCAGGCAGAGCTGCTGCAGGAATAAAACAAAGAGGAAAGATTAGAATGGCCTCATTTGGCCTCACTTAGGAATGACTCACAACTCTCTAAAGGTCAGCTTTCAATAAAGAGAAACAAAAAGAACAAATGCAAAGCTTTTAACCAAAGACAACTAAATTATCTGGAAGGAAGAACGACTGAACACAAACTCAGACTTTTTCACACACACATAAAAACATGGCATAAAAACGTCAAACTGACAACGTACCCTCATGAGTGCATGCCCTCACAGACATGGCTCTTTCTTTTCCATTCGCATGCATAGCGCTGACTGTGACCAGGTACTGAGTGCCCGGCTCCAGGCCTGTCAGTACGGTAGAGTTCTGCTGGCTGTGTAACGTCACGGTGTGGACGCGTCCGCTTGGAATAGCTCCGTACTCCACCGTATATTTCTGGACCCGAGCCGGCTGCAGGGGACCCCAGCTCACGTGGATCTGATGGGGGCCAGAGTCTGACACAGAGACCACTGCCGGGCTTAAAACATCTGAGGTGGGGGACAAGAGACACAGGTGAGAAGATGACTACCAGCAGAAAAATTTATTATAATGGATTTAGGTCGAAGCCTAGTGTACCTTGCACAGATTTCTGTGCAGCACCATGTCGTACAAGTCAGGGGTTGTTTGTGTTGATGCATTTTCGCAAATGAAATAGTAATACACTTGATGGGAAAAAGGTAAAAAGCTCCCTAATGGCATTAATATTCATCTAGAAACAAACCATCAACCCTTTTTAACAAGTACTCAGCCTGATGAATGACTGGGTCAAACATCTACGATTCCAAGACAACTGAGAAAACTCCATCTGATGAGGAAGATTGTGAAAAATTATGGAAAACTCCATAACAGCAACTGAATGGAAATTGTGATGAGATTGTTTTGTCAACTATTTTCATGTAGTTCTTCTACTCTTTTCCCTAGTTTTTGGTCATGAATCAAGTATGTTTCTACATGTGCGTTACAGTATTTTAAAAACAATCCCCCCCTTTAAATCCGCTCACCAGGAAGTGTGGTGAAGTTGACAGAGAGTGTGTTAAACAGCCTCTGGTTGGACTCAGGGCGGAGGGAAGCTGTGTAGGTGGTGTCAGGCTGCAGGTTGGTCAGCTCTGCCCAGCTGGAGACGCCTGGGAGGATGCGACTGGTCTCAGGGTCCGTTTTCCACTCAGAGTTATACTTGAGTTCATAGTAACCGCTGTCCTCGCTCAGAACAGGACGCCACTGCAGCACAGCACTGTGGGAAGTCAAGTCAACCACGCGCAGCCGTTCTGCACAAATTATTTCTATAGATAAGACAAGACGAGAGGAAGGGGAGGGGAAGAGAGATATAGAAACTAGAGTGAAAAATAACTTTTTCTGTCTAAAAATCATGGAGCTGCTGTTTCTACTGTGCTAAACCTCATATCTCAAACACACACATACTGATGATGGCCTCCGTCAGGTCCTCTGTGATGATTTCGATGTTATCTATGTCCACAGCGTAGAGGTGAAACTCCAGAGGTGGTGTCACTGCACGTTGTAACACCTGGTAGTTGCCATGTACAGTAGACACAGCTAACACAGAGACTCCCTGCGCCTTCAGCTCCGACATCGGCTGGTCCACGTCTCCAGGCTGCACACCATCAGTCAGCCACAGTAGTATCTTTGGCACTTTCTCCTCTGTCTCTGTCAGAAGCCGCTGAGCCACCCTGAGTGCCGCCTCGGTGTTGGTGTCTCCCTGCAGCTGGTTGACTCTCTGCAGAGCTTTCTGCAAACTTTCCTGATCGTTGTGGACGTCCAGGCCGAACTCCAGATTTGGGTTTGTGCCCACCTGCAGCAGCCCGACTCTTACGTGCCCACGGCCCAACGAGAAGGGGCGAAGCAGCTCGGCGATGAAGAGCAACAGGCGTGAGAACTCATAGTTGGCCACGCTTCCTGAAGAGTCCAGCAGAAGGAGAATATCCCCTTCACAGCAGTTTAACGCTGCGCCCAACAGGAGGAAAGACAGAAAGGTAATTTCAACATGCGGATGTGGACCTCACGTCATTCTTGTTTTGGTTGACAGGTTTACTAGTTACAATTTCTCAACTGCTTGCCATCATACAGTGTTCAAACCTGCACTGATGACAACAAGCTGTCAACACAACACTGACATATTATCACCTTAATGTTGGTGTACTTACACAACTTTACACATCCAGGAGAGAGCATTGATTTGGAGTCATGTTTCTGGCGGATTTAAGTCCAATATTCACTCTCCTTTTAGCTCTTTAGCTGCTAAATGCTTTATTGTGTTCACCAGCTAGTCACTAACTTTGTCTGCTGTTTGGTGCTGGACAGTGTGTTTGTCAGGTGATAATTCTCTGTGGGCTTGTCACTACAAGCCTACATACACATTTGTGTATGTTAATAAGTTCATTTGATCCATGTTAATACAAATATATTGGTGATGGCGGCTTTAAAGTAGAGCTTCAATTTCCCCCTTTTGAGACACTGGATCAAGGCACAGACGGACAAGTTTTTAATTAATGGTTAACATGGGAATTTTCACAAGACATGGTGACTTATTAGATGCTGACGCGGCATCCTCAAAGATACTGGAAACTGTTGGCAGTGATGAATCGTCCCATCGAGACTACATTAATATCTCAGTCTTATAACAACGGGACACTGATTTAAGATATCTTAGGCAAGACTGTTCTTATTAATGTCACAGATGCCATTACTGTCCTTGGGGAAGCATTAATATAAAGAATGAAAGGCAATAACAGGTATATGAGGTGTCTTGTTTCATGCATAATGCTGAAATCCTGAGAACAACCTGCTCACACTTTATCAAAACATGTCAGGGAAATATTGCATTGAGAATACTTCAAATGGGGCAACAGCAGAGGATTTATGATAGTGAGGAATCAAGAGAATTGGTCACAGGAGTGGATTTATCACATGATACCAGAATGAGATTTAATGAGAGAGAGAAAGCAGTTGTGCTCCAGTTCGTAATCAAAAAGTCGTCTTAGTGGAATCATTTTTCAATGAAACGAAGCAATTCTACCTGCAAGCACCATCCTGCAAAATCAGATACGTGTCCAATACATTTGGTGACTCACTCATCTGCTCCTCCTGGAAACCTCAGTGTTTCCTCATAATCCTGCTCACTGCATGTGGTGCCTGTAGTACATGGAATATAGGTCTTATACCATCACCTATTATAAATGACTAATACACTGACATTAGTTCTTAATAGGAGGGGAGGATCAGATTAAATGTGTGTGCTATATGAGAATTCGACACACATAGGGTTAGGGTTAGGGTACATAATGTACACATCTGTTTTAATGCCTCACTTCTTCCATATCGGCATCGTTCACACTTCTCTGTCTTTTCCAGCTTCTGCAGCTCCTCCGCAGAACACACCCATTATTTTATTGCAGCAGTGGTCCATAATCATTAAACTTTTATAGAGAAGCAGAAAACAAAGCAGCAGGAAAATAGGAAATGAGGGAGAACAGCGCAATCAGATGAAGAGGTGTCGGCCAACATCTTAATGAAACACAGATAACATACAGAGATTGCAGAGATTAGAGAAGAGATGCTATAGGGGAAAGGCAGAAGCTTCAACAAAGTGAAACCTCTTATATACAGTATATACATGGTGGCAAAGGGGAGAAGCTGAAAGGGGGAAAATGAGACAGAACACAGAAACGAGGCAGAAAGATGGTCAGATTAGAGTTGTTGATGGAGATGCTCCATCTTTGCATTCCTCAGAGGAAAAGTGCATGTGAATATGTATTTGTGTGTGTGAGAGAGAGATTTGAGCATGTCATCTGTCATTTAATTGGTTTCAAGCTGTGCCAAGGCCATATGCCATACTGCAGAGCTGCGCAGATGAATGGAAAATATGTTAATGCTTCCTGTGAAGTTTACTGAGTGCACAATCAACATGCGCTGACATCAAACAGACAGATGGTAGACTATCAGGTCCATGTTTGATCAACGGAGGCTACTTCTAAACTCCTGATGATCTGAAACATTTTACACATAAACTGTATGTGGGTCTGCTGCTTTTTAAACTATAACAGATTTCCTGCAGAAAAGTGAAACCACAAATTAATTAAAAATTCCACACATTCCATGTGGGCTTTTTTGGGATGCCTAACTTAGCTAATATATCAAAAATATTTACTTTTAATTAGCTGTGGCCACCTGCAAGTACCATGACTTTCTCTATGTCAAAGTCAGCATTCAGAACAAAGCTCCTAGTGTCCTTTAAAATACAATAATGTACTGAAACATGAACACTAAACAGTTACAGTTAAACATCACTGAGATAATATTCCGAATTCACCTTTAGTTTAGAACAGCATGTTTAAAACCCACCTTAAAGGAATTGTTGCGGAGGGTTGATTATTACAAGCTGGCTACTCTCAGCTGCAATCACAGGATCAAACTGTGAACGTAGTGGCAATGTAAACTAACAGACAACAAACTTTATCATGCCGTATCTACTTTCCTCAGCCGAGTCCGCGGCAGCGCCCCTAGTGACACGGCCCTAAAGCCTGCCCTGTTATATGATCTTCAGAACAGGAATAGTTAGATATTTATGGAAATACGATTAGATTAGTTAGATGAGAAGATTGCTACCACTCTCGTCTGTATGCTAAATATGAAACTGGGGCTGGCAGCCGATTAACGTAGCTTAGCATCTTAGCAAGACTGGAAACGGAGGGAAATGCTGACCTGGCTGTGTCCAACAGTAACAAAATCCGCCTAACAGCTCCTTGAAAAGTTCCCTAATTAACATGTTATATCTTGTTAGTTTAATCCGTACAAAAAGTGAAGTGTGTTTTCAGTCTTTATACTAAGCTAAGCTAACTGGCTGCTAGCTGTAGCTTTATATTTACCATACAGACATGAGTGGTATCAATCTTCTCATCTTACTCTTGCCAATTCCCAAAATGTTGAATTATTCCTTTGAGACCCATTTCTTATTGCCATCATACATTATATATATATTTATTGATTTTCATCATTATTTTGATGTACAGTACAGTGAATAGAAAAATGTCTGTGTCTTCATCATTCAGGTTAACTAGTTAACAGTACATTTCTGGAGAGTACCCCTTTAAGAGTCACTCTGGCCGTCACTTGCAACTGAAATGTTTTAGGGCAGACCAGTGCTGGTGGACACACTGTTTACTTCCATACGTTTCGGTAAAATGCTTGATGTCCAATTTGGCTGTAATACCTCCAGTGGTTTTATAATTTGGAAAATATGTCGTCTTCTGTGGCTTGTTACAGTTAATACACCCTGATCATGTTTTCCATAGGAAACACAAAAACAACTTCAGTCCAGTTCAGCCACCTGGCATCTTCTCCAGTTTAAACCCATGAAAAGACATCTGACATCACCTGCAGTGGTGGAAGAAGTCTCCAGGTCCTTTAAGTTAAAGTAGCAATGCCACATTTTATAAAATAATCCATTAGAAGTAAAAGTCCTGCATTCAAAATCTCACTTAAGTTAAAGTACTGAACTATTATCAGCAAAATGTATCAAAAGTATCAAAAGTAAAAGTACTCATTATGCAGAAAAAGTGAGTGAGTGAGTGAGTGTTATATATTATAGGATTATTATTGTTGATGCAACATGTACGCAGTACTTGTAGTGTAAACACTGCATGATATTTTCTACAGTCATCATGTGTTTTGTATGTAAAATCATAATCTGACAAGTAACTAGTAACTGTAACTAAACTGTCAGGTAAAATGTAGTGAAGTAAAAAGTATTACAAAATCCAGTGGAGAAGAAGCATAAAGTAGCGTTGAACTGAAATGTAAAAGTAAGGTACTTCAAAAGTTGCACTTAAGTACAGTACTTGAATAAATGTACTGTAAATATGTGGTCCAATAAAGAAGAAAAAAAGATTGTAGCCTGTAACTGTGATTATTTACGCTCAATATGATTATTACAGACTGTATATTATATATGTATATGTATATATATTTATCAGATCATAAACTGTGACCATATAAAAAGACACACCCATTACATTTCCTGAATTAAAAGTAATGAAATGGTGTTATGCAATGTACCACCACACAGGAACACTGTCCATGTGACAACTTGTTTAAACCAGCCTGCCTGTGGAAATGATCCCGGCCTGTTGCTACGTCTTAAAAATGCCAGTGATTAGTGGTTAATCCGCACTGCTTTATGCCACTCACCAAGCGTGTATTAACAGCAATGTTTAAATATTTCACTCACTGCAAGGACTGTATTAGCATAAATGGAGATTTTTACCGTACGTAACGTTTTTTTTGTGTAAAGGTTAAACTTTAAGCCCAGACTCCATTAACAAAAAATAAAAATGTGTTAATCTAACCCCGAAGCAGAAGGAGATTGCAACATGTCAACTTTGTAATATTGTAACAGGTCTGTGTATTGTTCATGTTAGATTCGGCGACATACCTGTACCTGTTCTATGTCATATCTGTATTGTAGCTAATGTTATAGACTCACCTGTGGCAGGTACAGCAATCTGCATACCGCTCCGCTGCAACATCGCCCAGAGAAGAACACAGCCAAGTACAACGGCCTTCATCCTTTCTGAGCGGCATTAAAATATTGATAATAATTTGATCAGAAACGCCACAGGCAGGTCAATAATAAACGTCTTTCACCGGCTCCCATGGCACAGATCACTGTCACAAATGGTCCAGTCTGTGTTATTGTGCACCTCTGACGCCTCTTCAGCAGAGTTTTGCTACTGCGCGTTTCATCCAAACTTTACTTCAGCAAACACCTGCGTCATGCGTGCTCCTCATTCTGAACGGTATTGTCTGCGCGGTGCAGTTATTTCCTTTAATGCAAGAGTACTTCTCTGCCGGTCTAGTCCAGATTACTCCTCCTCCTCCAGCTGCTGAGCCAGGAAATAAAAGCATTGTCATTTCTGCTGGAGTTTGGTCTTTCATGGGACTTTAAGGACAGATGCTTTCTTGAAGATTGCTTCCTCCTGTATAGTGTAATTTCCTCAGTTCACCGCACTTGTTCATACAGGCACTCTACCAAATGGACACCCGTGTAAAAGAATGTGCGTCCCAGAGCAACCAAGAAAATCTCATCATAAACATGCCAGAATTAAATGTCTGCTGTGGCTGCAAGAAAAAATGATCTCATCTGTTCTCCCTGAGCTACATTATCTTGTGCTGGAGGAAAACAGTGAAACTGATCTGACCTCCATTTTCTCTGGGGACACCCTGGAAGCTCTTCAGGCTGACCACGAAACTGGACCCCACTTTGGGAATCAGTAACAGGGCAAAGACACCAATTTGGATCAAGCAGCGCCAAGGAAAACCATTCAGCCAGTCCATTAGACAGGATTACAGTAAATACCACAGCTGCCACTTATCAGAGATATAACTTGAATCAAGCACGGGCTATTCACATGCATTTATTACAGTAGACGACTATGGGACCAACATCCCTGCCTCTGTGTATGTGTGTGTGTGTTGCCACCAGATAAATTATAAAAGGCTTAATAAATGGAGGACACTGACTGAATGTGCCCTCTTGAGATGAGAGTGCCCTGCATGTGCCAGTTGCTAGAGCATCTGTTACTTCACTGGAAATAATGTGGATAATCATAATTTGCTTGTACTTGTACTTGTACTTTGTGTGACAGTGTTTTTTGTTTTGTTTTTTAAAATCTTTTTCACTTTTTGCCAGCGTCTCGGAGACAGGGTGTGGTGCAGGGTGAGATAGAGGTGGGGTGGGGAGGTAGAGACAGATAATAGAAAGATAACATTTAAAAGAGGGCATATTTTGATTCTGCCTTTGGATACATGATATAAAACTCTTCTGCTTACATACCAGGCTGGTATCTGTAACCTGCAGATGTAGAAGTTCAGTCTGCTCATGTAGACAACCAGTCTGTCTGCACATTCATGTATCCTGAAGTCTTCCAGATGAATTAATGACTATAGCACATCTGTCTGTCTCCACATGACGGGAGACATTTTGTGATTTTCTTAAAGCAGCACTTTAAAGGAATAGTTTGATATTTTGAGGAAACACACTTATTTGTCTTCTTGCAGATAGTTTGATGAGAAGATACCACTCTCCTGTCTGCACGTTGAATAAGATACTGCCAGCAGATGGTTAGCTTAGCCTAGCATAAAGACAGGAAATGGGGAAACAGCTAGCCTGGATCTGTCCTAGAAATAGTCCTGCACATGACCCACATGTAAAACCACTAAGCACTTATTAAACAAACATGTGGTATATGTTAGATATAATTAGTGAGCATGAGAGGAGCTGACAGACTAACTTTGTTACCTTTTGGAAGAACCAGGCTAGCTGTTTAGCCCTTATTCCAGTGTTTTGTACTGAATTAAGCTAAGTGGCTGCTGGCTCCAACTTCATATTTACCGTACAGACATGTGAGCGGTATCAATGTCCTCATCTAACTCTTGTCAAACTATTCTTTTAAAATGTGAGTTCTGTTGGTTTTTTTGTTCTTTATTGTCATGTGCATAAAAGTGCCCAGACCACATGGACTTATAAGATATCAAAAATACTGCTGCAGCAGTGATACATTTGTCAGAAAAACTAAAAACTTCTTACATGTAACATTACATTGCAAACAAAGAACTTCATCTCCTGTTCCCTGCTTGAAAAATACAACCTGACACAAAAAATGCTCCCTTCCTGAAGCACAGCTCAAGTTTTTTATAATCATATTGTTTTTTAGCTAGCATGGCTTTCTTCACACATTAGGAAGGCTGAGAAATAAAGACTAACCTTACTAATCCAAGGATGTCCATTGAAAATGGGAAAAAAAATCTTTCTAGTGAGCAGCTGTTCAGGCATATTCATGTCTGTTCTAAAAATCAGATCGTCACACATTTATGTCTGACGTTTGGAGGTTCCCATCCCACATTACCACTTATGGTGTAACTTTGCAATATGTGACTGTAATAAAATACCTCTGGCTTTCCTCCTCAGATAGTTAATCTACAAGTGTATGAGTGTAAGAGTGTATGAATCTGTAAATCCATCATGTCTCAATACTCTTGAACTCACCAGACACATAATTAAACTGAAGAATTACACTCACACATGAGGTACAAACACACACACGCTCATACAGGAGAGAAACAATAGAATCTAATATGCCATTGGGCACAAATGTCGCATTTCGTTATCCCCGAACAGTTCCTCATTTTAAAGTCTTTATTTTTCAGTGCATTGTCATGGGTATTTGTATTTAAACCTGAGCTTTTCACTTAGTGAACACGGTTGTCTTAAGGTGGAATATTGACGTTCTTTATCCTGTGAGTCACAAATATAAACAGACTTGATGTCAGGTCCTTTTCAGATTTTCATTATAAGTCTTCACATGATTTTTCAGGTTTTAGCCACTCAGCCATTGCGCTGTGGACAGCAATGTTGGTCGGTTTGTTAGTCGATCTGTGAAATTTTGTGCAGACATTCATGGTTCCCAGAGGATGAATCCTGCTGACTCCAGGGATCCCCTGACTTTTCATCTAGCGCCGCCAGCAGGTTGACATTTTTGGTTCAAAATGTCTCAACAACTATTAGATTAATTTTGGTACAAACATTCATAGATGAATTGAAATAACTTTGGTGATAATGTTTTATCTAGCGTCATCATCTGGTCAAAATTTAAATTTGTACTGAAGAAGTTATGACTATCAGTCTCAGCTGTATTTTG
Organism: Enoplosus armatus; assembly: GCF_043641665.1. NCBI lineage: Eukaryota > Metazoa > Chordata > Actinopteri > Centrarchiformes > Enoplosidae > Enoplosus > Enoplosus armatus. The sequence continues at coordinate 13,987,862 of NC_092182.1, read as the reverse complement.
TTTACTGCTAATTAGCAAATGTTAGCATGCTAACTCTCTAAACGGTGATGGAAAATGGAAAATGGAAATGGAAAACATTAAACCTGCTAAAAATCTGCATTATTCTGAGCGTGTTAGCATGCTGGCGTTAGCATTTTACTCAAAGAACTGTTACTATGGCTGTAGCCACACGCTGATTCGATACACTGGAAAGGTGGCAAAATAAAGTACACTCAAACCAAAAAGTGTGCAAACTAAATACAGTCAATTTTTGAGTGTGCTGTTGATGGACATTATTCTCTCATAATGCAATGCACAAAGAAAATGGTGAAGCTGCTCACAGCTGGAAAAAGAAAGAAAGAAAGAAAGAAAGTGTGGGTGGTGATGAAACAACTCCCAAAAGAAAATAAAAAGAAGTTTTTGGAAAAACATTTTTTTAATGACGATTTATTAAGTTTAACTGGCAGTAGCTTTCCAGAGTCACAGTTTGACTGACATCATATATTGTATACTTTCCTATTAGTATAAAATGATAAAGTATGTTGATATTTAGTATACTAACTGCTAAAATTGTATACTATGATGATTAGTGTGTAGTACATACTGTATGCAGTGTGTATTATTTGGTACACAGTCTTCACAGTTTTTCCTGTTCTATGATCAGATCAATTAGAAACACTTCAGGTAAAGCAGATTCAGTCACATTCTGTTTCACATTTGTTTTTACATTTTCATTTATTTATTATTTATAGTGTGAGTGTGTGAGTCCTCTTTCTCCATCAGTAGCAGCTTGCTAATGTGATTCCCACTGTGTTTTTTTTTTATAGTTATGTGTATAATAAGTAAGACATTAACTCCCACTGTAGCACCCCACTTTATGTGTGTGTGTGTGTGTTTCCATGTGTTCATGCTCCTAACAATTAATCTATGAAAAGACTGTGTGAATCATAAATTCCTTCTGTGCGTGCAGCATGAAGATATACATGATTAAGGAACTACCAGCCCTTTATTCTTCACAGTGTAAAAAAATCACGGCCTGGTTGTGCACAAAGAAGGGAGATGTGCTATTAAAAAGCCATTTTATTAACACCATGTTGATGAGCTCCGCCTCTGCTGAGGAGTCCTGCTGATTAACTTCCAGATTAATGTGCTGTCAGCTCTCTGCTTTTGCTGCACAAATTAACAGGATTTGCTATCACAACAGCACAGTGATACAATGATATTGACTACACAGGGCAGGAATTAAGTGGTAACCTATTTCCCTTTAAGACTGAATGATTCCATTATGAATTTGCTCTTTAAAAAGCGGAGTGAACATTTGAGCTGCCTCTGTGCTTTTTACGTGAGCGTTGGTGGCAGAGAAAGCCCTCAAGGACGGCTTTGAACCAAAAAGTCTCCCTTGTAAATGCAGGGAAAACACAACATACAGAGCACTTACAGGTATTGATTAGAGGCATTGACTCAAAGACAGATTAATAAGGATGGAGCCTTCCTTCCTTCCTCCCGTCTCCTCCGCTGTCTGGTGCGTGTCCAGGCCTGCGGCATCACAGGCCTCCCTGTAAGATGGAAAACTGGAATTTCCCATGAAGAAGAGTTTGGCAAAGGCAGCTTTCTCTTCATGTTTGCATGGACAAACATGTATATGAGCATAACGTGTGTGTTTGTGAGTCTGGGCATGTGTGAATGTGTATAGGTGAGTTTGTTTGTGGGCCAAAGGGTGCAACATATATGCTATACAGGACATGCCTGTACTTCTGTGAGACATTTAAGGATTTTCCAAAATGAGAATGTTAAACAAACAACCATTTTTCATTGCATTGCTGTTTGTTGTCAGATGCACCTTTTTCTCCAGAGCCATAATTTGGTAAAATATAAAAACAAACCTGTAAAGGAAAGAAGACCAAGCCTGTGTCCCAAATCCATGCAACATACATTTTTTTTTACAGTATGTACTACATAGTAACTTCTTCTTCACTGCTTTTACTGACATTGCTGCATTTCTTGGTACATTGCAAACAATTTTTGCACTGCGAGGTTCCCATACCAATAAATCAAACAAAAGGTTAAAATGGACTCAATAAAGGATTTGTAAAATAAAGCCATCTGTGTCTTATCCACATTAAAAGTATTCTGTCTGCCAGGAAGTCTCTGCAGATTGCAGATGTGTTGAGGTCATGGTTCAAGTTCTTGTCGATCAATAGACGCTAGATGAAAGTTATTAAAATTCTTCCTGACAGGAACCGTGAATATCGGTACGAAATTTCATGGCAATCCTGTTGAGATATTTCACTAAAAATCACAAATGTTAACCTCATGGTGGTGATAGAGGAAAAGTCATTGGGAATCATCTTCTGGGTACCATGAAGGTTTTCTACCAAATGTCACAGCAATCCATTAAAATAGGTGTTGAGATATTTCCATCCCAACCAAACTGCTGCTCATAAAAGTAACAATACAAGAATCGATCTCGGATGGTGAGGAGCTGAGGAGGAAAATAAAAATAAAAATAAAACTTTTCTCACTTTAGTTGATGTATAGTGTTTATCAAATTAGGACTGATGCACACATAAAGTGTTGTTGTGAGGAAAGAGAGAAAGCCCCACAGCACACAAACAAAAACATAATTTATCTCCAATTTAAATGTCCAAAATGTGAAATGACTTCACTCCTCTACGCGTGTGTGCACGACTTTCTCCGTGTGTGTTAGAAAGTTGACACAGAGTAAAATCTAATCACCAGTTTCAGAGCTCTGTCGGGAGATGAGTCCGCTGGAATAAATAAAACTCTCCAGTGTCAGTCAAGAGAGCACTAACCTTCAGCTGCCTCATAAAACACGGAGAAGCACTTCATGACTGCAGTTTTGGCTGCACACGAAGGCTGCAGGCATTGGCCAGTATACAGTATACTCTGGAAACATACTCGGATTTCATTCATCCATTCACCTGGAGGCTGATTTGGTCCAGTTCAACAGATGATGGCAGTTTTCTGATTCCAACACCATTTGGCTAATGGAGCAGCTGAAGTTGAGTAATTAACTTTAATGTCTGCCAGTCACATTTCTAATCTGATGAAAGTATTACAATGGTCATTATGAAGAGAAATGCCAGACATTTGGGGGAGGATACAGGAAATAGAGTGATGGAGGCCGAGAGGGTGAGACGGTTTACTGTAACAGAGTCAACTGGGAGAGAAAACAGAGACACAGAGGTCAAAACTGTAGCGAGGCCAGCACTAAGCAGCTCTCCTCTGACGTAAGACCTGGAAAACGAGCCTGGAAAAAAAAGCAGCACAGAGAAATGTATCTGAACACAGGAAAGTGTTGTTTGTACCTTGGCATGCCACTCGACCTTTACTATGACCTTTGTTGAAAGCCACAGCGGGAATATGGCCGTGATGCAGTAGTGTTAAATGTCATTCATTTATTTTCTGGTTTAATCTTTAGGCTCGGATAAAATTTAAAAGTATGTTTGGGACAATGTTAGCAAACAGTCAATGGCACTAATTGAACATTGACTTTTTGTCACCTGCACTGTTTTTCATTTGCTGTGGAGTTGCAGAACGTGTGCACTGTGGTTTGGATCCAGAGGAGTCGCATAACGGCTGTTGTGAAATACTGAAACACACATTCTTCAGTAATGGGACAAGTGCAGCAACATGAGCCCAGTTCCCAGTGAAAGTAAATGTCCAAATGTCAGTTGTTGTGGGGTTTTTTATACCAACAGTGAAATTCTAGTTCATAAAGACAAAGTGTGCTGTGTTGTTATTTTTACGCTTCAAGCCTGGACAAGAGAAGTCACAAGTTTATGGATCCCAAATCTATTTCTCAAGAAATCCCTTAAAACTGTCTTCAGATATTCACTGTGTCAGATTAGGCAAATTATAGAGTCATAAATTCTTACCAGGACTTGGTTCCTGACCAATCTTAGTTTGCTGGCTTTCACGACCTGCCTGACGTCTTCAGGAAGGAAGTGATAGGGACCGACCTCCGGGAACAACAATGTAAACAAACAACGACATCTGAAACGGTGTTTTTGATACTGACTGTCTCAAGAAAAGCCTAAAAACAGAAAAAACAACCATGACCTTCCCTCTGTTTCACAGTTCACCAAGAAGCACCGACATCATCCTTTTTCGCTTAACCATGTTTACAGTTGTGTGTGGAAGAGCCCATTGTCGTTCACATCTGCCTGGTCGAGCAATTGTGGTTTAATACTACAGTTAACACTTGTTGAGCAGCTGCTTTGTCAGAAATACAACAGAAGAGAACCTGGTGTATCTGTTTACAGAGCAACCAAACAAACTCACTTTTAATAAAGAAGTTGGTCAATAATCTGCCTTTTTCCATCATGTCATGAGGAACTGCAATCGGATTTCATGCTGCACACGATTCATCTGCTGATGAAAAAATGCAGAAAATGCATAATGAGTCAATGTCTACTTGTCTACCACTTGTCACAAATTGCATGTTTCCAGAGGTCACAAGCTAAAAAGGTTTGGAACAACTGTTATATAACTAAATGCATTGTTCTTGTCTTCCAGGCTGCCCCTGGTCTCCAATGATTTCTGTACAGGATTAAAATATATGAACAGTGACTGAAAACCTTCATAAGATGGTTAACCATCACAGTGAGCATCATGCTGGCTTTTATTTTTGGTAACAGTTGTGACATTTTTGCTTGTCTGCACTTTCAGACAGTGTTAATGACGACATTCACTGTGATGGATGAATTCCCTAAATCAAGTTTTCTTTGCAAAGTGATTCAGTGACAAAATGAATGTAAAGTAATGTCTTCCTGGAGGGTAGAAAAACTCATTAAGATCTACTTTTCTTGATTTTGAAAATGGTGAGCTGTAATATTGACTATATATGGTTGGCAATTAGGTAAAACTTGGAAAAACACTATTGATCATTTGTTTAAAGACACATAAAAACTGTGGTGTTGTGAAAACACTTCATGAGGCTTTTAGTCTGCTCAAACCCTAAATTTCTCATCAGGTGTTCTGCTGATTGAAGCTCAGAGGCTTCAAAAACGAGAGAGATTAATGTGCCTTCAGTTTCATAAAGTGCTCTAAATGATGGACTGGCTCTTTGCTGGATTTTAGTATCGATGCTATTTCATTATAATATCCAGCAGACTGACCGTGGAGGGGAAAATGATCAGCTAGCTGCAGGTGTCGCAGATATTTTCATCGCAGCAGACATTGTAAAAAACAGCAGCTCATATCAAACTGTTCACTGGTAACCATGTTTGTTCCTTGCACACATACAACACACACATTTCCTCATCGATTTCTGGCGGACTGCAGAGAATAACTCTGATACAATCATAAAAACAGCAGTAAGGTCAATTTCATGGCTGCACACCATATTTCACCATCTGTGCTGAAGCGCCACAGACGCGTGCACTGATTCACGTTTGTTTGCAGCGTTGAGCAGGAATTGACAGGAAAGACATACGACATTACTACAGCAGCATGTGTGCCCTGCTGTTGCCTGGGACCAATCGATCAAGGATCAACTGACCTCAGAGTCTGTATATTGGACGTGCTAATCTCTGCTCAGTGCTGGCGGCGCTCTCAGGGGTCTGACTGGTCACTGCTCTGAGGTCCTAGGTGTGTTTTATCTTTCCACAGGAGGTTCATTTATTTGGTTTGTTGTTTATTGTGTTATTTACCACGATATCTTAAAAACCTGCTCACAGATTTCCGTGATGTTTGGTAGAAAGGTAGGCAACTGGTCATGCAACAAGTGATTATTTTTTACCCCATACACATTATTATACACAATATGTATATTATTATATCTATATTTTTGCACATTTTCAGTCAGCAGCACGGTTCTAGGGATGGTAATGTTGGTCTGTCGGTTACTGTCAGTATATCTCATCAACTATTAGATGGATACCAACATTCGTGGTCCCAAGAGGATGAATCCTAATGACTTTGGTGACCCCTTAACTTTCCATCTAGCGCCACCAGCAGGTCAAATGTTTTACTTATTCTGTGAAATATCTCAATATCTAATAGGTGGATTACTTTGAAATTTCAACGTTCATGATGCCCAGCGGATGAAGTCTTCTGACTTTGGTGATCCTCTGACTTTTCCATAACCACCATCAGGTTGACGTTTTTCATTTTGACTTTTCATTTTGAGAGGCTGCTGTCGGGGTAACAATTAAGCATCTTTTGATTTGTCACTAGATGAAATCCATTTGTCTCTCTGCCGTTCAGACTGGTTCAAATTTACAAACTGAAGCCGCGCCGAGAGGAAACTCCAGCATGAGAAAGACACTTCAGATGTAATCTGCTGTGCATGTTTGAAAGTGTGAGTGTTGTGGTGTATTTGATTTTAATATGCTTTTGTTAACAGCCTCATTTGCTGCTGTTTGTTTCTGTCTGAAACTGCAGGCTGATGGTTAATGTCCATCCAGCGTATCAACTGAGCTCGTGACTACACATCAATGTTAGTGAAATACTCAGGATCGCCTCATGTCAAGAAACCTGAACTATCCCTGTAACATAGTCTGTTTCCTTTTATTTACTCTTTTGAAATATGTTTTTGTTGAAAGAGAGTTGAATACATATTCAAGGAAAAGAAATTCCCTTCTCTCTCTCTCTCAGGCTATCTCCTTTCCACCTAGAACATTTTCTGGCAAAACATATACAGTAATTGACTCTTTTTATCTCACCTCACCTGCAAACATCCCTGTCCAGATCTCAACATCAACAAATACGACAAACATGAAAAAAGAGAAAGGAAAAAAGACTGATAACATCAATGACTTCTCAGGCTGTACTCAAATAATCTACAGAAAAAGTACAGAGATAAAACGTGCAATTTAGCCTCAACAGCAAAAACTAACCATAAGAAAGTTTAAAAAAGGAGGTGGGGGTTAGGGGGGAATAAGTACAAGTTAACAGAAAGGTGGAGTTTGTAAGTTGGTAAAATAAGTTATAAAAGGTTGCCATCTTGAGAAAAATCTTGTTTGAACCCTTTTGAGAAAAATAGATTTTCATATGTCAGCGGAAAAAGAGATTTATAAACAAAATGTCTTTGGTTTTTAGCAAAGTTGAATAGATTTTCCAGAACACCTAAAATTACAACCAGTATACACAGTTTTAAAGAAGCAGGCCCAATATTTAGTGTTAAGTTGTGGACAAAACGGCGAGAGACTGCAAGGCGTGTTGTGGCGTCTCACGTTTGTCATCAAAATATGAGTGCATTTTTTCATTAATTTTCAATTTTACCTTGAGTACCCGAAAAAGACCAAAAGAAATTACCGCTATGTTTAGTCATAAAAAATGACACCGACAGCCTCTCATACATATATAACTTTTTATTTTCCATATGCAAAATACAAAATCTGAAAGACCTGGTGGAAAGTGGGCCATCTAAAAGTTACTTTCCAATTGTATTTAAAGTTGCCATAATCAATACTTTTATATCAACAATGGATCAAATCAGTCGCTTGAGGTGACAAACCCACAAATATAGCAGTTCCCGCTCAGCTTCACAGTGTGTTTTAGCGTCTTTTAGCTCATTGTTTTGGTTGTACGGCCCACAACCGTTTTGCTTCACTCACACTGTTCTCGTCAACCTTGTTTCCAGCTGCAACAGGCGACCTTTTTTAGTGAAAAGAGCCAGATATTCACCTCAGGAGTTGGTGGAGACCAAAAACAGAGCTAAAAGAGAGTGAAGATTGGACTTCTTCCGGTGGTCAGAAACATGACTGAATGAATGAGTCCTTTAACTACTAAGGCTGAGAAGTCAGGGGATACCGTGTCACAGCATCAGCACAAAAAGTTACCTTCACTTTTAAATTCCCTGTTGGTATTTGACCCTGCAGTACTTTCCTTTAGCTATCAACGCTATCTGTCACGAGTCTACGTTTGGTCACAAACACAACATTGTCTTGTTGTTTTGAAACGGCAGCAGCGGCAGGTTGTTGTCAGTATTAACAGCAGCTCGTGTTCATGTCTGCAGGTCAGTGTGGATGAGTCATAAAGGTCATCAGAATTCAGTCTCTCTCTCAGTTCTCATCCAGGCTTTCTGTATCACACAGCTCATCCATATTTGAAGCCCCGGTGTTGTGTTTTAGTCTCAAACATCTGCTCAGTTTAGAGTTTATAGTGAGCCCGCGGGGCCCTTCCAGTGCATTCCTCTATTTTACTGTCCTTATTCCAGTAGTTTGGGGGGTGGGGGGGTGGGGTTCTGCTGAAGTGCTTGTTTAATTTTATGTTTGTGCTTGTAAAGCAGTATTTTCCCCAGTATTTATGTCAGTAATGACCTTAACAACTGAAAAAGAAAATTACTTACATGGAACGGACTGAAATGCTTCCACAGGTGTCATTACATTGATTTGTGTTTCTGTTTGTTTTGATTGACTTCTATTTTGTTCAAGGAACCACACAAAGGAAATGCCTTCGTTCTTCACCAGCAATCACAAACAAACAGAATAACACAGATTAGTCAAAAATGTTTGCAATTACATGTAGAGGTCTGCTGTGCCACCAAAGTCCGGCACTCACAGTTTTACACAGTTTTTGATTGAAGGGGTAGTTTGACATTTTCTTCTTGCCGAGAACTAGATGAGAAAATCGATACCACTCTCGTGTCTGTACATTGATTATTAAGCTAACGCTGCGAGGCTGGTCTGTGTTGATACTTTCAGCTGCACGCAGGCCTCTGATTGGTCTGTTGTCAGCCAATGTGGGACGCCTCTAACGTCCAAACTTTCTCCCACAGTCACACTGAACACCAGTGAGTCTTTAATCCTCGATATGATGATGTCACTCAAACCAAACTTTTCCTCTGTAGGTAAAGCCTCCTCTGAGTATTCTCCGTCTGTGATTGGTTTTGTAGCTGCTGTTAGACACATTTTCCACCGCTCTTGACATGTTAGCAAATAAGCATATTTCCCATTTTCTTTAACACCTTGAAGACTCCCAGGCATCCAGATCAGAGCTTTTTCAAGAGTCTGTGACGGCAGGATCGGCTGCTTCTGTCTCCTAGACGCTTCTCCACTAATCCGTAAGGTATCAGCAGCGGATTGATCGGAGACCAGGATGTCATGAGAGTCACGTGCGAGTGGTTGTCATGCGAGAGTCTTCAGAGTCACATGAATCAAGGTGTGAAGTGGTGTGAAACCACGTGGGAAGGAAGTGAGGAGAGCATTGTCAGCAGCTGATTGTTAGAAGCAGATGTCTCAGCTTTTCCTCCTCTTGTCTTTATAGGTTATTAATCAGTGAACAGTGAACTATTGTGCATTTCAGCATCTGTTCCTCTTCAATAAATTAATTGTATCTGCCCTGAAGCAGGCGTTGTTTTAAACACATAGTCCTCTAAAACATTAACCTCATGTGGACTCCTTCTACAGTTACCATACGTCTAGAATCTAAATGATCCAAAACACATTACTAATTAAACCTAATTTCAGACGCATTACTGTTATACTAGTACACACAATATCTGCAATGTATTTCACTGCCTCTTTGGCAAAACATAATACTGTAATGAAATGTTTGAAACTGTGTATTTATCTGATTAATCTTTTTTAAAACATTCACTGTGCTTTAAATAACTACTAGCTTATTTCTTTGCTTGTGTACGCAGGTGTGTGTTATTCGTGTGAATGTGTGCACACACTTTTAGTTCCAACCCTGTCTGTCTTGGTTCTGCAGTATGAGAGCAATCCTCATACATCTACCTGTCTTATCCTCATATATACACACACACACACACACACACACACATACATGAAGGTGACGCTCTGGTGCTGACTGTAGCAATAAAGAGGCAGGTGGAGGACTGAGGGAGGATGAGAGGTGCTCACTAGTCTCTCTGCCTCGTCTTCCTGCCTGAAGCAGAAACACTGCTGTTGTTTTAAAAGGATTAGAAAAAGTTATCATTTCTGCCTCCAGACCTAAAATATGTTACCTTTCCTTTCAAGGACTGTGTATCACTTAACAGGTCATTTTCACTGATGTTTGAAGGATAATAAAATATACTGATGGTAACTGTCTGATTGTGTCTGAACGGCAGTATAGCCACTTTCAGTTTACATCCAAAACTCAGTTTACATTGAGTTTGTGGAAGTGGAGGAGCAGTACCACATTTCCAAACATGGCTGCTAAACATCAGACTGGATCTGATCTCAACACACTTGCAGATAACGTAGCTTCGGTGTTACAAGTACATTTAATCGTAAAACATCTTCAGTTGTGCTAATTAACATCTGAATAGGGAGGTGAGACAAGTAAGTACTTTTGTGCTGCATGTTTTAATTAGTACCTAACAATGTAGTTTAATTGTCATATTTTCTTTTTATTATTGCTCTGCTTATAAATTATTTCAATAACTTTTGTAACTTCAATCTTATATGAAATGTTTATTAATGTTAAATAAATCAATAAATGAAAAGAAATAAGTGGACCTCAAGTTGGTATTGTTCTGTCAAACTGTTTCCAAGGTCAAGAATACATTTCTATCTTTCAAAGCAATGCGGACAAAAAGCTGCTACTGAGCTCACATGTCAGAGGATAGTCTCCATGACAACTGAGTGAACGCCACCTGTGATGAAGACGAATGAATACGGTTGAAAGAAGAGCTGAAATGATTAGTCAATTAATCAATTAGTCAATTGACCGAAAATGGAACGGCATCTATTCTACATCTTTGGGTTTTGGACTGTTGGTCATGCTAAACAAGACATTTCAAAGGTTTTTTCTGATGTTTTAGATACCAAACGATTAATCAATGAGTTAGTTGTAGCTAGCACCTTGAGTGGACCCCAACCCTGAGTGGTTTAGTGGTTTGTGTTTCTACAGTGTGAACAAGACGAGACCAGGCACGCACAAATTCAATAAAAAACGTCTTCTCACAATAATAATAAACATGCATACTGTGTTTTGTGGTGTTTTCTAACTTCAAAAGGTCAAATTTAAATTAGCTTGTGTGTTGATTTTCGGTGGGAAGCCCGGGCTGTGTCTATTCACAGTAAACCACAACAATCCCCTGTATTGTTGTTATACACGTTTTATATATTTAATGCCAGTACACCACAATGACTTCCAGAAACCTTCTGAAGTGATTCTCAAGACTGTTGAGCCTCAAAATGCTACCAAAAAGAATTTGAAACTCGCCAGCTTCAGGATTTGGCTATTTGAGACATTTCCTTTCATCTCAGTCTGAAGACTTTTGTGTCTTTAATATAAGGTGGCTCAGGCTGATGATGTTTCTCCAGATGTTTCCAGACTCAGAGGACTGTGTTACAGGGTGATAACAGCCTCCTGCTGCATTTGATTAATACTGTACACTTCTTCCCTCTCGCCTAACCTTTCACTCCTCTCAACTTCGTTCCTAATTTCCAGCTTCACCTCTCTGTCTCTGGCGTCCTCTTCATCAGTGTTTCTCTTTCATCTGCCTCTGGGGGCAAACTGAAGGGTCTCGCTCTGCTCTCAGTGCAGCTTGTTGAGAGGGAAACGGCAGAGAGGGAGCAGATTTATTTATGGGTGCTGTCGCCCATCACAGGAGATTTCTCCATGGCTCATATATATCTGTGTGTGTGTGTGTGTGTGTGGCGAGGATGGCAGGTACGCTGCTAGAAGGAAATATGTCAAAACACCATTTCTGCTGAGAATGAATGCACAGCTGTAGAAGGACCCTCTGCATTCGAGTCGAGGGAAAACTCAAGTGAGACGAGGCGCACAAGAGCAGACTTAGAGTGTGTCTCGAGTTTGAAAAGTTGACAGTTTTTGCAGGTTTGGCATCAAACAGGTTGGAAGATTTATCCTCAGAAGGGTTAAAAAACAGTGTTAGACTTTTCCTCTTAGCGTGTAAACACAAAATCTGGAACAGCTTCAAATATTATTACACAGTCAGAGTTCATATACTGCAGTTTATTTACAATCTACAGTTTACTTAATAAACTTTATACTGTGGCCTAATTCATTGCTGAATGGTCACTGTCTTATCTATTCATTATGTTTCATATATATTATAATATATACTGTATATCATATATATTCATAAGTAGGGACAGGGACAAAAAGACTACCTGTCTGTTTCATTTACAGTTCTTTTGTTTCTGTTGATCAATGAGCTTTGTCCCGGTAATTACATTTATCTCACACTGGGATTATTATTATTATGGAATTTATAATTATATATACTTCACAATCCTTATTTACAGGTTTGATCGTGTCTTTCTCTCTTCTCCAGCAGGATTTCTCTACTTTTTCTGGCCCATGAAATCATCTCAAAATCTCAAAGAAATCTGAGTTTCTTTCTTTGTTTTCTTTTTGTTCTGATTGTTTTTGGCTGCAAGTTAACAACAACAAATAAACTCATGTGAAGAGAGGTTTTATTTGATTTTAGTGTGGTTGTATTTGTATGACTGTGTGTAATGTGCAAGATGTCATTTATAGTGACAAATCAATAGAGAATTCCTCTCGGTTCTGTAGAGCGTTTCAGCTCATTGTTTTTGGTTTTATGACCCAAACTTTACTGTTCACTCTTGCCGCTCTCATTGTGTGTCTCATAGTGTTCATCTGCAGCAGGAAGCTATTTTCAGCAAATAAAGCTCCAAAAATCCACTGTTGTACACAATCAGTCATTGTCATCTTAGGCTGTTGGTTTATGTATGGAGACTATCCTCTGACATGTGAGCTCAGTAGCTGTAGCAGCTTGGTTTATCTTTAATCTATAACTGCAGCAGTTAAAGACTTATCAACAATAATATAGCCATTAATTACAGCTTACAACAACTTCAAAACCCCTTCATGAATAGTGCCTTAATGGAAAGTGGTATTACTTAAGAAGTCAAAAATCTAAACTGTGAAATTTGCTTTAGTCTTATCTTTAGTTGCAGACCCGTATTATTTCTGCAGTAAACTGTTTACTTTCCTCGTATCTTCTCATCTGTTTTATCTCTCATTGTTTATGTGTGTTTTTTATGTTGATTTAAGATGTGTGTGTCAGGGCCATATTTCCCAAGCTCATCCCTTTATGGACACACACACACACACACACACGCATATATATACAGAGTCCACATGGACTGCTGACAGAGGCACTGCAGAGGCAGGTAGACTGACGAGGACCATAAAAGATGTTCAGTCACTGGGACTCCTGAAATATCGTCCCGAGGGGTGACGATAACCTGAAGAGAGTGAAGATGGCTTCTTATGTTTTGGTTTTAACAGTTTTTTTCTGTGTGCGTGTGCCCTTGAGAGTTAACGTCAAACATGTTTTTGGTATCAGGACATGTTTCTGCACGTTAATTTGCTTCTGGTTTTAAATGGATCGCGCACAGTCAGTGACCTAATCACTTGTAGTCAATCATGAGTCCCAACAAAGGCATAATCACCTCATGACTTTCAAAAATGTTATGAAAGGTTTCAGTTTGATTTAATTACCATATCTCACCAAATAGTGATCTTTTACCATCCAGCTGTAATACTAAAGATGAGAGAAGTTGTTACCACATGTTCACAGCAAGAAACCTTTAAACTGAATTATTAGTTTGACTGCAGGTGCAGTGCCCCCTCATGCTGTGTGATGGTGTCGGAGTGATCAGGAAAATGTCAGGAAAGAGGTTCATAGTGACAGTCAGTGCAGTCTTGAGTTCATAAACCAAATGATTGGATAGATTACATTTTTAATGCTGGCTCTAGATTAAAAGTTAAGTGATCACCAAAGTTATTACAATTCATCCTGGGGGGGGGGGCTTTCATTGTAATCCATCCAGTAGTAACATTTTAATCATGGTGGCAATAACTGAAAAGTCAGGTGATCACCAAAAGTCAGTAGGATTCATCCTCTAGAGATCATGAATGTGTGTAAACAAAACATCTTAATTCCTCCAATATTTATTGAGATATTTGAGTCTGGACCAAAGTGGTGGACCAACTGAGAGACCTTAACATCTCTAGAACAACATCGCTAGTGTGGCTAAATATTCAATATAGTATCAGAATCAGAATCAGAGTCAGAAATACTTTATTGATCCCCGGGGGGAAATTACACAAAAAGTCGATAGTTAAAAAGAAAATACAGAGTTATGATAAAAATAAAGCAGAAAGTAAGAAAAATAAGAAAACAATCGGGAGCGACTGTAACAGGCACATGTGCACTATATATATATTAAAATAAGATGTAATTATAATACTTTCCTAAAAAGCCACCAGAATTGAACATCAGATATAAGCCATTAAAAGACAAATGTGCTCTTTGTTATGAAATATGCAAATATAACATTAACTGTCATAAAGTGTTTTTCTGTCAATGAAAGCAAATGTGATTTTAATTAGTGCATTAAAATTCTTTTTTGTTGTCACTTGTTAGACTTCAATTATTATGGAAAGCAGTTTCACCATTATATGTGTCATTTGCTAGGTTGTAACACATGTATATAAACACAGGAAATATATTCACATAACTTTTGTTTGTTTGTTTTTGGTTGAAGAAGTCTTGACCTCATTCATGGTTCCGGTGCTTCACTGGCTTGTGTAGCGTAGCTGCTAGCTACAATATTAACATTCAAACAGCCGTGTGCGGTGTGGTTTTATCATCCTGAGGGACGGTAAACACTTTGATGTGTTTATCTCAGACCTCAGATAACAGCTGACCACACAACAACACGAGCCAAAGATTGTTTCATCCACAACCTCCAGCGATCTGAAGTTGTTCTCCACTTCCCTCTTCCTGATGTAAACAGCTGACTGGATGAGGAGAGTTTTCTTTGTCTTCTAGGAAAACAAAAGTGTTGAGATGAAACTCTTTCAAAACAGTGTGCAATCGTGTAATTTAAGTCCAATTAAACCACCATTGTAGGATTTGTAAAGTGTGTAAATCAAAATACCTTTGAGCTGATGATCTTGATTACTCTATAATTTACTTTAATAATCAATTTCTAATAATAACAAGTAACAAGTAATTAACTTTTAAATGTCTATAATGTCTCTTTTTTCATTAATTTACCATTTCTACATGAGTGAAAATCAACATGTTCTATTACTTGTCATCAGTGAAGTACATTCCTGTTACTGTAATCCATTATCCCTTATCAGCCTTCGTCTGCGGCGGCTTCAGAGGCTCTGACCACGAAACAGAGAGGAAAATGATCCCAGAGGTACCTAATCTCACAGCAGCAGCTCTGTTCCTCTATCAGTGCAGGAATGTGCAGGCATGTCTTGATGTGAAACTACACAAAGACACCGGGGACCTCTGAGCCTCAAGATTATTATCATCCGCTGTCAATCACAGCACAAAATCTGAATGGAAACACCTCACTTACCCGACAAGAACCAGTGATGAAACACTGATGCTGCTGCACCAGCATATCTCTCTCATCTTTGAATAAAATGAAAAATGGTCTGAATAAATCAATGAAACATTAAAATAAACGCCAGCTGCAGTGATGGCAGGTCAGCCTTGATTTGTGACCCTCAGTTATACACTACTTTTTATGTTGCATTGTGGGATAATTTCAGTAGGCTACATAGGGTATAATCATTCCCAACACAACACAACAAAGTGGTAAACACACTACTGTATATAGTGGGTTATATAGTAGTGATTTCAGACACAATGACCAGTGTCTCCATCGGCTCCTTCATGTATAATTTGAAGGTTTTTGTCTTATTTAGATGAAGTAATCGTTAAATTAACATTAATCTAATCTTCTGTGGCAAACTGATACATAGCAATACTTGGGTTGTGCGATATTATTGCACTTATCTGATCACACCAATAACACAGTATCTCCTCCTCACTGCAGTCATCAATATTAAGATTCATTAGGTAGGTCTAACTAGATCAGTTATCTAAATCAACGTCATGAGAGAGGAAAACCCAGGAAAGCACAACCTGCTTTTCACTTCTCTTCACTTCTCTCTTTCCACAAACACACACACCAGAACAAAAGCTTAATTAAAACAGTGTAAGCTTTTATTCATTTGACCTTGGTTTATATCATGTGCTTGAACTTATTCAAAATTGCTTCATGAATCAAATGAACAGAATACTGACGGCTCATTGGTAAGAGGAATTAGACTAATTAATCATCACAAACCACTATTTGATTATTTCAAAGGAGAGGATTATCCACAGCAGCTACAATGCTGACATTCAGTGAAAATCCATTTATCTGTCCATTTTTATCATACTGATCGCACAGAGATAATTTCTCACCTCTGTGACATGTGTCTTATGGCCTGAGTGACCCCATGATGTGCAGCGAAACCCCCTCCTGACTGCTGCAGGTCTCATGCAGAGGATGGAATTAGTATACATGAAAAGCCTGCGTTGATTCCTCTTTTCACCCTGCAGCCACAGGAGATGGGGAATAAGCTGTAATGAGACAAGAGTGGAACGATGGAAAATGGATTTTAATTTTCTGAAAATAGGAAAAGGACGAGGGAGGACAGACCCAAAGTATTAAGCCGTAGACTGAAAGGAGATTAGAGGCAATGAGAGAAAAGCTGGAGGAGAGGGGAAAGGTAATGTGTGACAGTTGGAGCTCTCTTCTTCTCCCAGGTGGGGGGTAATGAGGGACGGAGCGTGGCTGACAAGAGGGCAGAGATTATTGTGTTCACGGGTTAATGTGGGGGAAAAAATCTGAGCGCAGTACAGTAGCTATGAGTGGAGCATTAAAAAATCAAGGACAATGATAAAGTTAGCAAACTATTAACATGCAAACAAGACTTAAGGTCAGTGTATGCTCAAAAACAACTAGTTTGTATAATGTGTTGTCTGACCACGTCAGAAGGCAAAACTGTTTATAGCTGTTCTGAAAGGCCACACTCGTGGAGGCAGCGAGAAGCGATCATTTAAATATATGGATAGTGGCGCACATTTTCAGATAGTCTCTCCTGGGAGGCATTCGTCGAGACAGAAGTTGTTGTGTAGAGAACGAAAAAAGAAAGAGCTTGAGAGAGAAGTTCAAACCCTGCTTACTTTGTTACCTCCATTCAGCTGGCCAATCGCTGCGTGACGTGGGCGTGAGTTACTGAATTGTCGTATGCAGTTTCCCCAATTCCAACATTGGAAAGATGTGGGTGGAGAGGGTTTCAGTTGGTGCATAGCGATGCCATAAAACTCTACAGCCATGCTAGCGGCTCTGTGAGGCTTAGGCACAGTGGTGCTTTGAGATAAATGCTAACATCAGCATGCTAACATGCTCACAGTGACAATATGCTGCTGATGTTAAGCAGGTATAATGTTTATCATGTTCACCATTTTAGCTAAGCGTGTTAGCATGCTAACATTTGCTAATTAGCACAAACCACAAAGTACAGCTGAGTCTGATGGGAATATAATTAGTTTTGCAGGTATTTGGTCAATAATTCTGACCTAATGATGGTGCTAGAGGAAAGGTTAAGGGATCACTAAAGTTATTACAATTCAGCTTCTGGGGACCAAGAGTGTCCAACACTGTCATCCTCAGAACCACACAGATTTTTAAAAAGGGGACAGAAGGGAAACCAGATGAATTTGAAGTTAGTGAGTGAAACAAACACATCTGTGCATGGGACATCAAGAAACAGTAAAAAGTGCAAGTATTTAAGTATTCTATTAAGTAGTCAATGTTGGCCAATAACGATTGGAGACCAATCGATCGAAGCACCCTTAGTGATAAGTAAGTATGTGGAGGACAGAGAGGTATAGGAGAGATTACAGAAATGGTGGAAGGGGTGGTAAATACGAGGAGAGCTGTAATTTTCTGTTGCAGGAAAGTGAGAGAGAGAGATGGGGAGGAGTACAAGAGTGGAAAATGGACTGAGAGAGCCTGATGTAAATAGCTCATAGGACAGATTCATTTTCACAAGAGTGCTTCAGAAAGCAGCAGAGAAAGAGACAAAGAGAGGGAGCAAGAGAGGACTGATGAGGCAAAAATCATTATGATGGCAGGAAATCACATTTGTGTTTTTTATTACCTCAGATTGAGTTATCCTGAGATACTAGTGATTTAAGCGTCTTCCTGTTTAAAAAGCCACGTTTGAGCTTCACACAGCAGACAGAGGTCCAGAAGGAAAGACGAGGATTATTACAGCGACCAACGCTGCGAATACTCTCTCATGATTGCCTGTGATTGTGAGCACAATTTGTGATACAGAATACACTGATTCTAAGCACTGAGCGTGATTAGCTGTGATTACCTCTATAACCTAAAAACGGATGATACGGCGTCATTATAACCAGCAGGAAGAGAACACCTTGTATTCCAAAAATCCCACAGGCTCAGCGTCAGACAACCAGCCATGAACAGGAGCTCTAGAGGAGATGATACTGTGCTGTCAGGTGCTGCTGTTATCTGTCAAGATTTTATATATCAACCTACATCACAAATCAGGAATTCGGACCCCTGTCCGAGTACAAAAACGAACAATAAATGTATTTGCTAAAATTAGTAAACCTGCTTCAATATTTTATCAGAGTGAATATAAAGTCTACAGTCATGCTAGCAGCTCTGTGAGGCTGTACATAGGCACAGCTCTGCTAGCTAACTGTTAACATCCTCATGCTAACATGCTCACAATGACAATGCTAACATGCTGATGTTTAGTAGGTATGTCAACCATGTTCACCACCTTACCTTAGTTTAGTGTGCTAGCATTTGCTAATTAGCACTAAATCCAAAGTACG
Source organism: Enoplosus armatus (assembly GCF_043641665.1). Taxonomy (NCBI): domain Eukaryota; kingdom Metazoa; phylum Chordata; class Actinopteri; order Centrarchiformes; family Enoplosidae; genus Enoplosus; species Enoplosus armatus. Next base: position 13,969,237 of record NC_092182.1, on the reverse strand, counting down.
CCTGTGGGAGAAGTTTGCTCTCAGGGTCCAGCAAGTAGTTCTGGTGCCTAAACTTAAGCAAACTGTGACTGTTTCACAACAGTAACCCTGTTTTAGAAAGGCTTTCTGAAAAGCTACTTGGTTAGGTTTAGGAAAAGATCATGGTTTGGGCTAAAAAAAGTACATTTTTGCCTTCACACGGGACACAAACAGCTGTCTCCTCAGTCCTGTGTTTGAGCCATCCATCCACCCAAACCTGCTTCCTACATGGACTTTGTCGATCTTTCTGGCAGAAAGGCCTGAAGGCAAACTTCTCCCATGCACCCAAAGTACAGCTGAGGCTGATGGGAATGTAATTTGTTTTGCAGGTGTTTGCCAAAGTATTGGACAGATATTGACAACATGGATATCTGGAACAAGATTTTGCTAAACAACAATAATGCCAACCTTATGGTGGTGCCATGGTTAAACATACTCATGGCTGGATTAACCCTTTTGCATGAGGCAGAAAGTGAGCTGTGGGCCCCTAATGAGCCCCTCATGTTCCCCAACTTAGTTTGGTTGTAAATTGATTAAATGTCAATTTATTTAAGAATATGCACCATGTAATTATAATATCAACTGAAAGATTAAAGGTATGAAAATTAGGTTTTGACACAGGGTCTAAAGATTAATTACAAGTACAGGGTTATCTTAAAGCCCCTTCTATTTTAGTTTATATTAATCAATAAATCCAATTAAACTAACTGCCACACAGTGAACCTGGGGCCCCATGGTAATCTAGCCTTGAGCCGCTGAAACTCAGCAATTAACATGTTTTTTCTTATCTTAATTAGTGGGCTTTAGAGGTTCAGGTGGGCGTAATACAGGCTTCCGGTCTTTGTGCTAAGCTAAGCTAACCCGGCACTTGGCTGTAATGTCATATTTACCGTAGGGATGTGAGAGTGGTATCAATATTCTACTGTAACTCTCAACAAGAAAACAAACAAGCATATTTTCAAAAACGTTGAACTATTCCTCTAAACCCGTCCCTTTATACATTGAAATACTGCACAAACTCCGAAAAACTATGAAAGCTTATTTTAAATGTTTCTTTTCTTCAATTTTTAGTTTTATTTGTGTAAAACCTCAAGCATATGAATTGTTGTTACTATCTAGGACCTATTAACTTTGCTTCTTCCTGGATCACTGAGCACTGAGATCAGTCTCTGAGTGGTAAAGGGGGTGACGGCTGGTCAGTTAGGCTTGTGTGCTGCAACTCTTGACTCTTCCTCCTACCCCTCTCTTCCAGAGCCCTGGAGGATTTCCATACCTCCTACATGCCGGCGGCTAATTGGATGAGTGTGTATAAATGAACCCCTATATGACAAAAAGTCATTACGCCAATTAAAAGCCTTTACCTCTCCACCCCGCAGCCCCACCCTGGAAGTGTTGTCAAGTGTGACAGCCTGCTCCAGGCGCCGCGCCTCGCTGCCTTTTGGTAATTATCCCTCTGTATTCCTGTTCTTTATCACCAGTAGTTGGCAGCCACAGGATGTGCAGAGAAAATGAGGAATCTGAATGTGTTTGTTCATTCGTGCTGCTGAACATCTGTGTACTAAAACAGTGGTTATTTGCTTGGCCACTCGTGCCCAAAACAGAGGCGCAAAGTGGGTACAGTTCCAACATGCTGCATACACAGCGTTAGGCACAAGCACAAACACTGTACACATACATCACACTGATACCATCAGCACTGAACAAGGGCACCACTTATTAAAGCACATTAAACACACATATCACAAACACGTGCTGCCATAGAGACAGATTAAATGTGTCCATCCTGCAGCCACTTGCAATATATTTCAACCTTCAGCGACTTTGCCCAGAAAAACAGCATGTTTTTTATTTTAGCCTTCTTTAAATAGAAGCAACGACAGTTTAGTTGGAAGTAATGTTTGGGCGGAAGGATAATTGAGAAGAAAATTGCAGGACCAGGGGATGCAGAGGGAGGAGGGTCACAAACAAAGTCACCGCTGCGTCTTCTGAAATACATACACTGCTGCAGCCCGCACCACTGCTGGCAGCTGCCATCCTCTTCATCTAATCCTGCTGTGTGTTCATGTTTTACACAAAGCTCGCGTTCAGTCTTCGTGCGTTGGTTGATAAGACAAGACCAGTGTTTTGGTTTTTGTAATCCCACAGATTAAATTGTTGACAGTGTGTAATTGTCAATGTTCCTTTGTTTACTTTGGAGGGTTTTCATATGATTACATTAATCTGTGGACTGATACAAATAGACACTAACAGTGAAGTCAGGATTAAGTCAGGTGACTGATTTGACCAACAGCACTGTAGACTGTAGACAGACTGTATATAAACATTTGCATATAAATCTGCAGTTTGACCATAAAAACTATTTTCTTTTTCTGTATGTTTAGAATTATTATTATTCTGCATTGTAGGACTATGTACAAAAAAGGAGCCACACTGTTCACCCAATACGAACGAGAACACCCTCAAACACCCTTAAAGCTGAGAGTCATTGTTTCTTTTCACAGCCATCATGCTGGAGAACAAAACCAAAACAATGACACACACTCCGCTGCCATGCTGTAATATAATGACTGCACTGCGTGGACCAAACATAATGAATATTAACTACAATGCTGTTGCCACACTGTGTTTAAACTCATCATGTGTTGATATGTTATATGTTTGTTTTGCATTATTTGGTGTAATTGTTTAACAAAAAGTGATAAAGTCATTTGGCAAGCTGGACTGCAGTAAAGTTACACAAAGCTGCTCCTCATTGCTCCTCACTTGTTTTTCATGCTGCAGTTTAGCATCTTTATTACCCAAAGGTCTTGGTCCTCTCTGCTCCAGAAAATTCAAGTTATTATGGAGACAAATCAGAAGGGACTGTGTGAAAGTTGGGATCAAAATATACATTAAAGTAATCACGATCCGGACTGTGACGACAGTAATGAAATGTCTGTATTTGACGAATGTCCTTAAGAGACTCACAGATGTTCTGAACATTATATTATACAGCACATAAGATCTCCATCCAACCACAACACCTGACATAACAACTTGTCAATCTTTGGGTCACGGTGCTTTATGGGAATTGTCAGTTTGTAGTGTTTGAACTCAAATATTAGAGCTAATAGTAACTGAACAGCAAACTGAAAATAATTCCAGTCAGCACTTTACATACATTCTCCTCAGCGACACACTAAGAGAGTTTCTTTTTTAAAAGCAGCACTCAGACACACAGAAGCATCCATTACTTACAGAAGAGTCCACTTTAAAAGAGAACAGCGAAAACCAACATTTCCATCACTCTGGTGAGAATGTGTGGGACTGTTGAGAGCTGCTGGAAGAGCCCTCACACTAATGGATTCAAATTTAAAGAGTCAGTGAGGTATTAAAGGAATACCTTTATATAAGGAAATGGATCAGATCAGCTGCATTTGTCCCTCACTCAACTGGTCTGTCACAAAAGGTATCCACACTACAATAGGGATGTTAGTATTTTAGCTATGCTAGCGACATGGCAATGTCCATCAGTTGGCCGGCCACTTTGATCAGGACTGAAATATCTCAACAACTATTTGATGGATTGGCATGAAATCTGGTACAGACATTTGCGGTCCCCAGAGGATGAATCCTAATGACTTTTGTGACCCCCCAACTTTTCTTTCAACACCACCATTAGGTCCACATTTGTGGGTCTTTGTGAAATGTCTCAACAACAATTGGACGGATTGGCATGAAATTACAGACATGTCCTCCAGAGGATGAAATGTAAAAACCCTTCACTTTTCATCTAGCGCCATAATCATCAAAATATCTATTTCTCCATCATTACCAAAAACCTGCAAAAATAATGGTGTTCCCATCTGCACTGTTAGTGCTAATTAGCAAATGTTAGCATGCACACGCGCTAATCTAAGAAGGTGAACATGGTAAACATTACCTTCTAAACATCAGCATGTTCTCATTGTGAGCATGTTTACATTTAGCTCAAAGCGCTGCGTGTTTAAGTAATCAAAACCATTAATTACCTGATTGAAGAATAAGAAAACAAGATGCTGAGCAGGCGTTCAATGCCAGCTCTCTGTACTTGACAGTTTCTGATACTCTACAGCTACAGGCACATTTTTTGTTCTGTACCAAAAAGGTATTTGGATTTGATACCCAGCCCTAACCTTTTGCTTTGGTATCTTCACTCAGGCAGGCAGAAACACATGATTGTGGTTAGCAGACATTGCTCACACAAATGACTAGGTTACCAACAATCCTACTGTGGGCTGGTACTGACAGTAGTCACATGTCAACACATGCAGGCTCCCTGAACAGGAGAAGGATGATGCACATAACAATATGAACAGTGCTGAACTGGTTTAATGGACTATCACATCATCAGAGGCAACATTTTCCTTTAATTCGTTTATTTACTCACTTGTACTGCACAAATGTGACCAGATTAACAGAAGTTAAAACTGAGAGTGAGGAGGGTCAGCATTCGGGTCGTGTGAGAAACTTTGTTGTGTTGTGAAACCAAGGTCATAATGCTCTTTTAGTGTGGTTTCGTGTGCATGTTATGCATGTATGTTTGAGAGCTGAATGTTAAATCATCACTCACTGGACTCTCAAACCTTTATAAACAGCCCACATCACAAAAGAGACACTCTGAAAAAAAGCCCTCTTTTTATTGATGGAAGGTCTGAACATGACAATTTGCTGCTGCGTTGTTGATAACACTGAAATAAAAGATGAACAAAAAGTTAACCCCCGATTAGCCGCTGTAACCTTTCCAATAAATGATTTCAGGTGTGATATTTAAGATCATACAACCTGGTGAAAATAAAAAGAAATGTATTTCACTCTTTTCCTGTACAGTTACAGTTCTGTAACAGGGCTTCATTGTTTTAATCAAACAATGTACATACAATAGAGGATCAGTAACAGGACTGACATAAACAGACACAGACAAAGCACTCAAATAAATATGTTTAAATAGAAAATAAATACATTTCAGTATGATAACAATGGCACAGGACAAGTAATAGCTGCTCCCCATAAAATGTGGTTCAAGGCTTACTCACGAGAAATGAAACCTCAAATCTGAACACTTAATTACGGAGCAGTGACGCACAGATAAAAAGATGAATTTAAATGACCAGAAAGCAAAGAGGCAGCAGAATGAGCTCCTGGTCAAATGATTCAAATCTCACTTTAACACCTGGATCCCACTAAACAGCCATTAGTTTGTCTTACTGTCAACTTGTGTTGTTTTTATAATGAATGGTGTGTTTTTTATGGCACGATGGGATCTCAAAGATCTTTCATATTCTGCCCTTCCTCCCACAAGACATAACTGCTAATGATGCTACATCAGTTAAACTTGTTCAGTACAAACATCATCGTCCATTTAATTCACCTCACAGACGATATTAAAGTCCTTGTATCCTGTTTTTTACATTCTACATCATTCACCCTGTTTTTCAGCGTGTTTGAAGGTTTGCAATTATGTTTTGACTTTTTGATAGACTTCTAATGTGCAAACACAAATAACACAGCAATATATTTCTGATAAAGTCCCACATGTAACCATGTCAACATAGTTAGCAAACAGGCAAAATGAAATCATAAAATTATTAGTTTTATACACAAAATCGCATTGAATACCACCAAAATAAACCAAACTACCTTGTCAAAAGAAAATTACGCTTGCTTTAAAGCCATCGTGATTGATATGAAAATCCCACATTTATGCTTCATTTTACAAAAATGTATGGACAAAAACAATTTGACATATTTCTGGCCTATCCCAAGATGCATTTGGTTTCCCCAGATCAAATAAGTGCAAAATATGTTTTGTGAGCTTTGTATGCGAAGTTAAAGTACAAAAACGTCACTCCACCAATCACTGAAAATGATTCTGTTTCTAAAATAAAGACAAACAAGACTATGGTGGAAATTGCTACAATGAATTTAAGCATTTTATTTTCTTGTTCGCAACAAATCAAAATCACTAAATTACCTGTGTGTGTGTGTGTGTGTGTGGGGGGGGGGGGTTATTTTATCCGGTTATTTTACACTAAACTAACTTTCTGATCCCCCTTGACTGGTAGCATATCCGACCTGTCTGGATCAGACCCAGGCGTGGATGCTGCCTGCCCAGTCCAGCAGCCGCCCTCGGTACCAGGCACGCGTGATCGGCTGAATGAGAAGCAGCAGTCGAAACCTTCGGAGCAGACCGCAGAAGACGGCGGCTGCCACGACCACGAGCGGCGACATCATCACAAAGCCCAGGATGATGAGGGCGGAGCAGCTGTTGTCGTCAAGGTAACGGCAGATGGCAGAGGGTGCGTCTAGGACCTACGAGGACAAACACAGAGGGGTTGATAAGAGCAGACAGAAGGGCTCCAGAGGACGTGATGAACGTTTTGGCATCAGCAGCTTCTCTTCTGTCAGAAAGCAAATAGGTAGGATTTGTCATTGGCTAGTTAGTGTGTGCATGTATGTGTCTGCATATGCAGAAGTGGGACAGTGTGGGTAGTGGACTGTGACAGAGCTTCTCCCAGCCTCCCTCTACAGTTCAGATAAGAAGTGGCTCAGTGTCTGTCAGTAACCCTCCAAGCTGTCGATCACCTGTGACGGCGGGTGGGCAGGGGGAGGCCAGAGAGAGACTACCAAAAGACGTAAGAGAACAAAACAAACAAATGGATAAGGAAAGAAAGAGCGAGGGGTGACATCAGAGTGCACATGAGGTTAGCAGCTGCAGATGTACACAGTGACATCCTTACAAGAGCACACACACACACACACACACACACACACACAACACATGAAGTATTATCTCCGTTTCTCTGCCAAACTCACTCAGACACACTCAAAATGACTCGTTTACGTCTGAAGCCCTTTTTTCTAAACTATTTCCCATTGTAAGCTTTTTCAAAAGCAACTTTGCCTCCTACAATTGTACCCTAGCAACAGCAGTACACACACATACACCGAGCACACACACACACACAGACACACCTCTGTCAAGTGCACACTGTGCTTTCACTGAGTACATTTCCCTCCTCGTCGAGCTGTCAGTGTGTCTGTGCACAGCTGGTGCCGCCACCAAATCAGGCAGTCTCGTCGTCTCAGCGGGTCCCTCTCTCTGTCGCCACAATAAGGGAGAACCTCTGTGACTGACATTGTCTATAATTGTTTGCTCTGCACTGACATTTGCTCTGCCCTAATCACGATTATAGTCTTGTCACGCACACACACACACATGCATGTTGCATGTTCTTAATTTGTCTGCTCCGTCATACGCGGCTGCACCTTCAAAGACCAAATCATTCATAACCGAGACAACCAGGGTCTCTGGCCAAAGGACCGACTGATTCAAAGGTTGGATGTAATGTTATGACCTGAGCCAAGGACAGAGCTGTAGATCTTCACAGCATGATTTGGCATGGAGCCTTGACTCATCATATTTTACTGATGATCTGTCTGCCCTTCATGTGGCTCGCTGAAATCGAGCCGCACCCATCTCCTCACCTCATTAAAATAAACACCGTCTGACAGGCTCCAACATTTGAGTTTAGTCATTATCTTTTGGGGTTGAGCTTGTTGTTGATAATAAAAAGCAAACATGAAGAGCCGCAACAACTTTGTGGAGGTGTCACGGTTAGACGTGTAACATATGCTGCCAAAAAAGACTTTCCCTCAAGGCTGTGATTGTCTGTTTGCCTTTAAGACTCCAGGTGCTGGTGCCACACTTCATGAGAGACAATCCTCCCACCTTCTGTAAATGACATGGGCTTACTTGCCAAAACTTCCAGGTGGGGTAAAGAACAATTTCACACGATTTTCAACCTTATCTCTATCTATCCGAGTTATGGACATAGTGTGAAAAAAGCGATGTTGCCAATGTTCTTTGGCTGTTCATTCGAGCCAGAGTATACAGCCGAAGAAATGCAGCGGCTTGCATTAGCCAACAGTGACTGGTGGTGCCTTTGCTCAAATTGCCCTCCGATAGGCAGTTGTTGGAAGGATTTGGTGCAGGTTTGTGCACAACGTATGCACTGCCAGCACAAAGAACTCAACTTTCTCGGTCAATATAGCACACACGTGTAAAATACACATGTATTTCTTCAATTGACTACATTTACCATCAACACTGACTGGACATCCACATAAAACATGGTGAAATTTCCCTTTAAAGGAGACTGAGTGTGTAGGAGTAGTGCAGATTCCTCCTTGTAAATGATTTGTAAACATGCTGTCAGGTTGGCACAGAGCCCTATCCTTTTAAACCTGCATTAACTGTTGTTTTGGCCACTTGGGGGCAGCAGAAACAAGCTGGAAACAACTCTGACATATTATCAAATTTTAAGTTAATGGGGGGGGGGGGGGGGGTTGCTTATTTACTCATCCAGCAGTTACAGAGCAACATTATCATTCATTTGGAGTTGTGTTTGTGTCCACATGATGAATGTCCAAAGTCCAATATTCACTCTCTTTTTAGCTCCTGAGGAAAATATCTGGGTCTTTAGCTGCAAAGTGCTCCACTATGTTCACCAGCTAGTTGCTAACAGTGTCTGTCTGTCATTTGGTGCTGGACAGATAGTGTATAGTGGAGTTTTTTTCGCTGAAAACAGCTGCTTGATGTGGCTGGAAACAGTGTTGATGAGAGTGGTGAGAATTAACCAAAACAGTAAAGTTATGAGCTGTAAAACCAAAACAATAAGCTGAAAGTCACTAAAACACTAGTCGAGCGATTGTTATTGTAAAAATATTGACTATAGCAGCTTTAATAAACTTCAACAGGTGCGCAAAGGTTCTCCAGATTTCTTCCATATTGTTAGCTTCCTGCAGCTTCCTTAATAGTTAACAATTTAGGAACTGGAAGGAAACATGAGGGAAACTTATAGACAACTGAAGGGACGTTAGTTGACAGTAGAGAGTGACAGGAAATGTGGAGAAATATAAAAATGTGGATGACAAGCGACAAAGGTTCCCTCCAGGACTCAAACACAGGGGAAAGCAATTTCAAGCAAGTGTTTTACAACTCACTCGGATGCCTCAATTACAAGTTGTTGTTTTTTTATAATTATTTTGTGCATTTTGACAGATGAAAGTTGAGATAGACAGGAAACACGAGGAAAGAGGAAAGAGGTGACATGCAACAGAGGGACAAACCTGGAATTGAACCAGGGACGTTGCAATTACATGGTGTGTGTTTTAGACCATTATGTGGACAATTACGAGGCTTTTAAGGACACGTCCAGCATGGTGATTAGTTGCTTATAGGGTTGCCATGGGCTACATGTGAAGGTTATTGGTCAATAAATAGTGGGGACGGTGGAAAGAATCGATGCAGGTAAGTTTTGCTATATTTTGCTAAGACTAAATTGTACAGCCACAGGGAAGCCAAGTATATTCATTCTTGTAGATTATTAAAACATTAAATCTTGTTCTACAAATAATTTGTACAGAAACAGTTGTTCCAGTTGTTGTGTTCAGTTTGCATACAAAATGTTTTGTGGTTCAGTTTGCATGATAACAGGCTGTTCACTCAGTCTACTTGACAGTCACATTTGCTGCAAAGTCAGTGAGTGGAAACTTAATCTCATTAGACAAAACAGATAAAAATTATCTTTGGGAATATAATGTGTGGCAAAAAATGTAATACACTGCAAAATATCACAGCTCTGACAACTCAGATATCCCAAACCTTTATCTTATTATTTCACATTGTGAAAATACTGTACTCTGGGGCTCATTGTGATTCCTGCCATCTTGACCCTGCAGTGAATCAGTGGCCCAGTACCCTCAGTCTAATCATCCAGGGGCTGGATTAGCTCAGATGCAACTTCACAACCTTTGGAGCTCAAATCACATCAGTGGATCAGCTGTGAACTAGACTGAGACCACATTGCTGCAGACGACTCACCCTGGAGTGGCAGAGGAAGCCGACGTACAGCAGCAGCATTGCAGGCAGCAGCACCACAGAGAAGACCACAGCCAGGAGCAGAGCGCTGGCCAAGACCACACACAGGTTCCAGAGGACGAGACCCGCCCCGCAGGCCACGCAGCCGCACCTGCCCCTGCGGCTGCCCCACGCGCTGCCCCCGCTGTGGGCCACGGGAGGGGGCAGCATCTTCACCCCCTCCCCAATCCAGAACTCTTCCTCTTTCTCCTCCTCGCCTGAACCGCCATCATCCAGGTCCACGTCCATACCACACATCCTGGGACAGAAAGAAAGAGAGCAGACTTGACTTGTTTGTGTTTTGATTTAATAAATGCAAAAGAGGATGAGGTGCCACTGTGGACTCACTGTGGGCCTTTAGCAAGCTTGCAAAACATTACTCTGCCTATTTAAATTGTGTATATTGTGAAAATCTGTATCAAATTAATGGAAAATAAAGTTCTTTAAAACATTTGCATGTTAAATCAGTCAATTTCTTTTCATAACTTTCATGTTGAAACTGTAGCTATATTTCCTTCTCCAGGCGGGATGCTGTTTGATTCAGGTGCATTTGATGTTTTCATGCCTGCTGAATTTTAAAACCTTAAATAAGAATAGTGAGGCACAGAGAGAACCCAGCCAACCAATAACTCATTACACTATGTAAATGAAGAACATGTAGCCTGCTTTGACTTTACAGACTTTAGCTGTCCTCCCATCGCTGCTCCGATCGATCTCATCGATCAGGGCTTTGTCACTAAAGCCCAGACTGTGTGCCAATACGATCCATTTTCAGTTCGAGACCTTTTAACCCGAAGAAGCTCCTGCTGAGCTGCAGACACAAAGCAGAGCTGTTCTGCATCACACCGGACAGGACTGAATGTCCTGCTCCTCTCAGCAGGTTCATCACAGCTTCAGCATGAACTGATTGCATGTTTCGCGTTGTAATTTGTGAGATGTTCTTTTCTTTCACCTTTAAATTAACTATATTTTCTGTTTATATTTTAGTTTAGACTTGGTTACTCTGCTTTTTCTGAACCAATGTTAAACCAATGTGCCACCAACATTAATGCATGTGATAGAGTAGCTCTATGTATCCTATAATAAAGCGTCTCTAAACAACGCGCTATGAAGGAGATGTTTTGTTGCCTACCTCCAAGTACAAATCCCGTAAATCCCTCCGGTGTGTTTGTTGAATTCTTCTCCCGGCGATCGACCCGCACTTCTTAACAAGATACAATAAACATTTACGGTGCCAGCAGCGGAGAAAAGCACCTGTGAGTTGGAGCCTGCCTGCTGTGAGGAGCCTCTGCGCGTCTGTGAGAGCGAGACACTCCGGGCCGCGCGCACCACCGTTAAGTGCGCGCTCACGCGGTCGCACAAAAGTTACATTTGTTTGTTTGTTTATCAATGGTTTATATATCAGATGTCTTAAACATACAGCTTATGAAAAAAAGCTTCCTTTTATCAATCATTTTACCAACTTTAACATTAATGGATTACCAACATTTATACATTCATTTTTATCAAATATAAACCAAAGAAAGTGCTGTCTTTACAACCTGGAAACCCTTACTAGAAAATGGCACTGCTATTTCTTTAAGCTTTATTTGATAAGTTCTTAATATCCACTTCATGGTTGTATACTTTCCTAAAAGGCAACTCTTTAGATCCAGTGAGAAATTATTTTTAATACTCTGTTGGCACTTAAGAGCAATTTAACAGGAGCTGGAAATCTTGTTTTTGCTGACCTCCAGTGGTCCAGTGTACTCTAGAGTGTGGTCAGTACACCGTGACATCACTGTTGGGCGCTGTCAGAGGTGCAACAGACATGAAACTTTCAGTGGAAAACTGCTTTATAGCCTGGAATTAAGTTACTCTTTAGTATGGGAAGTTTGTCTGTTAATAATAACTCAAGTAGGCCAAACTAATTATTTATGAAGGTTGCTTGTAGCCTAGTCCTGCTCATCTTGTTATCTGTCCAATCAAGTGACCTCTGCAGAGGTTTACATAAGTAAATGCATTTCAATTTAGTCAGATAATCGAATAACATCCCAGGAAAATGAGATTAGGGTGCATTTCAATTCATAGAGGTCACACATACTGTAAAGAGTGCACACCTGCAACTCTCCGACAGATCAAAATTATATCAAAATCACCCAAAACTGTGTCAGAAAACAAGGAAAGTGGAGGATGTTTTGAAGGATGATAAGCCTGTCTGTGTGCATGAGCCTGAGAACAAAACTCAGTAAAGGTTTAAGCGACTAAATCAAAGCTTGATAAACAAGTTAATGTATGACAATAAGCTGTGATATGTTCAGAAATGTTTCTCCCTCCGCAGTCTGCCTTTCAGAGTATTGTCAGCCGTGTGGCCGCGAGATAAGGGGATGATCGATTTGTTTTGCAGCACAGACAGACAGTCAACCTTTCGCTGTTCAAATTTAATTACACAGAACAAGAGAAAAGCGATGGGAGGATATGGGACAGAGCCGACAAGAAATGGAAGAAAAGATACTGCCTGGATGTAGAGATAGAGATGAGGAAGTGATTGATGAAGGAGATGAAAGATGCTGTGAGGAGAGTCTGGGTGGGGTGAGGGGGTGTTGCTGCTTGGTTTGTTTTGTCTGGTTCTGAGAAGTTGAAAGAGACGTACGGTAAATATAACCTTTTCAGACTCTACCTGTAACATCTGCTGACATCTGCTGGACTGTCTGTGAACTTTTTAAACTAAATTCATATACTGTATATTTTCTTGGTTGCCACTTCAAACAGTGTTCTTCTTCATGTCCTCCATTTGTTTTGTTCAAAGTTCAGCTTACATAACCCAGCGGGCCATGAACTCAACATCCTCCATTTGTTTCCTTTTAGGACCATCAAGCTTTGTGTGTCCTCCTCTGGTTCTGTCTCTCTCTGCCTCGAGCCACGCCCGAGGTCACTCACCATCCATTAACTGCACAGCATCCTGCAGGTTACCATGGCAATTCATCTTAGTCCAATGGCATTTAAGGTCAACAAGAAGCACATGAACACCAACTGTGAACTCGGTTAAAAGGAGGTAATATGTCTGTCTGTCTGTCTGTGATTTGTTGCATGATTACGTCATTAGATAGATGTAATGAGGTCATCATTTCAACAGCCTTATCTTTGGCACAATGACAGCACTTACACTACCTGTGCAACAACATTGAGTAATTATGTGACTATATTACTGTTATTAATGTTCATGTTTTTTTTATTATGTGTTGTTACTGTCCATGGAAACAAGTATGTGATTTAGCACGAAATATCAAGAAAATAAGGATGTCCTTGCTCCAAGAAAATATTAATTCATTACTCACTCGTAATATTTATGTTGAGTCAATTTTTCACATTTTCACATGTTCAGGTGACCTGCTGTTCACTGCTTACAAGACTCTTATAAGATATAGTGATCAGCTGAATTTAACTAAATGAATTAATTGAATTAATTGAACAGTCTCCATTTTTTCGAAGTTCATTTATCTTTCCAGAAAACTTTCAGAAATGACAGACCTGCAAGTGTTAGCAAGATCATTGTTTCATTGTGTGTATTGTTATGTTTATTTCACAGCACAAAGCTTAAAAAATAAAGAAAACTTCCTTCCAATTTAGTGACAATTATTATCCCATGTTGAACCTCAATTAAGAGATCTGTAGCAAATTTTCTCCACATGGAATTTCCATTGTACTTCAAAAAATCTGGGTTTTTTTTCAAATCGATCCTAATACAATGCTCACGTGCCCATTTATACATTGAAAGTGGTCCCTTCTTAACATGACTCCAATATTGAAGACAGGGGACATAATCAGCAGTCTGAGTTGGCCAAATCAAGCAGATATCTTCCAAAGTCACAGTCTGAGTTTGAGTAAGACATTCCCTCTTTGTGTTACTATCTCTCCGCTGCAACTCGGCCAGTAAACACTGTTTGTAGAAATACAAAGAGAGGATTAAATAATAATTTTAGTCTTTGTAAGATACCCACTTGAAATTAGGACTTTAAAAAGGCACAAATCATGTATAAACAAGTGAAAGTATTTGGGTAAAACTCCCTCTGTGGCGTTCCATCACAGCGTCTCATTAAACTTTCTGGCACAGCGAGATCAGATTCAGGCCAATGAAGCAGCAAACAGCAGCAGGGTCTCTTCCCATCATGCAGCTCTTCTGTGCTCCAGCAAGCGGCACCAACATCTATTAAATGTTTGCCCATGACTGGAAGTGTTGTTGATCAAAGAAAACAACACCATGTGCCGCAGCCCAAACCCCACACAGCAGCCACATGACGATAAAGACACAGCTGCACTTGCAGAAACAGTGAAAGGAAGCTGTGGGCATTTCTTTGGTTCAACACAGTGAGACACTTTCTCCAACTCGATTACTTGAGACACTCGCTGTGACAGAAACGGAGAGCGTGAACTAGCACTTGTACGAATACAACAAAAGACAAAAGGGCAGTTATCACAACAACAGAATTTATTGTATTAAAGCAGATTAAAAGTAATGAGACTACAGCTTATTAACAGACAATAGTCATGACTGGATGCACACGTATGCATGTTTAATCAGCAAACAAAAAGAGTGCACATGCTGGTGTGTTTGTACGAGTTTATATACAGTGTAATCTGATAGCATGTCTTTGTGAGTGTGTGTGTGTGCCTTTAGAGAAACGTTTTAACACAAAGTGGAGCCATATTTTCAAAGTGCCTTTACAATACTACAGATTGGTACACTGGTGTGGAGGAGGAGGAGGAGGAGGAGGAGTAGGAGTAGAGAGGGCGGAAGAGATGAGCAAAGTGACACAAAGAGGCAGCTGATAGATGAGCCTACCTACCCTCCGTCTGATGTATGTGGAAGTGTGTGATGGTCTGTGTGTGGGTGGGCATGCTTGTTAGAGCGTGTGGCTGAAGGGGGCAGAGGGTGAGACTGAGCACCGCTGAGGGTGTCGGATAAAGACGGAGCGTCCAGGACGTTGTCTGCTGGATACAGCTGCATCACCGCCCCCTCCTGGGCACCTTCCTTACTGCAGGACTGGCAGCTGCAGTGGAAGATCCTCTCCACCAGCTTATCCACATGAGGAGACTCTTCACTGTCCGGGCACTCCAGAGTCACCTGTTCTCACACACACACACACACACACACAAGTAAATAAATACATATATATCTATGCATGTACCTGAGCTTTATTTGGCTCTATATTTGGCCTTCATCTTCCCCCCTGAATGGTAATAGTGTTTCTATTTTTGGCTTGATCTGCTGTTAATAACTTTGTATAAAAACTATATTTATTTTCTAATATTCTATTTTGTCTCATTATTTTTCATATATATACATTCCTCACTGTATGCCTGTAACCTGTGTGTTTGACGCCTGTCTGCAAACTGCATTTCCTTCAGGATAATTTGAATCTAGTTCTGAATCCTAATAATACTCTTTCCTGCCCTATAAAACCAATTAAATAAAACTAATTAAAAACAGTACAATGGTGAGAGAACTATATTATCTCCTTTATAAAATAAAAAAATATTCTGAATAAAACAACATAAATTGAAATTTCTCTATAACTAAGAGGGTCGTTTTTGCTGGTCGTTTTTGATCAAACTACTGTTAATTTGGTATGGAGAGAAAATATTATGTTATTTTCCATTTTTACTTCTTTCATTTATTTGTTGATTTACATACTTGATTACTTGTATTCACTGCAAGAAATCAGATTTTTACAATATGTACATACAACTCTATGTGGGTGGACGTGTGTGTGTGTGTGCGTGTGTTTGGTCCCACCTGCCATCTGATTCTTATTCCTTAGTGTTGTGTTTTTGCTTTGTTAAAGACTGTTGTGTTTTCATGCTAAGAAACTGATTGTGTCATGATTGCTTTGTCAGTGGAATAAAGAAATATTGGGAAATACATGACTAGATAATAAACAGCAAATACATACAAACCGCCTATAAACCTCAGTGTTGCACAAGCTCTTCTAGCTCTCCAGACCTCACGCAACTTCCCCTCGCTGTTTCCATTACCCATCAAAAATGATCATTCAGCTATTCTATCAAGATCTACCACGAGTGCCAAACCAGCATGGAGCAGTATCCTCTTTCATGAGAACGGACTTTGTTTTGTTTCCAACTGAATTTTTGTTTAAAGTCCTGCAACAACAATCATAACCACAGACATAAACATCCATTTCCAGATAATTGGAAGTAAGGTGAGACCGTCAATGCACTTTCTCTGGCCTTTCTTGTGCAACAAAAATAGTAAGAGAATTAATGAATCTATCAGGTAACAGCAGTTCACTCCAAGAGATACAATATTTTCCACTGAAACATGAGGCGACCTCACCTGTGGTCCCACCCGCCGAGCCAACCTGGCAGCTCTCCAAACTACATACACCTCACTACAAAGCCTTTGTTGTCAACTGGATTCCTTCTAGCTGAGTGGGACAATGAGCTTCAGAGGAATGTAAAATACAGGCTCATAGGGAACTGCAGAAATCTATTCAAAATCCTACATTTATGTTCTTTTCTCTCCAGCTCTGTGTTCGCTAGTGAACAGTGATCGCCATCTTTCATGTTGGAAACTTGCGGTTTGTGTGTGTGTGAGTTTGACAAGTGAGTGTTGGTGTGTGCTTGTTACATGAGCAATAACTCTTACCACTTCCCACTGAGTCTGGGCAGGCATGCAGGAGTCACAGTGCACCAGAGACTCTGTTGACTGCGGGAATGTGTTGGGGACGCTGTAACTGAAACACTGGCCCAAACAAGCTCTGCGAGGAGGACAGAGTGCATTATTTTCATTGTGCCTACGGACACAACATTCATGCCTGCCTGAGAAAGAGCTGTGGATGCCTGGCATCACAAAACAGAGACTTGTTATTCATAAAATCATGATGAGAATGCGGCCTGTTAAACATGGGAAGAAGTGTGCAAAACTTAGGGAAGAATACAAATCAGTGTCTCCTGAGTGAGCTTTACTAGAATAACTAATTAACTGTAAATAGTATATAAATTGTTTGTTAGGACCACAGTGTTATATTTGCATGTTATGTCCACTGATTACAGATCAGGCACACTTAAATAAAGGACATGTCTGGTGCTTTTCTATTTTTATTCAGAATTTTCTGTGTCGCCAAAGCCTGAAATAGCTTATTCCTCCAGTGTTTTCCAAAAAGTAATAAAAACACATCACTGAGCTGCTGTAAATACTCACTGGAGCAACAAATCAGCGGCTAAAAATAGTCCCCAATAAATGCACTATTGAGGATTGTTTGCGAGAAACAACTGTGCCCAGGTGTTTTAGTTTCGTTGTTCTTATTTAGCCTTTCTTTAATGTAAAAGTATATATTCATTACCAGTTGTTAAAGATGTATGTCTTCAGTAGGAAGCGATGGGCATGTGGCTGAATCCCTGACAGGTTAGGAAACATATTTTTTGTTTCGGTCTTTTCCTGGGATTTGTTGACAATACGAAATATATGAATTTCGCCAGCGTTTTTCCTTAATATCAGTGCGTGCAGTTTTCCAAAGAATCTTTTATTTTTGTTTCCCAGCCATGCAGGCAGCCACTGGTTTACATTCATTTCATGTGTCTAGTCTCTGCATGTTGATTTTCATACTTCATTGAATTTAAAAGAGACCAATAACTTCCTGTAAGGTAAAAAAAAATGCAAAAATCTAAAATCATGGTTGGCAATAATAAGAAATATACGTGTTTGTACTGACTATAACATGAGAAACGTCTACAGTGTGGTACAGTATCAAGTTCCCTGATACTAAGTACAGCACTCCCATTGTGGCCTACAAACTGAATGAAGCATAACTCAGAGGATGCAACTTATTGACATCTAGACATTTCCGGATGAATCACTTTTTTTTCAGCTGCACTGAAAGATTGTCAGACAGAGAGAGCCTTCATCCTGACCTGTTTTGAATAGAGCGAGGCTGACATCCCGTGTGCCCGACTATCTGTGTGATGTTCTTGGCTTCGCACCAGGCGCTCTTGTCAGGGAACAGCGCCAGGCGGTTGATGTGTGCAGGCGGTGCCGCTGAACACAGTGCAAACAGTGCGCAGCAAATCTGAATCCTCTGCCACATGACTGCACCTAAAGGGGCAGAAAACCACAGCAAGTTACCGCTCTGTTAACCTTGTTCCAGACAAAAACACGAGATGTCTACAGGTCACAAATTGTCTGGTTTTACTGTTAATACGAAATCTGAACTTTGCATATCCCCGCAGATGTGGATTGACAACTTCCTGGTGATTAGCAGCTTGAGGACCCAGGAGGTCCTTGTGCTTCATATTTGGCCCTGTCATCAGGTTTGGATCATTTGAATAATCAAAAGAGACAACTTCTTAATTATCTGAATCACCAGCTGCAGAGAGAACATTATACTGGGTTCATATTGTCCCAAAAGAGACAATACAATGGAGGGAGGAAAATGTCTGCTCCATACCACCTGACTCTCATACCTAGTCTGTCCTCTGCTCTGTTTCACTCTCTTCTTTAAAAATGCCTCAGCCAGTCACGTCATTTACAACCTACAAAATCGTTTTCTCCTGCTGCTTATAAAAAGTGTCCAGTGTTCACAGCACTTCCATGTGCCTCTAACACAATAAGTAGCCTCTTCCACAAGAATCAATAGCTCTCCTTAGTTAATATTATATATATATATAATAGATATGAAAGATAAAGGGGCTGCTGGGATGTGCTGTTGTGAGGGGGGAGGACTTGGTTTAATAAATATCTGTTTTTTGGACAGACTTCAAGAGTTCAGGCTACTTTCTCGTTTCAAATAGTTTAGACGATTAAATCTGTTTTTGGATAGTGTGTTATCCCAATCTCTGTTTACGGATCAGTGTCCAGTAACGTAACTTTAAGTTCACGTCAGTTAGCTCTCTCGAGGTCCGTTTAACGGCTGATGCGGACTAAAGAGATGTCAAGAAATCTGCATTTTCTGGTTTTCTTGTATTTATCACACTATCCGCTCTGATTTAGACATATAGTTTGGGAAAATGTGATTTCCCTGATTTTCCACCGGCGATTTTTCCCCGAGTTAACATTAACGTTACTCCGGAAGGTGGGAGAAGTTGCAACCGTCGTTTCTGACAAGTGTAGCAAGCTAACTAACGAATGAAAAGTCACCTAGCTAGGTTAGTAGAAAAAGTACGGCAATGTGGTGGATAGCAGCTCTCGGAGGACGTTCAGCAACAGTCACAACAATAACTCCCTAATAAACTAATAACGAGTAGTGAAGTACTTTCTGAGTAACGAGCCCCAGCAACGGCCGCAGTTGACGCACTTACCACCGCTCACCGAGCCCGGGGAACAGCCAGTTGAGCACTGCGCAACGTCCCGCTGAGCTGAGCTGAGCCCCCTCACCGAAACCTGGACACGAGCTCCTGAAAGCAGAGGATGCGGCTTGCCGTGGGATATCACCGTGCGCTGACAATTAAAGGAAAATATGAGCACTTCGTGAGCGGCGCGGATAAATCCGAGCCCAGTCTGTCATAAAACAGTTACATCATCCGGAAAGAAAAAGAACCGTCCGTCCGGCGGGGAAGGATGGGGAGATGGGGTAGATTATGAGCGCTATCTCATCTCCGGGTCCATCAGCGCAAACCGTCCCTCCCCTTTGTTCTCCCCCCTCCAGTGTTAAATTCCCACGCAACTCCACTGAAAAACACTTTCCAAGTTGTTGCCTTGTGTTGTAAAACTCTGTAGCAGGGGTTAGGCGCGGTTGAGCCCTCGGACAGGGGTCCTGCTGTGCCGTTTCTGGACGAAAGAAAACGGGGAGGGAGGGAAACTGTTGAGGGGGTTTCAAATGTTTCCCTGAGCTGGAGCGAGGCGAGACCGCAGATCAGATTTACAGGACAAGAATGCAAATACAACAAGATTACACAAATAGGCTATGGCATATTTACAGGTATGCGTTAACTCTGCAGATACATCTGGCATTACTTTACTAACATGTCTTTTTAGATTATAAAACTAAAACACTAACACTATGATAATGCAATGCAACTGGAAAACAGATGTGAGTCAATGCTCTGATCCCTTTTCTTTAACACACTCCAGCATTAAAAGCACCTTTAGGACGTTGAATGACATGAATAGCAGGTTACTTAACAACAAGCTCATGACAACTTGATCTGATTAAGGCCCCTCAGTATGTTTGGAGTGAAATCTCATGAATCCAATTCATGACTCATGAGTTGCTGAAAGGCATAATGTTCCCTGGTTTTGCTGACCTGTGGTTGGCTCCATTACAATCCTATGTAAATGGAAATATTTGGGCTGTGGAATATGATGCCTAAGTCAGCTACTGGTAAATGTCTTTTCTGGCTCAAAACTACTGACAGTAGCATTCAGTGGAGAAAAAAGTATTCAGATCCTCAAGGAAAAATTGCAAATACACACACCACAATGTTAAATTACACTCCCTATAAGTTCTGTAAAGGTTACACTTCCTGTCAGTAAAAGTCCAAAAGCACTAGAAGCAAAATATATCAAATGTATTTCAATAACAGTAAGCATTACAAAGAATTTAGGGTACTTACATACATCTACCACTACATTTCAGGGAGGAAGTATTGTACTTTTTACTCCACTACATCTATTTGACAGTTATAGTGACTTTACAAATTAAGTAGTTTGAACTAAAGCAATACATCATCATATTTCACGTTTCATATGTTAAATCTTTATCTGCAAAAATGTAATGACTCCAGCTGTCAAAAATTGTATAGTTATGACTATGTGCCACAAAATTGTAGAGTCCAATGACCATTGACTTTTTAAGGTAACATCAGCAGCAGCAGCAGCAGCAGCTACAGCAGCTCCAAGATGGAGTCATGCAGCAGCACACTGACATGTCTTGTCTTATATTTCATGCCAGACATTCAACAACACTGACTGAACAGTTTTGAGCTATTCAATGAACAAATGTGATTAAGCAGCATTATTAGACTGGTAAATATGATTCATCATGGAGAACTTTTCAGACAGGCACAGACAGGTATGGCCTATATTTGGCTGTCCTATTACACCTCAGCTGTGTCACTGGTCCTCCCTCACCCTCCCACACACACATACAGACACACGCACACCCCATTCCTGCACTTCATCCTACCAGTGCAGCCTTGCTTACAGGTGTTCAGCCTGGCTTGTGTCCATAAGCACCCCTATCTGTCTCACGCTTCACTTGCAAACAAATATTCTAATGGACTGGAGACGAGTGACATGCCTTAATTTCTGACATTTCTCATTATGTGTTTACATTGCTGAGAAAACTGTTAGTGCGATGCAGAGGGGAAAATGTGAGAGAGCGCCAGTGGTTTCTTTGATGTGAAAGTGTAAACCATGTGTTATGTTCGGAGTGCAAAGTGCAGATCTCACCTGTTTGTAATAAGACCGAGCTCCAGTCCAGAAATGGCATTCCTCTGCATTCCACGGATTCTGCTTCACCAGGGGGCTAGATAAATCACAATCCCTCTTCTCTCCTAGCAGGCCTGTGCAACCACACATAAGTGATCAATCACACTCAAAACAATCTCGCCAAACAGACACACGGCCAATGAATACACAAGGCGTGAGAGATTCCTCCCGATAGGGAGACATGTGCTTTTCCCAACTCCCTGTGACGAAAACAGTCACGGTCACAGCAAAAGCTCTTATCCAACTCACGCAACTTAAAAACAGGATAACAAACCATGAAATGCTGTGCAAATGCTTGATCTAGCACGAGTGAAAAGTAGACTGGGTTTCTGCCCAGTCTTCAGAATCAGTAATCTACTCATTCATGGTATTCAAAGAAACTTAAACTTTTCCTATTTAAAGAGGTAAGTCACACAATTGTATGCAAACATAACTTAGTCTCTTTCAACACTAGCATTAGTTTCCTTCCACCAACTGTATTTTCTTTATTTCATCATTGTGTGCAACTTTTCATCCTCCCACTCTCTAACCGGGCTGCAGATGCTGAACCTGGCCCTCATTCCAAAACAGCAGGAGTTCAAGTCTCCCAGCTCATTAACACACGAAATTACCTCCCACCCCCAAACCACATTTCATTCTTCTCAAACATGCACACAGAAAAACAGAGAAAGAAACAGAGTTTTTTTCCATAATCACTTTATTAAATATACATCGACTGCCCTTTGATAAACACAATTTGGGCATCGTTGGACATTAGTGCCAGGACTGAAATGAGCAGCAAAATAACAAGGACAACACAAAAACAGATGAGCGACTTCATGGCATATCCTCTTCATCTTTAGTCCTTCACTACTGGTCCTGTAAATGAACACACAAAAAACATCATGTAGTGTGATGCGTTAGTGTGTCACAAACATCTAACAAACAATACATTTTAACCTCTGTACTCACCTTAACCATGTGGCCATGGATTAGGTACGGTGACCTAAAGTCCTGCTGGCAGTTGGAGTATCCCATGCCCAGTCCCAAACCTGAGCCAAATGTGACTGGCCATGTGCGACCTGGGGGAGAAAACATTCACCCATAAAGGACATTTTAAAGTAGTGCTTACAAAAAAAAACTTAAGAAATAGGACTTACGTTTAAAGAGAAGGACGGAGAACATGACGCCCACACCAAGGCCAGTTACTGCAAAGAGAGAAGAAAAAAAGAAAGTATGGCGTGGCGTGATTTAACTACACATCCAACTGATTTGACTTTAGTACAGGGGTAATGTGATCATGTCTGATCCAGTATAAAAACCGGCTGGCATAGATGTAAATCTGTTGTAATGAGGTCGGTGGGGTGCCGCTATTATGTTTGATGCAAGAGTTGGTGAATAGCACAAGTTAGCAAGACATTGCTCATTAGGAAAAAGAGTGGGAGAGAAAAAGCAGCAAGGGAACAATCTTCCACGAAAGAAGAAAAACAGTAAAAAAAAAAAAGGGGGGGGGGGGGGGGGGTACACAAGAGTGGGGGTAATGAGTTAAAAGGAGCAACCACAGTGTCCATGAGGCAGAGGGCAGGGGAGGTGATGGGTCACTGAGTGCACACATATGTAGGTAAGCAACGTCTTGACCCAGTATGCTCAGAGTTAGCCAGTGGCACTGAAGTTGGCTAAGTTATTAGAAGTGCTCAGACCAGAGGGATCTTGAGGAGGAATGTGTTTGTGCGCTTAACTTCACCTCGCTGCAGGCCACACCACACCCAACAGCAGGCCAGCCAGCACAGAAAACACATAAAAACAGCCATTTGGGCCCCTCCGACTCTTAATTGGATTCAGGGAGCTATGCGGCATGACCGATTTGCCTGAACCAGAACCGTCAGACTATTCTCTGTTATACAACTTACAAAAGTCAAACAAGACCACAAAAGATGCCGAACACCCTCATTATCAGTACAGACCAACAACAAATCATTGTCCTCTGCGTCCATCTCAAGCAAAGATTTAGTTAAATGTAAGGTTCTCCGTCTGTTGCTGCCGCAGTTTTTCTTTGCTCTTCCGCCAGAGCATTTCTGAAGCCTCTGATTTTCCACGGACAGTAATACAGTAAAAGCACTGGCAAAATATGAGGGCAGATCAACATTTCATTCTGGCATCCTGTCTGGACATCTCCAAGTGGGATGGATTATAACAAAAACATTTGTGCTGGAGAAGAATGAAATGTATAACCCACAGGCCAGAAAATACACAGTAGGTTTTGCCAGAAAATAAAGTTCAGAGCTGGTAATTGCATTGTTATTCATTTGTTCATTATTTCAAGTATTTTCTGGAAATGGCATCAATAAAGACCTTCATTTTCAATCAGTCATTTTGTGAATTTAGTCAACAAAAAAAAAAATGTCTTTTGCTCAACATTGCAATTTTGTAAGAGCACATTTCTTGGTGGATGTAATGACGTTTCTGTTTGTTGGAGGAGACTCTATTAGGATTTGCACAGCTTGAATGAAAGAAATAATCTTAGCTAACATGACTAGGTGACAGTCATTACTGTGAAGTAATATAAATAATTATCTTTTAATTGTGCAGCTCTACTTATTTTCATTTTCATTTTTTGGTTCTAGGGATGGAAAAGTCAGTCTGTCCGCTGCTTTGGTCCTGACTGAAATATGTCAGCATCTGTTGGATGGATTGCTGTGACATTTTGTATAGACATTCACGTTCCCCAGAGGATGAATCCTCTAGCACCACCACGAGGGTGGTTTTTAGTGAATGTTAACTACAGGATGGATTGCCATAAAATTTGGTACACACATTTATGGTGTCCTCAGGATAATGTGTTATAACTCTGGTGAGGGTCTGACATTTCATCTAGCGCCACCATCAGGTCAAATTTAAATTGTGCAGTACTTTTGGTTCTGCCTCAGTGATTTGTGCTAAACAAAGATGATGAACATGGTAAATATTATGGTTGCTAAATGTCAGTATGCTAGCATTGTCAATGTGAGCATGTTAGTATATTGAGGGCCGGGTTATTCAACAAAAGATCTAGTTTATACGAGGTGCTTTCCGACCACATCAGAAGGCGAAAGTGTTTATAGTTGTTCCAAACGTTCACACTCAAAGGTGGGGTGAAAAGCCGGGTGTCATAGCGAGGAGGGAGACACAAAGTCCTTTAAAATGTAGGGATAAACAGAGCACACTTTCAGACTCTCCAAGAGGGTATTCATAGTGTTTACAGCCTCACAAAGCTGCTAGCATGGCTGTAGACTCATAGTCTTGTTAATACACAGCATAAAAAGGGATAAATAGGGATGCAGAAGCACAAAGATCTTGTACAAGGAAAAAAAACAAGCTTGCCCAGAAATGTGTGTACCAGTCGGTGCATTTCTGTTACACTGAATGCTTCAAATATCAAAAAGTTAGACCTGTACGTTAACAGGGCAAACAGAGGTTCTGGGCGTTTTACTTAGTGTTAAATGCAGCAATCGATTTTCAACATCAATACGATTAACATGGTTATTAACAGAAACAAATGAGACTGTAGTGAAGACTCTTACTGGTCTGTCTCACTCTAGTATTGTTTACGAGTTCCTCAAATGAAATACCACGTTTCCAATAAATATTTCCTGTTATGAGGAGGATATTGCTGATTGTCTCCTTCCCTACCATCAATGCACACATGCAACTGGTTTCTCTTTCCCTTTACAAAAAGAAGTTGGATTTGACCTTTCTCGCGGTCTTTCCACTTTCATCATTGGCCAGTATAAAGTAGCTCTCTTCCTTTGTTGTGCAGGATATCCAAGAGTTTTACCACATAATCTGAACCTGTGGCTCTAAATATAAAAGGCACCAGAGGATAACACACAATGCGACACAAATGCGGCTAAATGATATCCTCCTGAATGATCATAGAAAGTTAGCACTAACAAAAATACTTGTAAATAACCCCCTGAGCAGAACATATGCTGCAGAGTTTGGTTACTAGAGACACCTTGGCACAGCTGGCAGTTTGCTACAAAGAGTGAGCTCAAGGAAATGCCACGATGCAGATGTTTTTCCTCCCAGCAAGAAACATATTTTATTGTGCCGAAGTTGACGTCATTCAGTGTGATTTAGTACAGATTGTTTACCAGTCTAAGTATTTGAGTGCTGGACCAACATTGTTCCAAATACCACAGATAAACTCCAGCAAAAAGGCCCCGCGGTGATCTGCTCAATGCTGTTTCATCAGCTCTGACTGATGAAATAAATCAAAACATCTATTCATTTTAATATTACAGTCTTAAAGAAAAATCCCTAATTTATGTTGTTACTTAACAGATGGCTTTGGCAGTAAATTTAATGTCTGTTCAAACTGTTCAATAGTGCTGGTGCATCAGTTGCAAAGACTGATGGTTATAACTGGAAAAGACTCAAAAATCATAACATCATATGCCAAACATGAATGGAAAAGTGCTTTAACAGATAGGTCACAAGTAGACCATCACCAACACTGGCTTAAAGGTATCTACTATAAAGACACTATCACACAGCACAGCTGATGTCATTATCCTGTAATTACATTGATAAAACAGGATTAAATCACCATTTTATGTACATTCTGTCTGACAACAGAAATAGAACAATATGTAAGTGAGAACAACTCATTTGTGACTTCAGCTGTATTAAAACACAGTGTACACAGAGAGTAGGAGGGGACACAACAGAGGTTTAAAGAGCGGAGACTGAGCTGAGTAATCATATGGTTCTTCCCACTCATAGATTTAACCGTTTTCCAATCGTTTTGGCGTTTTAGTGTGGAGAGAGTTTTCAGATTTACCCAGCTTAGTGTGGAAGTGGTCTGGGTTGAATCTGCACCTCTGACAGTCTCAACAAAACAGGTGCTTCTGTTATTTTGAACCCTGTATGTTTGCATTTGCAAAGCCCTTTGAGACATGCTATAGTTTTAAGGGCTAGAGAATTATGAACTCCTGAGTAGGGCCGTTATGCTCCTTGCAGCTATTTAACTGTAAAATATTGATTTAAGCTGTGAGTGATGGGGAGAGAGGGAGCGAGGGAGAGATGAGACAGCCTGGGAATCAAGGCAGTTATTCTCAGGGTGAAAGTAGACAGAATTATCCTTTACACCCTCCATGCTCTGTTACTCCAGCAGTGACTTGGTTCAATACTCTATTAAAGTCTGTTAATCATAACACACCCTCTAGCTTGTAACCAAAGGCTACGTGGTCTTCTTTTAGAATAAATACCTCAAAATAACAAAACAGCTAAATTTAGTTTTATCCGTTCAGCGGGCAAGTTTACTCTTGACCTCAGTAATCTGTCCCAGCATGGTCACACAAATGCCCCGTAGAAAAGGACCTCGACTGCAGCCTTGACCTGTAACGCAGCTTGTTTACCAGCTGTAATATACTGAAGAATGCCTAATGACGGCGTTAAATAATTCAATTATCTGTATGAAAAGACATTAACCTGTTTTCAAGACTGTATCCGCGAGACAGCGGTCCCATTTCCGTCCGTGCTCGTCTGCCATGTTTTCATCGATCAGGAAGCTCCACAGAGTATCGCGAGAGAAATATAAAGTCACGTGAACTCACCCCACCACCACTACACTCCTTCATTCACTGTTTCCAGATTATTTAATAATATATACACTTTATTATTTTTCATTTTTTCCCCCTTCAGTTTCTTTTTGTTTTTTTAGTCGGCTGCTGAACATCACTTTTTGATATCTTATTCATTCAATCAGGCAACAGGCTATGTAAGAACACACAACTTGATTTGTTAGAAAGTGATACTTCACCTTCATAAAGCTGTATATTAACACACTTGGTAGATTTTATAGGTATTGGTCCCCTCAATTGTTAATATTACTGTATTTCTTACGCTGATATTATTGTAAAGTATAAAAAGTGTAAACTAATTTGATAACTTTTCTTGTCATTTTAGCAGGCCACTAAATATATCTGACTTTATCTGATAAAAGTTCTCCTGCATGTTACAACTTCTAGAGAGTGAGTGAGAGTTTTCATTGCCGGTGGAAGTCTCCCCCATCCCGTCCATATGCACAGTATATGCACAGGAAATGATACATGCATGTATACAAAGTGTTACACATCAGCTACTGAACAAAAAACTAGCTCCCATTTAATGCTATACAGGCAGCAACAGTCTTCATGGGGAATATCTGCCACAGGATTAATTTTCTTTCTTAGAATATGTTTTAGCTGGGAGATAATCTAGCTGAGGCCTATTTTGAGAAAGAAAATGAGCCACACCTTCGTATAATTTGACACTTGATGCATTCATAGTAACACTAACATTGGATTTCTCATTTTAGGAAATTCCAGCAGACTGGATGGTGGAAGTCAAGGTCCTGCTTCCCACACACAGTCAATAATATACAGATGTTGGTGAGGTTTACAGGCCCGTTTCCCATTTACAAACAAGCCAGGATGCACGCGCAGCTTCAGGGCAGAAAGCACATTTGTGCAATGTCATGTAGCTTTGATAGAAATAAATTAGAAATATTTACAAATGAAAATAAATAAATAAATACATGGAAGTACACTTGCATGGGTAACTTCCCCATAACACACCTTACAATAGTTAAACCCCGAGATACAGTAAAACATTAACCCATTGTTGGAAGTGGGGAGAAATTACTTTATACCTTTACAGTCAACAAACAAAAACCGTACTTCTGGTTGTTATTTTGTTCCATGAAAACTAGTCGTGCATTTGCCATCCAAAGTCATGAGTCTGCATGAGACTGTCACTAAAGTGGTAGTTCATCCTGAACACCACCAAACCAAGACAATGAACTTAAGGACAGGTGAAAGTTGGGTGTTGATTATCAGTGTGAGCAGCAGTGTTAGAAATCAAATCAATCATCAGTAGACTCATTATTACGCCTACATGAATACCATTCTTGCTATGACTATAATGCAAATAAGGGAACATTCATATTCAATGGAACAAAGAACAATACAATTAACCTAAGGGTATAGAATAAAAGCATATGGATTGTGGACAATGTTGGATACAAATAAAAATAGAAAGTGAGGAGCAAATAACAGTGACACTTATTTATAGATAAATAGCCTACTATATTTTGCGATATTGACTGAGATTTTCATAATTATTGTTTTTTGATAACTTAATTGTTATGATAATTAAATAATGATAATTACACTTGACCATAGAATATATTTCAGAAGGTATGTATGTATAAAAAGCATATGAACAAAAATAAAGGTGGAAAATAGTAAATATAAAAAAAAAGTATAAAATAAATAAATAATATATAAATGCTTAATTTCTGATAGTTAAAAAATGTTTTTGAAAGGAGCAGAAGGCACTCTCTCGGTTTTTGTTTAAGGTAGTGAACACATCGCTTTTACAGCAGTTTCCAGACATCGTTGGTAAAGCGAGGATTTCTTTACAGCTGCATCAGTGTATTTGTATATCTACTGCCCTCTCTGACTGCATATTTACTGCACCACTCCTCTCTTTCCATACTTGGCAATGCCTTTCTTGCTCCTTCGCTATTGGCTGATGCAGAGAAAGCCCGGAGTGACCCGGACATGCAACCGGGGCCTGTTTTCTGACTGCAGCCTCCTTCCTGTAGCCCGGTTGAGGAAGTGAATTTCGCTGACAGGGCTGGGTTCAGTGAGGGAGAGGCGAACAAAACATCTTAACTAGAAACACAACAAGAGACGAGAGGAGCGACTTGTTAAACCATAGTAAAGCTACGGTGTACAGTCATCGGAGAAATCGTGCGCCCCTGCCCCGCTGAGACCGCCACAGACCGCCGCAGATATGGTAAGGGCCGCGGTGGAGCTGGTGGGAGAGATGGGGACGGGGTAAGAGGGTTTTGGTGGGGCTGCTGGCTGCTGCTAACTAAGCGTTAACGGCTAGGGGTGCTAAGCTAGGCTAACGCTAGCTGGGTGGTAACCTGAGAGGAGCAGCAGCAGCAGGGGGTCCAAGTGTATAAATCACCGATGCATATCTAACTTGCACTGTTTGCAAAACTTCTGCCTACCGGATACAAATGAATTAGCTCCGTGGCTAAGCTAGCAGCTGTTTCTTCCAGCTAGTTAGCTAGTGGCTAGCTGTTAGCCGAGCTAGATGCCCCGTAGGCGTGAAGTTAGCACAGGATGTTTTGGATTTGACACAAGTTCGTGAATAGTATTAGTGAGGAGTCCTAATGTAATGTCCACACACACACACGTATGGTCGTGCACTACACGCGCACACACAGGCTAAAATAGTCAAGCGCCGGGTTGCCTGTAGCTAAAATAAGACTGCTCCTCCTATTCCTAACCATGACAAGTTGTCAGCCTACTCTGCTAATTTTTCCTGCTTAGCGAGTTTGATCATGACTTAATGTTTTCTCTAGTAAATGATAAGATCTGATAATCCCTACAAATAGTATCAGCAATTGATATTTTCTTAGTGCTTGTTTTCGAACATTTTCTTACCCCTTCAGCTTATATGGCAGTAATATCACTGTAATTGGTCATGTATTTATGCATAACAAAAAACAATATTTGACTTGAACTATTCTAGCATAATTGAGCTCCATCTTGTGCTTTCACTCTGTTTATAAAGTGTGTATATAAGTGTGTTTTGTAGTGCTTCCACATGTCTTGTCTTGTGCCTGAGTTGGGAAGAGCAGCTGGTTTTTCTCCTCAGTCGCCCACTCCCCTCGGCCTCACCTCATCCATCCTGCTGGCCCAGCCTTACTGCTCTCCGCTGACCCTGGGGGTTGTTGGTCTGAGCTAGTGTTTACACGGAGACAGGAGCACTGGTAAACACAGCGTCAAGGAGCGCAGGTGTCTGATGGAGCAGATTGATTCATCAGCTGAGAGAGATTTTAAAACGGGCAGACATGGCATGGGAGACATTGCCTAGAACTGTCTGTTATGTTCAGGGTCCCCCTTAAAGAAAATGTTTATGGAAAGAGGGTTCTCTACTTTGTAACATCATTGTCCTTTGACCAGCTAGCAGCTGCATCAGTATGCTCTGTTAGGTTTATGCACTTAAGAGGAATTACTTCATAGATAAGCCAAGGCGGAGGGTTTTGTTGACATCTAAAAGGGAGGTGAATGAAACTGGTATAATGTGGCAGTGCAAAATGCTATTGCTAATGTGCTGCAAATTATTTAAAAGTATTTCCAATGTAAATGCATCCTTTTTCCCATTGGTTTTGGATGAGCATTGCAAACTGTTTTTCTTCAATCTTCATGAGCACATTTCTGTTTGTAATGGTACACATTAGTGAATTTCTTATGTATAGTAGTATAATAGAATAATAGTAACGGCTGTAATGATACGTTGAAAGTGATCAGAATGTAAGTTGGTCTAGGTTTGTAAAAGCAGTTCTATAACACTGGTGTTAAAGTAAATTCACATACTGTAACATTTTGTAATTACCAGAGTCATGATGAAATATGTTTAGACTGGTATCTCAGTAGCACCATGGACAATGTGAGGTGTCTTTAATGACGCTGTCTGATAATGCCCAGATAAAAAGGATTGTGGCCTAGCCAGCTACCTGCTTGGGGTTAGTTGAGAAACGGGTTTTGTCCCTCTACTATTACACACCATCTTCCCACACATTCCCAAGAGTTTCATGTTGTGGCTGGTCTGTCCTCCCCAGCTCACTAATATCCTGCTGCTCACTGCATATTTAAGGGAGGGAAACCCCTTGGGGAAGGCTATGCTATGCAGTCCTATCTGTTCTGTGTCTTGTATGGCTGTCATTATGAAAAAGTTCTTCATTTAGTCTTAATTAACTAAAGCCTGCTTACAGAAAAAGTAAATATTTTACATTTCATTTATCCTAAAACAGCTGCACAACAAAGAGACCGTTGTTGTAAAAAAGGCAGGCTGTTTTTTAGAGGAATGTTTCCTACTGGATACAACATACAGGAATGTTTAGCTGCAGGAACTGTAGTCTAATGGGAACATTGACCACACTATCAAACATGTGTTGAGTGACCAAGGACATAACAAAACAAGCCTCAGTAAACAACTCGAACATGTAACCAAATAAGGAATGGGCTTCAGTTAGTCTCAGGCCGTATTGAAGTGTCTGAATTGATTTGGGGGGTCATTGGTTATGTAGACTGTGCAGTTTTGAGTTGCATTGATGTAATGTAGCTACTGCATTTCAGATTAAATCGTGGATTTCCCACCTAGAATAAGAGAGTACCTGACTGTTATCTAGTAGCTACATTGATACAGAGATGAGATGTTTGATTCAGCTCAGAGGGTGTATTGATCAATCACATTGTATGTTTGCTTTGCAGTGATTGATCAGAGCTTCACATGTCGGGGAAAACAGAAAACCGTCTGAGTTTGGAAAAGTAGAGACAGCCCAATCAGATGCGATAGGGTATGAGGAAAAAACTCAACACTGCACTGCAGGTCAGGCTTCAGGCTGAAGTTAGTTTGATGGCAAGCAGCCATTTGTTCACTTCATTTATTCTGCTTTGAATCTTGTTCTTGCGCTTGACAACACAATTGACAGTGATCACTGAGTGGGAAAACGATGAGGGATCATGCCTTTGTCACTGCAATACTGATGTCTGTGTGGAAGGGGTTTCAGGCTAAATCAAAGCCTGAATGATCGTTGTGTTGCACCTTTGTAGTTCACCTCAGTATGACTCATCCATGTTTAAAAATGCTACCCTAACCCTCCGCCCGCTGCTGTTTGAATATTAGCTAATAGCAATTCAACACCTAATGTGCCACCTGTGCTCCGTTCAAGAGTGTTTCCCTGCCCTTTGAATTTAGTCAGGCATGCCACAAGCTTTACTTACAGAACAGTTTTGTGCGATTCAATTTGAGACTTTTGCTATTTTGCCTATTTGGGGTCCAATCACTATTTCATCTCCAACAGATTTTCTGCACTGCAAATTCTCACATGACAAATCATGAGTGCAGTTCAGTCTACCAAGCTGAAAATGTTGTGTCTGTAATCTCGCAGTGAATTAGCAGAGTTTGCCTGCAAGGGTGTGACAATTTCCTGCACAACAACTCCTCTCATACCCTCATACAGAATGTAGCAGGCCTTCATCATTGTGCTGTTCTGGAGACGTGAAGGAGCTTGAAGTGGTAATTTTTTTCATAGAGAGCATGCCAAGAGTCCTAATCCAAACCATGCGTATATTTTCCTACATAATACAGCTGCACAGTGTACACTTAAAGTGAGCCTGCTTTAAACTTAGTGAGCCAATTCAGTTTTGAAAGCTTTTTTATTAGCATAGCGGGGGTTTTCCTTTTAAAGGACAGGTTCACCATTTTTCAAGTCTGTCTTTAAACAATCAGTGCGAACAATTGCGACAGGTTGTGTTTGCTGTAATCATTCCTCCCATTCATACTGGCCAGTAGGAGATGCAGTATCTTCTTGATGGGCTTTCAATGAGGTACAAAATACACAGTCGTCATTCTGTGAAAAAGTATACTTCAAAGTCTATCTGGAGATAATGTGAAGCTTCAGCAGTCTGAGTTAGTCAAATAAAGTAGGTATCTTTCAATGTCTTTTTACTACAAAAGTGTGTGTGTTTCCTGGAAACTGTTAACCTGTTGAGCTGCAGTAGAAGGATAGTAACACGAAGAGTAAGTTTGTACTAAAAAGACTAACTTTGGAAGACACCCACTTGAGTTGACTAACAGGCTGTTAAAGCCTCATTATCTTCAGATAAAGAGAGAGATGGCACCTCAGGAATTCTCCTGTAGTGTTTTGTCCATGAATAGAGAAGTGTCCGTGAACAACTGTTGTGACAGGAAGACTCAGACTGGATTAGACCAAACTCTGTCTTAAACTTTCCGCATGAATATGTTACTGAAGTTCAAGTGAGCTTGTCAATCAGCTGCAGCAGTTTAGAGATGTGGCACACCTGTACAATCTTGCTAAAGTTGAGATAAAATCAACAAAACGTTATTGTTGTCTTCTACCTCAACTGTAGTGAAAAACACAGAGCCAAGTATTGTCAGTTGTATAAAAATCAACAATTGAACGCAGCCGGTATGACATACACTTTTACACTACAGAAGGTTTTACGAGTTTATACGAGTCTGTATGTCAAAATCTATATTAGTATGTATTCAACTCACTTTACGCTCAAAGTTTTTATTATGTCAACTGCATTTAGCAACAAAGAGATACCAGTTTCTATAGATTTCTTGTGTGGTTAGTTATGTCTTTGTCATCATTTTTCTTTCAAAATAACAATTTTAAATTATGTCATGTTGCCTCACAAATTGCTTATTGTTATTTGGTACAAAACTGCTGCCAGAGCAGCGTGTTATATTTGTCTGAAACATGGTAAGATCACTTCTCATCATCACTGAGTTCATTTCATCTTTGGAGACCAACTCAAACTTTGTAAATTGACACACAACACACTTTCAGCAACATGCTGACATACAGTAACTAGCTAAATATTGTATGTGACATAAACGATTTAGACTGGCGCAAAGCTGCTGTGTTGTGAAGCTTTGAGCTGATGTGTTTAACTATGATCTGACAGTTCAGTGTAATAAGTGTTTATACGTTGTCTCTGCTGGTTGTGTGTTTCAGAATGACCAGCAGCTGGACTGTGCCCTGGACCTGATGAGGCGTCTGCCTCCTCAGCAGATCGAGAAGAACCTCAGTGACCTCATTGACCTGGTGAGTTATCAGATGTCAGATTTCCTTACACACAGGGTGCAGGCTGTGTCCCCTCCAGACATGTTTTAAGAAATATAAAAACACTTGCTTTGAATAATAATTTGTGTCTGATGTGGTTTTCCCACAAAAAAATTAAATAACCTTGTTAGAAATAAGAAAAAACTTTTAAAGAAGATTGATTCCATCCCCCTCCATAGAAAAATCCAGAATCTGAATATATATATATATATATATTACTATTGTTCATTTCTCACTATGTGGTGCACTGGAGGTTTCAGGTTTCCACATCACACTTGTATAAGTCATAAACTGCACCACAATTGCCTCTCAAACTATTTGTGATGTTATGAAATCATGTTCGTACGTATACGTCTTAAGCTGAGATTTGAGGTGAGCACAGAGATATCCCTGTTTTCATGTAGTTTTAACAAACAAAACACAAAATATGTTGGTCATACGCTTTTTAAAACCAAAAGCACCACAGGGATCTGTAACATATTTTTGAGGAGGACATGTAAATAATATTCTGTTTTGTTTAGTTTATTCCAAAGTTGTCAGTCCCTCTGTAGTACAGTCTAATAGGTTTGCAGTCTCACTGATGACTCAGCAGTCTAGTAGCTAACTTGTGAACAGCTGGTGGGAAAAACTCACATTGAAGCTCTTGGGAGTTTTCCTTTTACCGTTGAGTGTCAAAATTTACATAGAAAGAAAAAACAAAAGCAAAGCAAAGACGTTACAGACATAGCTGACGCGCTGACATACACAGTATATATTACTTTAAGTCATTCAGGGTTGATCAGATTTGGGGTTAATTTTTGCTGAATGCAAGAAAGATATCAAGTCATAAAACCTAATTACACTTAAATTGCAATTGTACTAATGTATTGTGAACGCATTTGTTTCAGGTCAACAGTTGGTTTCTGTTTTGTGGTTGTTCGTCAACAGATCTATAGCGTGTTTGTTAGCATGAGAAGTGTGTTTGTGTATGTGTGGCCTTCTGTGGTTTCATTTTTACAATGTTGTTTCATACTATGCAAGTGTGACAGTTATTTTCGTAACTTAAGCTATTTATAGCATTTAATCTTGAGCAGTGTTTTTTTGTACACGGAGTGGAAGTCACATATTTTTCTAAATTCTGCAACACTGAATCATCTTAAATTTCTGACTGTAAATTAATAATTTGTTTCCTTCCTATAGTTTTTGTTAAAAAACACTTCTTATTTTCAAATTATATGGGCCGAGAGCAGTGCCAGCTGAGTCAATTAAGCTAAATCAGACACAAATCAAATAACACTTTTACCAGTGTTTCCTTGGCACCTTGTTTTGTGGGTGTATGCGTTCCTTTCCAGCCGGCCCCCACCTGCTCACCTTCCTCTTCCCTCACCTTTAACCCCCCTCTCCCCGGGAATCGGCTCTCTCCTCACCTATTTCACTGTGTCCGGTTGTTAGTGATTATTATCGCGGCTGTCAATCACCTCCACTGCCAGGCACTTTTTGGCTCCACCATCTCTGCTCGAACTCTTCCTGGCAATTCAGAATCACCTGAAATCACCTCTTTCCTTCTTGGTTGTCCCACATCTCTCTCATCTCCTCTCCTCTGTTCTCCATTTTCTCCCACAACACACTCTGCCCCCCCCCCCCTCCCTTCCCTTGTCTCACCCGGTCTGGGCTGCCAGGTGTGTTCAGGGGTGTGGGGGCTTTTTCAGGGAAACAGGGCCTCCATTGTGTTCAGATGTAGGAGGACACAGAGAGGGGGTGGTCCATGTCAGTCTGTGAGAAGTAATTTGTACCCCTTTATCCTCTAGATATTATGTTTCCCATTGATATTTTATTCCAGCTCCACTCAGTAACCTCTGCTTATTGACTGAAGCTGAAATGTGAGAGATGAAACAAGAACTTTAAAGTTCATTTTTGACCTAAAATTAAACAAATACAAGGCTACCTCTGTTTTTGCTGTCTAATCTGTTCCTCCACAGTCCTGCAAGTTGGTTTTTTTAAGTTGGTATCTGTTACAGGAAGTCTGAATAGCTTGTTCTCATGTCTCTTGCTTACTTTCAAATCAGGTGTCTGAGGAATTTAACTTTCACATCACAGATACTTTGATATGCTGAGTGGTAGAAGATGTTGTGTTATTGTATTGAGCTTTTTCTCTCCGTGTTTGTGTCCAGGTGCCCAGTCTGTGTGAGGACCTCCTCTCCTCTGTGGATCAGCCCCTGAAGATCGCCCGGGACAAGGTGGTGGGGAAAGACTATCTGCTCTGTGATTACAACCGAGACGGCGACTCCTACAGGTCGAGTTCATAACTGCTCTTCAGTCATGGACAATGAACATCAACTACATTATGATCATTATGATATTATGATGAGTTCCTCTATCTTTGGAAAATAGGCCACAGACAGTGACTGAAACTAATGTTTTAGCTGGTTTTTAATGGATAGTGAATTCAGTCAGATTAGACTGTAGATGAAGTTTGCACACAAATTCCTTTTGATTATGATTTTGGAGCATACTGACACTCTCCAACACACCGTTTGATATTAATCCTTGAGTAAGGGTCGGGTTATGCTTGAAAATGAGAAGTTTGTACGGTGTGTTGTCCGACTTTGTTGGAAATC
Source organism: Enoplosus armatus (assembly GCF_043641665.1). Classification (NCBI taxonomy): domain Eukaryota; kingdom Metazoa; phylum Chordata; class Actinopteri; order Centrarchiformes; family Enoplosidae; genus Enoplosus; species Enoplosus armatus. The sequence continues at coordinate 13,932,578 of NC_092182.1, read as the reverse complement.
ATAAGCGTTTATAGTTGTTTCGAGCGGCCACACTGGAAGGCAGGGTGAAAAGCAATCTCAGGTCCTAGAACATTTCCGTATTACTTTCTGTCTGTAAGTCTGAATTGAATGCCGTCGGGTTTAACATAAAGGTTGCAGCTGCACAAAGTAAAACATGTCTTGTTTCACCTTCTGAGATCACTGTAATACATTTATCATCATCTCTTCTGAACAAATAAAATAAAACCAGTTTAATAAACCAGAAAATACTGTGAATGAGGACATCCTTCTCATGTCAGATCAGGGGCCAAATATGGCTTGAACATTGTAGCATTTTCCCTTAATATACTGTCATGTGTAAAAGAAGCCATAAGGAACAATAACGTAAAAGAAACCCATGTCAGCATGACAAACACCCATCGCTTTAGCAGATAAATGAAGCCAGAAATGTCTGAAAAGGGCAAATGTCAGAGACAAAACCAAAGATGGTGTTTAATTGAGAAATGAAGATGTTACTGTCTCAAAAAGGTTACCAGCCAGAACAGTGACAGTGACACAAGTGGGTTTCTTAACATTTAGTTAAGATACATATTAACACTGAATTCTGTCGTCCTCTTTAACACATCAGATCCCCGTGGAGTAATAAGTATGAGCCTCCCATTGAAGACGGTGCCATGCCTTCAGCTCGCCTGAGGAAACTCGAGGTCGAAGCCAATAATGCCTTCGACCAGTACAGAGATCTGTGAGTACCAGCCAAGCATGTTTTTAATAAACGGTCAGCGTCGCCCTCTTGTGACCTCTGATGTCTGTGTTTTTAAGGTACTTTGAGGGTGGTGTGTCCTCCGTGTACCTCTGGGACTTGGATCATGGCTTCGCTGGGGTAATTCTCATCAAGAAGGCCGGGGATGGATCCAAGAAGATCAAAGGGTGCTGGGACTCCATCCATGTGGTGGAGGTGCAGGTGAGAGTCAGCTGAACTTGTGTGAACTTGCTCCTGCTCAGTCTTTTTGGTTTTTTTTCATCTCAGCTTTGTACATATTGCCAACAGAGATTACATTACAATTGCATCTTCCATGTAGTTCCAAAAGTAAAACAAACAAAAAAAAGTTTAACAATTATAAATAGACAAACATCAAAGTCAAGCGGATGTCATGTAGCAATAAAAATATTTTACTTATTTCACAATTGGTACACATATAGAACAATAACATAGGGAGACTTTTTAAAACAGGTACATCCTTCATAAAACATGTTTTGAATGTTTGAATTCCTGCTATGAATGTTCACAAATGAAGCTTGTCTTGTAAATTATTACTATGCCCTGAGTGCACAGTATGAGTTTGGCCAGAGCGGAAATCATTTGTCAACCATCATAAATCTTTAAACTAAACTGGAACGTTTTACACTGTATCGCTGTCCAGAGTATTATCTCATTGCTTGTTGTGTCTGTTGTGTGAGCAGGAGAAGTCCAGCGGCCGTACTGCTCACTACAAACTCACCTCCACCGTCATGCTGTGGCTCCAGACAACCAAGACCGGCTCTGGTACCATGAACCTGGGCGGCAGCCTTACAAGACAGGTACGGTGTGGAGCTAAACAGAGAACCGCTGCCAATACGTCCAGCCTTTCTGTAGTCGTCCGTGAACTCAGTTTGTTTCATCTTTTCACAGATGGAAAAAGATGAGACAGTTGGAGAGTCCTCACCCCACATTGCCAACATCGGCCGCCTTGTTGAAGTCAGTATGACGGCTGATGTCGTGAACTTTTTTAACCATAAAGCTGTGATTCTACTCACCTGTGTTGTCCTCTCCAGCAACGCCGCCGTTAGTCAGTGTGGTTTTGGTGTCTATTAAGACTGGGCTTAATTTTGTTACTATTATTGTGACCTTTTTATTTTCATGGCATTTGGATTTCAACATGTAACGAGTTCTATAGGATCTTCTGGATTTTTTTTTCATGAAAAATCACTTAAAAAGTAAAATCCTGTACATACATCACAGTAATGGCGGCTTGTTTACCTCCACCTTCAACCCAGATTAGTCTCTAGTTGCCCAACTTCACATTGTACAACACTAGTGATGGAAAAACCTTAGCCCAGCCAGTGTCACTGTGCATCACGTTCAGCAAACTTCACACACCTCCAAATCCAGTCAATAAAGCAATTCTCTAAGAATGTAGTCGTTGAAAAATAGAGAAATGGATCGTGCTTAAAGTTAAGAATGTCTTCATTCTCATTCCAGGATATGGAGAACAAGATTCGCTCCACACTGAATGAAATCTACTTTGGCAAGACGAAGGACATCGTCAACGGCCTAAGGTAACAATACATGAGTTGTTTGGATGACTTGGGCCACCCTCTCTCCTTTTACAGTACTTCCAGTCAGCAGATACTGTTTTTTCCAATCGTACCAGTCCATTTTCTTACCTCTTTTGTCCATTTCTGTCATTTCTTAGATGATATTTTATTTAAACCTACCTTTGCTGTTTTCAGTTGCATTTTTTCTGTGTTCACTTCACCTCCTCCTTCCCCTGTCCCTCTCTTCAACCTCTCCTACCAATCATATTTTATTATTGCCTTTTGTCCCACATTTCCACTGCCATTCTTTTCACTGTCTGTCCTCCTGTCCCCTCTCCTCCCCTGCTGCGTCTCCTCGGTGCTCCAGATCTATTGAGTCTTTGCCTGATAACCAAAAGTACCGGCAGCTCCAGAAGGAGCTGTCGCAGGTCCTCACCCAGCGTCAGATCTTCATTGACTAGGGTCAGAGGTACAACCTGCAACCTGGCATGGAGAAGTGTGTGTATGTGTTTGAGTGTGTATATATGTGTGTGTTGGTAAGTAGAAAATAGAGGGAAAATGTGGCTCATCCCCCACTGCTCCTCTCTGATGCTCCATCTCAGATCTGCCGGCAGAGACTTACTTTATAAAACGGTTACCTTGAAACTGAATTCAACATTTTGTGTATTATTTTGATGTGTTATTTTGATTTAAGCATTAAAACTACTTTATACTTTCATAGTCTCGGATAGTTTAGGATGACCTGCATCTTACTACGTTATATTACTTGTAACTCTTTTTAATCCACTGGAATGGAGGCTCTTTAATATAATTCAGCTGTTATCTACGACAAGACGATGCTGAAAGTAAAGTAGAAAACAATACAAATCAGAGAAAGTGTGTGCGTGCGTGCGTGCGTGCGTGCGTGCGTGCGTGCGTGTGTTTGTGTATGCGAGACTATGCTCCATTAACATATTTGCATGCATCCTCAGAGTGTTGAAGATGGAGCAGCTGTGTAGGCATGTGCAGGTTTTGTTTACCTTTGAGTCTGTAACAGACGGTCACTGTGAGGGAGCGACACACTAACCATGTCAGAGTATTCAAAGCAGCCACCATGTTTAGCAGTTTGTTGCCCTAATAAGGTTTTCTCAAATGGTGTGTTTATTCTGGGCGTAGCACTTTGGAAAACGCGTTATGTGTGTGTGTGGGTGTGAAAGCAAAGCATTGACATAAAAAATAATAGAAAAATCTGATTAGCAAAAGTATTCACCCCTTACAGCAAATGGAGTGAAAATTTCTAACCTGAAATTCTCAGTTCATTAAGCATCTTAGAATAACGTCATAGTTCAGGATGGTGAACACTGCTACAAGACACTGCAGGCAGGTAAAGCACGTGATTCAACTGCATGACAACAAATAACTAACTGTTTAATTTGCCTGACAGTAATGTTCCATGTTTGCAGTGTGTATACATTTTAGTGTGTGGTAATATGTATTTCTCACCATCTTCTCCCAACAGAGAAGAAGAGTGTGTCTACATAACTAATACTTTTAAAGAGATTCAGTTGCTTTTTTTTCTTTTGAACTTACAGACTGTGTGTTTCTGTCGCTGGAGCAACTTCCCGTCTCTGTCTCTCACGCTGTTTTCGCGTTTGATCTCGCACACGCTGATTGTCTCTCCTCTCTCTGTCTCTCCCCCTCACAGGAGTGTTCAGACTCTGGCTGACAAGTCAAAGCAGGAGGCTCTGAGGGTCGACCTGGTGGATGCACTCAAACGCAAGCATAACAGCTAGAGATGCTACTGTTGTTGTTTTTTTTCTTCTGTCTCTCTCACTCTCTCCGCCTCATCTCTGCCATCTTTTCTCTGTTTCTTTACGCCTCTCCCTCCATGCCTGTTTCAGTGCTGCACTCTTGTTTATTTGTGGAAAAAACAAAAAAGGAGAAAATGCTTAGCTTTTGATGTTTTTTTTTTTTTTTTTCTGTCTGGTTTTGTTTTCATTGCATCTCATCTGCCATGAAGCCATTCACTCACGCTCCCTCTGTCTCTCTTCACCCCCTCTCTCTTCTCTCTGTCTCTTCAATCCCATGTTATGAATATGATGATAGTATTACCACGGTTAATGATAATCTTACAGTGTGAGGGTCATTGTAGTAATAATCCCTGATGTTCTCACAGTTGACGTGTCCTCGGTCAGTTTCAAATGAGCGATCTTTGGCCCCGCTCTTCCTCTGTGACAGGAGACGGACACAGACTGTACTGTAGGTGGTGTAGGCTCCACGGGGCTGTCGTTATTATAAACATCAAATTTATTTCTTGCACCTATTTTTGTCTACGACACCCCCCCCCCAAAAAAATATATTTGTATAAAATTATTACTGTCCGTGTAAAACTGTCATTATTCTGGGCGATGTAAACAGTGTGAACACGAGAGCGGCCTTCGCTTTGTGTTAGAAGGTTTTTACTCTTTAATCCACTCTGTCCACATGCATGTGAGCCTGTGTGGGAGCACAGGGCTGCGGTGAGTGGAAACATAGACTTATCAAACACGGGGATGGACTGTTATAATCACTGGGTGATTACACCCACGTCGTCAATCCAACCCCCTACACTGTGTATAAAAGACAGTTTGCCTCCCCTCTGTTCTGCTTACTCAGCTTTTCTCTGTCCTCACCTAGTCTGTCTTTGTTGGGGGTCACAGTTTTGTCTTTGTGTCTCAGTGGAAACCTTTGACCGTTTCCATTTTGGAGGGGAATCTTTTTGTTGTATTTTTGTTTTGTTTTTATTTTGTAAAGCTTATGATTCATATTGTATTAGAGCCTCCAGCAACAATAAAAACAGTAAAAAACTACTCTTGCTCTTATTTTTTTTATTTTATTCTTCATTTCTTGTTGATGTGCCACGCTGTGCACGTAGTGGACAAAAAAACAAATACTTTGATTTGAAGTAACTACATGACCATTACAAACACTGCTACTCAGGTGGGCAACACTTTACTTTGACTCCCCCTATTAAGCATTCATAAGCTGTATATAACATTTAATAAATTGCTTATAATACACTGTAGTCGCTCCACTACATTTATTTGATAACGTTAGTTACTAGTTACTTTGCAGATTCGGATTAGTAATAGCCTAGACCATATAATTAACAAATAAATTATGATGCAGTATTATAGGTAAGATAATACTTACTTGATCACTGAGGGGAAAAGGTAATTAAAATTAGCCCCTCCTAAATCATCAATAATTGTAATCCAATGATACAATATACATTATTATCAGTACTTTTACTTTTTACTTTTGGTAGCTCTGTGGTGTCAGTTTGACATTTTTGATCATGATTTTTGAGGCTCTTTTCCTTAAATATTATATAATTTAGCATTTTCTTGACCAAAGCACCTGCAATTAGTAATATCTTGGTTTTTTTAAATCTAAAATTACTCACTTCTGTTACAATTAAGTTACTTCAGAGGTGCCGCCAACTAAAATGTCAGCTTCTTATTAAAATGTAATTTTTTCTCATCTTGTACCAAGAATAACATTTTAAACTCTTTTGAAGGTTTAATCAGCTGTCATCTGAATTCTGAGCGAAAACTGCCTTTTAAAAGATCTTATTCGACTTAATTACATTTGGATGAGATTGAAATTGACTTCTGTACTTGGAAAAAGGGATGATTCTATTAAAACATATCTAAACAACAGTTTATTTCCTGTACAAGCTTTAAAGAACGTGACTTTTAGCATACTTTTATCCATGTTAAAGAATCTTTAAATCATGGAACTGGACACATTTCTTTCTCTCTCTTCACTCATTTTTTTTTACTGTCAGGCAGCTAATTTCTCTACCTCTTTGAAAGAGCCCAGAAAAAAAATAAGACAATCCCTCATCTATTCATGACAACTAGGCAAACTCCATCTGCTGATGAAGGTCATGTGATATAACCGACAGCTCCACAACAGCTACTAAATGGACCTGGTGATGAGATTGTTTTCCTCAATGCAGTCAGTTATTTTTTCATAGTAAGACCAGATGCAGACCGTTTAGTCGATTTCGTTTTTAGCAGGGGTTGAAGAAGAGCCCCATTCATTCATGCAACACAGCATACATTTGCATGTCTTCATATGCAAATATCGTCATGGAAATACTGTAGTGAGACAATGAGCAGCATGAATAATGACTGCGCTGGTGGAAACCAGCCCCTCAAACTGTGTGACTGCAGTTTGTCCACAAGGTGTCAGTGACATTCAGCACATCAGCTGAGCTCCAAGTTTCAGGGCTGTTTTTAATCGGAGACTTCACTGGTCTTTACTCAGGCTTAAAACATTTATCTGTTTTACTGCATGATATCTTACTCTCACTGAGTTGACCTGATGTCAATAGTTTAATTTGCGACCTCTCTCATATGTTAAGAGATCCTGACTCCTCAACACCCCAAACTGAGGGTGAGGGTCCCTAAAATGCCTCTTGTGATCCAGCAGTGTACATTTCTATTCAGATTATACTGTTATCCTTTTACTGCTCCAGTTTTGAAACAGGATCTGGATGAAACTGACAAAACCATGAACTAACTGGTGAACACACGGTCATTAGAATTGGTTTGCTTGTAGACTAAATTTAAATTGTCCTCTTTTGGTAGGTTTTTGAACACAACAGGCAGCCAGTGAAAGAACAACTTCAACACTCTCAGTGGGTTAAAACACTCAAAACCTAAAACTTGAGGAATGTCTGCCAGTTAATGAGTAAACCCTTTTTGGAGGTGAGGTTTGTCACTGATGTGCTGCCACTAGGCCTACATAATCTCCAAGATCTCTCTCTCTTTGCCACTTTAAGTTTTGAGTAAGTTTTACTCTTAGACTAACAAAAACTTTACTGTACAGATCATTGGTGGTTGTGAACGTTGCATTACGAGAGGTATCATTCAAACATGGCAAACCCAAAAAATACATAAATATTTGTCAAGGGAACTATATCTAATGAAAGTTGTTTTCTGTTTATAAATGACGCTTTTAGGAAGTTACCATTTATCTCCAGTCAGTGGCAGGGTTTCTGTCAGGCCCTCAGAGTCCTAACAAAGCTGCTCTCTCTCTCTCTCTCTCTCTCTCTCTCTCTCTCTCTCTCTCTCTCTCTCTCACTCACACACACACACACACACAGGTTTATGATAATGAGGAGCCTCAAGGCGCACGGAGTGTCGGAGCCATTTTCCCATTCAAGCGGAGTTGCGCGGGCGGTGCGGAGGTGCTGCTGCTGCTGCTGCTGTTGTTGCCGGCGTGTGTGTGTGCGAGTGAGTGTGTGTGAGCCGCTCCGGCCAAGGTTACTGCGGGTTTACCTCCTGAAATCAGCCGGAGAGACCGGAGAGAAGTGCGCCTGCTGAGAGCATGGCTCCTCTGCAACAAAGGGAAACTCACAGGCGGAAAGTTTAAAGGAATAAGGAGCTGCAGAAATTCCCACTCAGAGACCCGGCGGAACACAAACTGAGGAGCGATGCACTTCGTTAAATGGGATTTGTTGTTGATTTTCTGGTGGTGTAAACTGGTTTCGCTGGCGCATTGTTACACCGTTCACATCAGCGAGGATGCGGGGCCAAGGACAGTGGTGGCCGGCGTGGACCGGGGCGCACGGTGTACTCTGGACCAGGTACTTGCTCCCAAATTCACGGAGCGGTTTTTGGAGAGTGACGCGGCGGCGGGCATTGTGTTTGTTTCGGACTCCGTAAAGTGCCCCTCGCTGCGCTCCAACCCCTTCACCGTGTACACTGTGGCTGACTGCATGGACTCCGGCCACAGGCACCTCCTCACCAGCCAGTACGACGTGCATGTTCACGGTAGGAACTGTTCAAACAAGCGTAAAAGAAAACCTCAGTGGGACATGGAGGTCCTCAGTTTGTTTAGCACCCACAGCCACCACCGCTCAGAGTGCCACCAAGCAGGCTCCGCTTTATTTTCAGTGGGGGGTCTTCTACCAGGAGCCCCGATCCGCTGCAAAGTCACCAACAGCCGTGACTTTTACTTTTCTGAGGGGAACTTGTTTGCGTCTGAGACGCTGTGCTGGAGGCAGGACACACTCCTGGAGCTAGACCTGCTCTGTGATGTACTCACAGGAAATGGACTGAGTGCTAAAGTCAACCCCATCTCAGTCCACTGGCGTGTGGGGCAGGGCCCCTTTAAGCAGGGCCACCTAGGGAAGCTGTTAGAAAAGGCCGCTCAGTCTGATTCAGGGATTGTGAGCAGGAGGAGGAGAAGCATCAACAGCAGCCCCCAGTTTCAGCCTCCCATGTACCAAGTCGCTGTGGCAGAGAATAAGCCAGCCGGGACTCCTGTTGTTGTCTTGAAAGCAGTGGATGTGGATGAGGGGGAGGCAGGCCGGCTGGAGTATTTTATAGAGGCTCTCTTTGATAGCCGCTCCAACAATCTCTTTGCTGTGGACCCAGCCAGCGGTGCGGTGTCCACTGTAGAGGTGCTGGACCGGGAGACAAAAGACACACATGTGTTCCGTGTGACCGCGGTCGACCACGGCACACCTCGACGTACGGCCATGGCCACACTCACTATCACAGTCAGTGACACGAATGATCATGACCCCGTGTTTGAGCAGCAGGATTATAAGGAAAGCATCAGGGAGAATCTAGAAATAGGCTACGAGGTGTTAACTGTGAGGGCCACAGATGGGGACGCACCTGTTAATGGTAACATCCTTTACCGTTTCATCAACGGTAACGGGTCCAATGATGTGTTTGAGATTGATTCGAGGTCTGGTGTAATCCGCACCAAAGGTCTGGTAGACAGAGAGGAGGTGGAGGCCTATATGCTGGTAGTTGAGGCAAATGACCAAGGTCGTGACCCCGGGCCCCGCAGCGCCACAGCAACTGTTCACATTGTGGTTGAGGATGACAACGATAACGCTCCCCAGTTCAGTGAGAAACGCTATGTGGTCCAGGTGCCAGAGGACATGGCCCCTAACACAGAGATCCTGCAGGTCACAGCCACAGACCAGGACAGGGGGAGCAACGCTGTCGTTCACTTCAGCATCATGAGCGGAAACACCAGGGGACAGTTTTACATTGACGCTCAGACAGGAAACATGGACCTGGTGAGTCACCTGGATTACGAGGCGAACAAAGAATACACTCTAAGAATCAGAGCTCAGGATGGAGGACGCCCTCCGCTGTCCAACATCAGTGGCCTGGTTACGGTGCAGGTGCTGGATGTGAACGACAACGCCCCCATATTTGTCAGCACCCCGTTCCAGGCCACCGTGCTGGAGAACGTGCCGCTGGGCTACTCCATCATCCACATCCAAGCGGTGGATGCAGACTCTGGAGACAACTCCAGGCTGGAGTATCTCCTCACTGAAACCACGCCAAACTTCCCTTTCACCATCAACAACAGCACAGGGTGGATTGTCGTGGCAGCCGAGCTGGACAGGGAGAGTGTAGATTTTTACAACTTTGGAGTGGAGGCCCGCGATCACGGCTACCCTGTCATGTCCTCCTCCGCCAGCATTAGCATGACTATTCTAGACGTCAACGACAACAACCCGGAGTTCACTCAGAAGGCATATTACATGCGACTGAATGAGGATGCAGCCGTGGGGACCAGCGTGGTGACAGTGTCAGCTGTGGACCAGGACATCAACAGCGTGGTGACCTATCAGATATCCAGCGGAAATACTCGCAACAGATTCTCCATCACGAGTCAGAGCGGAGGAGGGCTCATCACACTGGCGCTGCCTTTAGACTACAAACTAGAACGCCAATACGTCCTCACTGTCACTGCAAGTGATGGTACGCGCCTTGACACCGCCAAAGTGTTTGTTAACGTCACCGACGCCAACACGCACCGGCCTGTGTTTCAGAGCTCACATTACACCGTCAACATCAATGAGGACAGGCCTGTGGGCACCACTGTCGTGATAATAAGTGCCACAGACGAAGACACAGGCGAGAATGCACGCATCACCTACTTTATGGACGACAGCATCCCTCAATTTGACATCGACGCAGACACGGGCGCCGTCAGTACGCAGATGGAGCTGGACTATGAGGACCAGGTGTCCTATACGCTAGCCATAACTGCTCGGGATAACGGCATCCCACAGAAGTCTGACACCACCTACCTGGAGATACTGGTGAACGACGTCAACGACAACTCCCCCCGCTTCCTCAGAGACCACTATGTGGGCTCCGTTATGGAGGACGTGCCGGTGTTCACCAGCGTGGTCCAGGTTTCTGCCACTGATAGAGACTCTGGGCTCAACGGCCGCGTCTTCTACACCTTCCAGGGCGGAGAGGACGGCGATGGAGATTTCATAATTGAATCCACCTCCGGCATTGTTCGCACACTGCGCAGATTAGACAGAGAAAATGTGCCTGTATACAGCCTGCAGGCTTTTGCTGTAGATAAAGGTGTTCCCGCTCTGAAAACACCAGTGAACATCCACGTAACAATCCTAGATGTGAACGACAACCCCCCGGTGTTTGAGAAAGATGAGTTTGACATAATGGTGGAGGAAAACAGCCCCATAGGCATTGTGGTTGCACATATATCGGCCACAGATCCAGATGAAGGCAGTAATGCACAGATTATGTACCAGATAGTGGAGGGAAACATCCCAGAGGTGTTCCAGCTGGACATCTTCTCTGGAGAGCTGACTGCATTAATAGACCTGGACTACGAGACGAGGTCTGAGTATATTATCGTGGTCCAGGCCACCTCTGCCCCTCTGGTCAGCCGCGCCACAGTCCACATCAAACTTGTCGACAAGAATGATAACATACCCATGCTCAAAAACTTCCAGATCATCTTCAACAACTATGTGACGGAGAAATCAAATAGCTTCCCCACTGGAGTGATCGGACGCATCCCTGCTCACGACCCCGACGTCTCGGATCAGCTCCACTACAGCTTTGAGGTGGGAAACGAGCTGAACCTAGTCCTCCTGAACCAAAGCACAGGAGAGATCCAGCTGAGCCAGGCCCTGGATAACAACCGGCCCCTGGAGGCCTCCATGAGGATCTCAGTGTCAGGTGAGACTGTTAGATAACTCTCTGTAATTGCAGACTCCACCCAGTGAGTAAAAGGGAGCGCAGTGTTCCTACTCTTTCCATGTCCTGTCTCTTCATTTACATTTTCGCTTCACTTCACCAGATAATGGAAGTGATGATGACTTAAGTATGTCTTTCTTGGCTTCAGTGTTCCTGAGTGATATCCCTGTAATAGAAATATTCATGAAGGAGGATTAATATTCACTGCAGGATATTTGTAAGCCACTCCACCCCCGAAAAAATCCACGTACCAAGTCACAAAAGATGTATTTAAGAATCTAAATTCTGTGAGGTAAATTGTTTCATTTGGTTAATGTTGGGGGGCTTCTGTAATTGTTTTTGGACCCCTCATTAAGGAGCTTTCTTGTGTACACAAGCCTGATTTGGCTCGTCTATTGTCGAGGTTTAAATAGCTGTTTGTCTGAGCACGTCTGTATCCTGTGGGATCCACACTCCAGTGGGCAGACCGATCATGCCACATAATTGTCCGTCATGCCCCCCCCACCCCCCCCACCCACATACAATGAAAGACCTAATTCAATTATGGTCTATTTCTATAGATTGTTAGAGTCAGAATTAAGAGTTGATGTTTTTAAAGTGTTGTATTGTTTGTCTAGCTTGTTTTTTCCTGTTCTAATTTGACAGAAAGGCTGAAATTTAAATTGGATGTTGGTTTGATAACAAGAATCGGTCGCAATGTAAATCACTGTTTGGTCCACTGTTATGAACTTTCACTATGTGGTGAGAAGTGTGATGTAGATCCAAAACAAGCCTGGCACTTCTCTGCTGTTCATGCTCACTGCTGGTGTTGTCTTTCCTAACCTGCATGTCTTAAACCGCCTGTGCTCCCTGCACCTTTTTAATTTTGCATGCCTGCACACATTACAAAGTTTTATTTGCTCCAAAAATGTGACTGAACTTGAATTTCATCCACAGAGAGTGGGGGAGTGTGTTGTTGTTATCCTCTGTTGGAGCCTATTTGACGCAGTGTGATCTGCTGTAAATCTGCCTTCTCTTTGACCTTGGGACACAACCTAAGAGAGAAGGAAACAGAACCGGGGGATGTTATTAAGAGATTGGACATCAAGGTTAAACATGAAGTCAGATACTTAACAAGAACAGTCGGGATTAACGTTGGGAGGAACCTTGGGATTTCTTTGATTTGACTGAGAGACAGTGGAAGTGTTGATTCACTGACAGCATTAAGTGCTTTCTTTTTGTTGATGAGTTGACACTGAATAGCAGATACTGTATAGATAGAGTGCGTAGTCATTATAATGGATTGGATCTGAGCTTTGCCTCTCTGGAGAACAATAGTGAGCTGTCGATTCAGGGGCAGGCGCTAGAGCTCATACCAGGCTGTGGTTGGGGGCAACAGCTGTGACTCCACCAAGGACCAATTAGAGGTGGTGTCTCCCCAGCGCGTCCCGCACCTGCTGGGGTTTATGTGTCAGCACCCTGGCAGGAGACAGAGGGAGGCAGGAGGACAGAGAGGGGGAAGGGGTGGAGGGTTAAATTGTGGTTGTGTAAACTGGGAACATGTTGAAAATACAGTCATACTGTAACAGAACAGGAAAGTCATTAGACATTAGACTGTTGGAGGAGGACATGGGGTTGGAAGATGAGCTCCTCCAATAGATGCTGCTGACCCCAATTTTCAAAGGCTTCTCCCTCCAGGGACCTCCCAAGTCTTCCCATTATCTCTCTCTTTATGCTGCCGTTTAAGAGGCCCCTTATGATGGACGATTTTTGATGGGCTCTTTTGTATGTTGTTGGACTGTGATTAACATCGTTTCTGAGCGCCGCTCTTCACACTGAAATGGACGCAACGGTTCTAATGTAGCTTCACTTTGCTTCAAGTTTAAAGTCTTCCCGATGCAGTAGCTTTGGGAAGGTAACCTTTCAAAAATCCACAGATTATGATGATCTTCTTAAAGTTGAATTCAGGAATATAATCCATTGCATTGCCCCAACTCCCTGACGTACAGTAATTACTTTTCAGATAAAACTGGACCTCACTAACTCACTTGTCTTAAAACATTTTATAATATGATGTAAAATGATCTACATGAGTTCCACGAGAGTTATCATCCCATAATCTCACTAAATCTCTCTCAGTAAAGAAACTATATTTTAATGTATTTAAATGACCAATCACTTTACATTATTAACAAAATGTCATCTTTTAATCCCTATATTCATTGAAATACCATATCATATCTTCAACACATAACTATATATACTGTTTTGTGCCTGATACTGTTTTTTTCAGCAGCCCATAGACCTATTCATAGTATTTTTCAAGATGTTAAATCAAAATTATCAACATGTGTGTCTTTAATGTCAGAATATTGCTGCTAGTAATATGAGAGTCAAATTTCACTTGAATATGTATGTGTTTTATACATCAGTTGAGATTGTTGTGTTTTCCTTTATAATTATCTGAAAAGCTTTTCAGTGTGTATCAGTATCTAAAATATTGATGGCAGATAGCAGCAAAGGATTTGAATAACAGTTAATTTTACAGATGTGGTCAGGTGTGTTCAATATGCTCATTGATTCCTCATACTCATTGATGCTTGCTCATAAATATGAAGGTATTTAAATAGAATAGAAGCATTTCTTTCTTCCAAACAAGTTCATTATTTTGACTAATCTTCTCATCAGAGAATATTGCTATTCAGATTGGCACTATAATCATTCAAAAACATAAGCAGGCACTTAAAACCCCATCTGACAACCATATAACCCGCCGATCCTGCTGCCTTATTGTGTATTGGCTGTGTGCACGGGCATAAATGAGTGATTATAACCATTTAATTATGTCAGCCAGTTATAGAGTCAGATTTACTGCAGTGGTGTGCGGGCATTCGTCCTGCCTCCGTACTAAATGGGAGGATGGAGAATGATGAACTCATATCAGGGTGGTGTGTGAATCAATGAAACTGATTTCAGGGATCTGTTGAATTGTAGCTCGAGTTTCTGCCACGTTGAGCACAAAACTGATATATGTGATGATATTATTCTTCATGTGTCACGTCTGTGTCATGAAGGGAATTGTGGGCACAGAGTGAGAGGCTGGTTGTCGTCTGTGGGATTAGATTTGCTGCATCTGTATCCTGGGATATGTAAGACCAGTGTTGACATACTCAGGGGCTGATGTACTGTTCCCAGGCAAGCGTGAGCCTGCATAAATAGGTGTTTGCATTTGATGGCAAAGATTTTTTCCTCCTGCTTTTCTTTCATTCTTAAAGCCCTGTCAATATCCCTATAGAAAGTATAGCTAATCCTTCATTACTCCTCATTTCCGAGCATGTTATTATGCCTGGTAGTTTGAATATGAGGTCTATTTGTTGTATCTTTTGTATTATGTTGATTCCTGTACATTTCTTGCTCTATAAAGGGACTCTGTAGGAGGGACACCTCCTGTGTGGCAAATGTACAATATATACATTATTACAGCTATGCCATCAGGACACTTTGTCCTTGTAATCAGATCCTGAGTCCAAGCCAATATCAACCCCCATGCTCACTTCGCAAACGCCGATGCAGAGATTTAACAGGCAAACACGCCTCCACAACTAATGATGGCAGTTTGATTCAGCTCACATCACACTGCAGGTTGTACCGACGCTCAAATTACATGGTGGACAGCAGATATTTTTTCTCCCTGGTCACTGTCGGGAGTTGAGACCCTTTTAAGTTTGAAGTGTGAGTCTGAAGTGGCTGTCGATGCTCCAAGGTTAAAGTACTTCGCTGTCGAACTTGTCTGAGCCAAACTTGCTGGCATTCAGCCCAACTAACTGGAGCAAACAATGAATCCGCTTATGTGTCAAGTTTTTTGTTTCTTGAAGCTTATTTGGTCCTTTTCGATAACTTGTTTTAGATATTTAGATACTCATGAGATGCGTTTCTTTCCAATCAGATACCGGATAGATGTCAGTATATGTGTTTTTATGTTGTCTTAGACCCCCTTTGCCCCTGCCCTTCGCAATCCTTGCATAAGATAATGCTACAAGAGTGGAATTTTAATGGAGGAGCCGCTCTGCTCCATCACATACTGTATGAGTAAGAGCCAAGACATTCACAGCCAGCGTAATTTCATTATAATCTATTAAACCTTTAAGCTGTCTGTGGGGGGACTTTCTCAGGGGTTTGTCTTCTGTAACATTAGCCCATCAAGCTGCACAAATCTGGTATATTTGTGTGTGTGTGTGTGTGTGTGTGTGTGTGTGTGTGTGTGTGTGTGCGTGTGTGTGTGTGCGTGGGGGCCTCTAACAGCTGGACCACTCTGATTGCTTTTCTCCTCGCTCGCCGTCATATAATCATTTCACTCAAGCACTCGAGTGTACCTTGAATTTCTGTGTTCTTTATGGTTGATGAATTTCTGTTTTCCTTATGGTTGATTCATAGGACTCAAAGTCACAGCTTGCAAATGCTCGCCCGTGTTTTGTGCGACCAAGAGTCATCCGTAATGCGCTCCTTTCATTCTTCGTGCCTCCCTGGCTGGTGTTAGTCACACTTGCTGGCTTGCTTGGAATGTTTGTAGCACTGTTTCTCTTCTTTTAACGTCACCTATCACCTTGATCCTGTTTCTCTTTCCCTCTTTTTGTTTGCCTGTCACCATTCCCCATTTTTCTCCTATCTACCCGGGTCTATAGCTCTCACCCTTGTAACCTCCACTGTTCCCTCCCATCATTTCAAGCTCCTCCACCCTCCCTCTTTATCCCCCTCCTCCTCTCTCTCTCTGTCTCTCCCTCCTTTGACTGTTGTCCCCCCCTCTCCCCTGTGAAAGGAAGAATGCCTAAGAGAAATGCTTTGTTAAGCACCCAGTTGTCATGGTGAACCCAGCAATGCCTGAGAAATTCCTTGTGGGTGGGGACAAGGGGTAAGGTCCCTTTTGTGGACTGAAGATGGGGGGGAGGGGAGGCACATAAAGTTCTAAAGAGCAACTGTCCCCCTCTCCCCCTTTCCAGTGAAGCATGTTAGGCTTTCTTTGGACCTGTAATGCTCCGGGACGCACTGACCTGCAAGCATTTTTACAGGACATGCAGCAAGTCAGCCAACACCTGACCGCAGTTATAAACTTTCCGTTTGCTGTGTTTGTGAAGGGTAAAGTCTAGTCTTGCATGTGACAGACTTCAGAGGCGCCTGAGAGTTGAAAGCTCACAGTGATATGATAGTGTTGTCTTTAAGCTCTTTGGTTTGTGACACAGATGCGCTCGGAGTGTATCCGATTTCTTGCTGCCAGCTAGTGTCTCAGCAGCAGAACATCCTCCCGTGGGCCTTGCTCCTCTACGCTTGGTTGCATTGAAGGTCCAGAGGAGGTAGGGTGAGGAGGAGGAGGAGGAGGAGGAGGAGGAGGAGGAGGAGGAGGAGGAGGAGGAGGAGGGGGGGATGACATCATCTATGTGTTAGGAGGGGAAATCGTGTTTGGGATTAGGGCTGGTGCATCGCTGGGGTGAGACCTTACGGTGCTTGCATATATCTCAGCGTTGTCCTGCATTGTCCTCACTATCCCAGCAGACAATGGGAGTTTGCTCTGTCTGGGGCGCCCCCCCCCCCACTCTGTCTTTGTGTCCACTTGTTTTCCCCGGTGCTGCTGTCTTCACAACAGTTTCACCAGGCCTGTTAGTCATCCATGAATTATCCTATTTACTGTACAATCTGATGCAGACATATATAATAAAACTCTAGTATACAGTGATTCCCAACCAGGTGTACTTTGATTTAAAAAGATATATCCCCACGTTGAGTCAGCTGAAACACCAGGTGTTGCAGTTGAGAGCATGAAAACTAGTTACCAAATCAAGAAGAGACAACTAAACAGTTACAAACAACTAAAAGTAGTAGTAGAATGGTTGAAATATCTAAAAGTAATGTATACATGGTGAAAAAGCTAAAACAAAATACTGGATAAATGATGTAAACACTAAAAGTAATGTGTAAATGGTTGAAATTGTGACTAAAAGAAGTGGATAAACAGCTAAAAGTCTGGATATGGTTGAAGTGTCAATCTTCGGCCACTCCAAGTGCGCTGTGAACGCAAACTTGAACAAACTGACCTAAACATGGACAGTTCTGTGGATGGATGTTTTTTAACAATATCCAGTTTATATATATTAATTAATAGTGTTCAATAACATCAGCTTAAAATCACTTTAGCTTAATACATGTGGAACCTGACGGGTGGTGTTGATGAAGGGGTACTTGAGTTCATCTGAGTAACTGGTCTAGTACTAAAGTATTTTCTTCTTCTCTTGTAGTTACAGTCCTCCACTGGAGTACAGAAATCACTACAAGTACATGCTTCTCACACTGTGAACGTGACAGATTATGTTTATTTAACAGGCCGTTACCTTTCCGCTACATTGCGCTCATTTAGTATCGAACCAGACCAGAGATTTCACAGTGACCTGGTTTCATATGCTTCAACTCTGCCGTGCAAACTGTCAACATTAGGCTGTTAGACACGAGGGTGAGAGGTGTGACTGGTAGAGGTGGTGAACCGTAGCGTGCAGGAGTTTGAGATGTTTCATCACAGTCTAATTTATATTAACACTGACAGGAGGGGCGTCAGGGCAACAAAACAGATGGTTTCCTCACGAGCTGCTACAGTGGTATGATTGTGCTTCCACAGTTTGGTGGCTCTCGTGAATGAGAGTGACTATTTATACTGTTTGATGCAGGTGGATTCTTCAGGGTTTGTTTGTTTTACATTTATTGATCTGAACAGTTTTCCAGTTTGTCTTTCCCAAAATAATTTACTTGTGACGGCGTTCATACATGAAACTGTCAGGATAAGTTGATATAATAGCCCTTATGTTTTTTTTATCACTGTTATCAAACCTGGAATACGGCTTTCAGTTGTTGCCTGCTCCGTTTTAAAGCTTCTTAATGAATGACAAAGTCGTTATTGTGCTGCTTGCTGCTAAGCATCCAATATCTATCAAATGGCTTTTGCTACGTTTGAATAACAGCCTCATGCTTGGTCACGTCTCTGCATGCTAATGTCTCTTTACTACCGCGCTGACAGCAGTTTTCCTTTTGATATGCAAATGTCCTGATTGGAAGAGTTCAGATGCTTTTATGTGGCTCTAAAGCTGCTTCACTACAGAGGAAGAATCCGTGGAATGTCCTCTTCTTGTGGTTTTTAGATGCAGCAGAAAAAGTGTCATCAGGGGATGCTGTGGCAGGGTCCGCAAATGAGTACAAATGGCCTCTTTCCAACATAGTCAGCTTTCCTCCTGAATGGAGAAATCAGGAGAGGGATTGTGGGTTTGCTCTGACTCCTCTGGACTGAAATCCTTAGGCTGACATTGAGCTACACAAGCAGTTTTCATTATTGACTTCACAGGCACTGTAGGAATTAGGCGTTCATTCAGTTGTGTGTATCATTGCAGCTGATCTTTGTCCTTTTTTTCTAACTACTTAAGCTTAATTGCTCTGTAGAAGAAGATAAAACAGCTTCAAAAACAAGGTCAGAGATGTGCGAATACTTATTTAACCTTTATGTTTTTCTGTTCTGAAACAAATGAGCACACACAAACATACATACACATGGTGGAATTGATAATTGCACATTATGATGCTCAGTGTAATTTGTGTTGCCTGATAACGGCCTTAACGTTTTCCAGATACAGATAACAGCAAATCTGCTGCGTAGGAGTTTGAGCATGCTGTCCATTCACTCCTTCGAGAGTTGAGATTAGCAAGTAGGTTTTCTGTCGTACACGAGCTGTTGGCGCTCATATGTGTTTCATGTTGTGGTTCAGCTTTTTAACAGTAGAACCAACAATACACTTCTCAGCCTGGTGGAGGTGAGGAGCTTTATTCCCTAATCAACCATAAATCCGTCTCGGTCTGCTGTCGTTGTGTTCTGAAAATTCATCAAGTCGAGGTTGTTCAAGAATGTTTTTGGTGATTAGAGAAGCTTTAGCGTTGTCCCAGCCCTCCCAGTTTGTTTTACCCTCTAGGCTACTAATTTCCCAACTACCTTGACTTCTAAAGCTAGGCAATTTAGTACTCATCAATCATATTAATGTCTAAATTAGATTGGATAATTGCAGATATATATTTTTTGTGTATTTAAAGGCATTTAAAGTGCAATAGCAAATAAATGTTTAAATTTTAAACCTGGTGTTGCTGTAAATTGCTGATTTATCTCTTTATCTCTGTAAATACAGTATATATATATCCAAAAAGTCATTTTTTTCATATTCGTGTTTTTATACAAGCTGACCCTGCCCCTCATACAAAACCCCACTTGACTGTTAACTTGTGGTTTGTAGCAGCTCGCGGAGTGACATCAGTAGGAGGTGTGTGTTTGAATTTATATTGGCAAAAACTTTGTTAAAAGAATAGTTTAATAATTCGGGAAATACGGTCACTGGCTTTCTGGTGGAGAAGATTTATACCACTTTCACGTCTGTCTGAAGCTGCAGCCGGTTAGCTTAGCTTAGCTTAGCACAAAGACTGGACACAGGGGGAAACAGCTAGCCTGGTTCTATCTGAAGGTAACAAAATCCACCTAGTAGCAACTCGAAAGCTCAATAATTAACATGTTATATCTCATTTGATACAAAAACTGAAGTGTTCCACTTGGAAATTCGTCACATTACAGAAGCTAAAGAAGCTCTAACGTTCATTTCACTGTGATGTTTAGGAGTCAGAAGGCAAACAATAGGCCGTAGCCACCAGTGAGGACACTGAGGTCTTGTTTGTGTTTTTTAAATCTGATTCTTAAAAATGTGCTGTTTTAGATTTAAAAAAAATGTTTTGGTGACTTAAGGATTTAGTATTGTCCACCAGAACGATAGACAAGGCTTTGAAACAACACTCAGATGACAAAAAAAGAATAAGATAATCAGAATAAGATTTTTTTTTCTTCAGAAAATTTTACAAAAATTAGTTGGTGAGTCTTTGCTGGGGGGAATTTGGACTCATCACCTAAAATCCTGACTGTGTCCCCGGGTTGAGCCTTGGTCCTTGCTGGGAAGCTTTTTTTTATTTCTGTTGGCTTGATGGTGATGTAAGCTGCTGTGGGTGGATGGAGGCCTGGCAGGAGTCGTTAGAGTATTTTATGCAGAGCGTGGTGGTGGTGGGGTGTCAGCTTCAGCCGTTGCTTGTCTAGTGGGGGGTCAGGAAGAGGGGAGAAGGGGAAGTGGGGAGGGGGGGGGTTTGGGGTAATGAGATGAAAAATCTGTCCCTCCCTTTGCAATGCATAGCCTCCACCCCCCAACCAGCCATCAGCCTCCATTCAGGCAGCAGTTGAGTGTGTTTCACCTTTCAGCGCTGGTTAATTCAAGCAGGCCGCTCCGAAGCCACATTTTACTGCCTCCCTTTTGATCGCTAGGACTCGAGATTCCAGTTTTAAATTAAATCCACACCAAGCAGAGTGCACTTAGTTTTAATGAAGAGACATCTGATAAGCTTGATCCACCAGATATGAGACTATTTTAAACACTGAACCGCACAGCTCCATCATCATGATAAACTGGTGATCCCTCGCTCTTTAACCCACATCAGACCTCATTAGTGTCTGTCCAGGACAGATTTTTCTTCTTTCTTCTTTACTGGAGTGTTAATTGAACCTCAGCTTGCTGACTGGTATGAAGGTGGGGATTAAGCCTGTTGTCCTGCTGGGTGCTTTCTGTTCTTGTATGTCCATTCCAGCTCCATTCCCATGAAATCACAAAGATCCTGGGCCTAAAATGAACAAATACTCTTAAGAGTTTGGTTGGCTTTTGACGTGTGCTTATTTGTAATCATATTTTGGCATTTTCCTCAATGACCTTGGATGGAAATAATCTGTATTTTACCAAAAATGACTCATGCTACACCTTTGTTTTGTTTAAGTTACAGTGTGTGTTGGAACAGTTGTGGCTCCAGTTGTCCTCTGTAGTTTTAAGCAAGTGTTTCGGCCTCGTCTGATCTCACTCTTGAACCAGATTTACAGTTCAGTGGGCCCCGTGTTGACGACACCAGCACCTGTAAGGTTCAGTCTCAAACTGGCCAAAAACACGTCAAGGTGACGACAACTGAGCAGCTGATCTCTGACCGTGGAGGCCAGAGAGCTTCAGAAGGAACACGTGAAATGTAATAAATTAGTCAGGGTCACACACACACACACATACATCAGCAGAGCCCCAGTAATTAATGTATGTGATTCAAGGCTGTTCCAAGGGCAGAGTATTTAATTGTAATTGAATTAAACTGTGTCCTGTTGTTGGCCCTTCAGGGACTGTAGTCTCAGGTCAGGGCAATGTGGTTTGTTCGGTTGCTGTGTGGTGTGGATGTGTTGTCTGTCTGTGACCTTGTGTGGACTCTGTGGTGTGGTGTTTGTCAACAATATGCAAACACAACATTTTTTGACAGTAGTTTCACACTGTATTAGCTTGTTAGCTGTGGTTCCTACTGTTAATACCCAGAGGCCTGGCAGAGACAGTTGTTCCTCCATTTTCAGAGCCACGGCCCACATTCATCAAACTACGGTAAAAGTGACATTTTGGATTTAAGAGAAAGATAAAAGTAGAAATAATTACTCCCAATCACAAACGCAAGAAGATTTATCAGATGCTCTTAAATTTAAGAGCGCTCAGGAAGTTTCTTAAGTTGGTGAAGAGTTGATGGATCGCAGTACAGAAACAGAGAAATGTTCTGAAGTGAAAATATCTTTTGTCATGATGAATATTACATTAACTGAAGCGATATGTGTACAGTCTTTCAGAGTAAGGTAGTTTTAGCCTTATATTTGCATATCATTTTAACACTTGATGGGATGTGAGACCACTTTTTACTTTTATTTCTGCGTTCCCCTGATGTGCAAACAACAAAAATAAAGCTGCATTTTGTTTGCATACACTTTCAATATACAGTATATCATTATTGTCTGCAGATTTCTCCTTGTTAGATGTTTTCTCTGATGTACGCTGTCTAGCAGCAGCATTATTTCCTCCCTGCTCCAATTCAGTTTTCATTTTGTTTCCATTTCAGCTATTTCCCTTTATTTCGTCCCTATTTATGTATTTATATATCATAGATATATTAGACCAGAGACTTTGAAAGTCTGACACAGTGGTGTGCCCCCCCCCCCCCCCCCCCTTACCTGAGGAGGCAGCAAATATAAGGTCGTCTTTTTTTCTGATTTCTAAGCAGATTCAATAGACATCAGAGATAATGATCTAAAAATATGTGTATCGTGTCTGTGTGTTCAGATTTGAGTTACGACTCCAAGGACGAGCAGGATTTTAGACACAAAAGGTGTTTTATTCTTCACTTTCAGCCAATCTTTTACAGCATTTCCAAGTGTAATTCATAGAAGTTTTATAAATATGAGCCCAGATCTCACTGTTCCACCCTGAAACAAACAACCAAACCGAAAGCAACACTCTGCATGCTCATTTCCAAATCATAAACTCATTAAAAGCTTGTAAGTTTGCAGAGCGGCTCGCTGGTTGGAGCTGGAAAGGCTGTGAACTGCAAAGCTGTCCGCAGGTCTTATCCCTCCAAAGTGATTTTTAATTTATGATCTCACTATTGATCTTGGAAATGGGACCCCGGCTTTGCGCTCTTTGATGTTGTGAGTGCTCAATGCGTGCTGCACATACTGTAGTGTACTGATGCTGAACAACTAAGACAGGCTCTGCTCAACCTCATTACCTTCTTACCCGGAGGTTCCCCTCAACATGACACACTTCTGCAGAGAAACGCACAGCTCCCTCTGAGGGAGTACCGGCCGCTCCGGATCACAGAATTAACGGGCTTTTGTTTGATTGTGGCGTTCTTAACGTGGTACCGTGTGACACGTGATGAATGGCTGCTTGAGAGAGCTGCTTGAGTGCGATTATTTATCGTCTCTCCACTGTCATGATGATAAATGGTATTTTTATAGTGTCTCTAATGTGTTTCCCCTCCCCGCGGTAACTGGAAGGTGTTTTCATTGGCTCAGTGTTTAACCTGCACGTTAGGAGGTGGAGCAGCCAGGTTTCAGCTGCTGAAGTACCTCTGAGTCAATAACAGCTACAATGCTGATATAATGTGAATATGTTGTCTGTAGTTTAACCCCCTGGAGAAGAGGACTTTGAAGAAGTAATTAGTTGACAATGAGGACATTTTTGAAGAACACCAAAGTCTGCAGTTTTAACAGCTTTTCTTTTACCATTTATAAACAGATGGTTGTTTTTCACGTGTGAACAGAGCTCACATTATAATGACTTCACTGTGATGTTAATTGAAATATTGGATTTTACACTTGACATAGTTGCATGCAGGTTTCTTCAAGTTGAGTAATGTTATACAACAAGTCTGCAGACATGCTTGCGGCTCTGTTGACTATGTTCACCATCATAGTTTTATCATGTTGGCATGTTAGCATTTCCTTATTAGCACTGAATAATCGTCTGTCTGTTAACATATGAGTATATATAAGTAGTCAAATGAAACAGCCACTGCAAGGTGTAAATAATAGAAAAAAGGCTTAAACTCTGCGTTGGTGCTTCTTATTATCTGGATATTTACTTCATCACTACACCAGCTGTTACAGTTCTTTACACACACTATGATGGAGAACTGTAAGTTATATACAGACTGTTTGTCAGTAGCATGCGTGTTTACGTCACAACCCGTAAACTTGGTGTCATGGAACTTGAATTTACTGCTGTTTCTCAGTCATTTGAATGCAGCTTTCTGGTTTTAGTTGATTAGGACCACTTCAGTGCTCCATTAGTTTTGTTCTCTGTGAGGCCGGCAGCAGGGACCTGCACTGATGCTGTATCCAGTTCTTATCTTTAGAGGAGGTGCAGGTTCAGCCCTCTAACCTTCAGTGCTCTGAAGGTGACGCCTTTATGGGCTGTGTCCTTCGGCAGCTTATGTGTCCACATAGTCATGGTTTTCAGATCAGACTTGCTGCATTTGTAGACTGTTGTTGCTTCTGTCTCTTTCCTGTCTTCCTTTCTCTTTTTCTCTTTAATGTACACAGACAAAAATCCCCATATAATTTTTAAACAGAGAGAGAATTATAACTGATAAACTGTCATATCAGCAGCACAGGCGAAGCTCTGAGGGACAGGGTCGGGGCTACTGTCGTGCTATTATGGGTGATGTCTCTGTCCTCAGTAATTTGGTCACACAGTCCTTCTGATCTTTATCCACCATGACTTTGTTGACATTTTCTGGGATTCAACCGGGAGTTTTGATGGCAACTTTGTGGTCTAATTAGGCCAGTCTCACCGATTTGTTCTCTCTGTCTCTGTCTCTCTCTCAGCAGTTTATTATTCCAGCAACGAAGAGCCCTAGTAGGCTTAAAACACAAATCCAAATATCTTGGTTTTATTATGTGTGTCTTTATAGCAAACACTGCATCTTAAAGGCTCTTCTGTTTTCATACACCATTGTGTCAGTGGAGTATTTGTCGTTCATAATTCCCTTGACGGTTGAAACTGGGCTTCATTAATATTTCAGAGATAAAAAGCTGTACACCTCCCCTCCCCGACCTCCGGATAATTTATGTTCTCTGTGTGGAGGCCTCAACCTGCACTCAAACATGGCCTTTGTGTGTGTCTCTTCTCTGTAAATCATAACGAGTCAGCTTGTTTACATGCCTCAGTTTATTATCGCCTTGTAGGATTTCTTGGCTCTGTTGATCCGTCTGATTTTATATTAGGAAAATGTGCAATAATCTTGAGGATATTTTGTTTGCGTGCCAGATGATTTGAGTTTAACAAAGAGAGCTTTCACTTCCAGCTGAAAACAGTCGACCCACAGCCTTGAAAACACTCAGCGTTGAACCCATTTTTGATACAGACTATATTATATTAATTTTAATGTCTTGAAGCTTCGCTGTTTTCCACACCTCCAGTGATTCTGTGATGACTAAACCTCCACTACTTCAATGTACACTTTCTCTGCTCTGCTTGTATTGACATATGGATCACCACCACCCACTCACACACACAAACACACACACACAATGCTGTACACAACCTTGGCAGTCCTGCAGCCACAGTGTGTGTTTAATCTTTTCCCTGGCGCCACTTCCTAGCTGAGAGCATTCCTGGCACCCAGAGGCCCAGAGGGGGTCGAACTGTGGGCTGAAAGCAGTGTCACACTTCAGACCTGGCACCTTGTCTCGTTACCAACTAAGCATCCTTCTTTTCCTCCGTTTTGGCCCCAAAACGCCCCGCTTACCCTCCGTTCCTGAGCGAAGGATCCTTCCATGGAGAATGACCTCTTTGAAGGATGGTCTGGGTCCTTTCAGAGGAGATTCTCCTCGCGCTCAGTTTCCCAGCGCTGCGTCTACGTCTGGAGCTCTGCCCGAGCTCCCATCCAAGAATGTGAATTGGCAGAGGACATAATTAAGGCGATGTCTGTCCGTATATGTGGCCTAACCTTTAAGAGCCTCTGTTCACTGAGAGCTGTTTTTTTTCTGGCTGCTGTTGCTGCAGAGTATCAGTTATAATATGTCTTGAATGGAGGAAGAGAAAACAGTTTTTCTGTGTTCGGCTGAGGTAGAAAATAGATTGTTGTTTGGTAGTTTCTGTCAGGTTAGAAAGGATTTCAGTGTGTACAGTAAGTAAAATGTTACGTCATAATAACACCCCTGCTTTGCTGTACAGAACTTAATATTGTGTTTGTCTCCCATGACACTCGACAGTTGAAATACTCCTCTGCCTAAAACCTGGAATCATAATAAATCAGATTGATGACTGATGAAGACTCTGCTACGATTTTTTGAAAATTTCACTATAAACATCTTGAGGTCATGAAGGCCACTGTTTAAATTTGTGTGACAATTTGTGAAATATGAAACCAAAGTACTTTTGTACTATTTCTTTGGGTTTTGGACTGTTAGTTGGACAAAACTAGAAATTTAAATGTGTCAACTTGGGCTGTAGGAAATTGTGATGAGCAATTTTCACTATTTTTCTAGACTAAACGATTCATTGACAAATCAAGAAAATAATAAGCAGATGAATTCATAATGAAATTAATCAATGGTTGTTGCCCTAAACAGTGAATTTATTGCTCTTCGAACAATAATAATTTCCACAGAAAACGACAAACATTTGCTGGTTCCAGCCTCCACTTGTCGTTTTTAAAAATCACTGTCAATTAAATATCTTTTAGACTGTTGCGCAGACAAAACAACCTGTGTATCACCTTTGGCATTTTTCACAGTTTTATTTACACCAGTAGTTACCAACGTTTTTGCCCCAAGACCCTTTAAAATAAAGTCTGTCTACTTGCCCCCCCCCATATGTCAGTGAAATGTGAGCAGTCCCACCAAAGAGGGATTTCCCCCTCTCTGTTGTATTTGGATATTTTTAGAGGCCTGAAGAGTTTTAACTATCCAGCATTTCATTAAAAAACTAAGATTAGAGAAAAGTCAGAAAAAATGAAAATTATTTTGTGAAGCAGAACCGTTTCTTTCTTATACTTTTAATCATTATCACCATCCCTTGGAAAGTTTTTGACCCCCAAGTTGGGAACTGCTGCCTTAAAGGATGAATTAGTGAATCATAAGAATAATCAGCAGATTAGCTGATAATGAAAACAATCATCAGGTGCATCTCTAGTTGTAAATTTGTCCTCTCTTGGAAAGTGTAGAGCCTGAGCTATGAACTGTTCTGCCTTTGTCGTGGCTCTCCCCTCTTATATGCAAGTGTTTTCTTGTGTACACAGGTGTGTGTGTGTGTGTGTTTACAGTAAAGTGTGAATTAGAGGAGCAACCCTGCTTGTCTCTGTCCTTTGATTTTTCCACACTTCCTCTGCTAAGGCCCCGTATTATTATAGTGCTGGAAGCGCTTGACTGAAAGCAGAAGGATTAAAGCCGTGTCAAACATGCTTCTCTGTCTCACTTCCTCTATGACCCCCCCTCCTCCTCTTTTTCCTCCCCCCTCCCTTGGCTCTCTGTGTTTAAACTCGCCCAGTGCCAAATAAGGGATCTGGTAACTTTGGGCAGTGCTGTTTGTTTGTGTGAGTTCTGCTCGCAGGTTCTGCTATCTGGCCGGCGGCCAGACGCCCCAAAAACAAAGTGCCCCATTGATTATTTTGGAGGGAGAGGCCGAGGCTTGTTTTCATGACACATTTGATGTGATTAAGCCTGTTTTGTGTTTGCTCTTGAGGCTACAGAAACCCGCAGAAACCCTCAGGCCAGCGGTGAGATAGACAAAATGATAGTGGTCTCCCACTCTGACCTCAAAGTGAGACTGTGTAACTTTTGAGAAACAAAATTACATAATCTCCCTCTTACTAATTGAAAGTTGAATTCATGAATAATAAAACGCACCATTGCTCAGTTCAGTACACTAAAGTGCACTAAAGTGCACTAAGTAAAACCCCTGTTACTGCTACAGCCTTACTTGGTCTGGTATGAGCACTGGCTCATGGAGGCTAATGTTAGCAAACTTTAGCTAGATATTTATGTTTACAGTAAATGACGTTACTGATTCAGTCCACTGACTTTATGACTCTTCTATGGGAAATGAAAATTCAGATTATATGATTTATTTATCCTGTGTTTACCAGTTGTTGCCACCATTGCTGCTGTTCAGTAAAATGTACATAAGCTCGCTTTAAACACACAAACATTTACTAAATACACATCTGAAAAAAAAGTCCTGGTTTTGAAACATTAGTAACATCTGGAGCGTTGGAGTTTTTCTGCTTAAACATCACATATAGTCCAGGTTTTGGTGGTTAAGAAGCATCAGGGTTTTTTTTGTTTGCAGGAATGAAACAAGTTGTCTGTAAACAACTTAATGTGCTGGAACATTTTAAAATGTCCAATGTTACAATGCTTTATTAGGATTAGCAAATGTCAGAGGATTTTTATCTCGTCAGTTAGAAGTTAAAAGTCTGTTCCAATGAGTATATTTATTATCTATAAAGAGAAACTTCCACAGACAATGAAGTCTGTGAAAAATAATGTCTATACTGGTGCCAAGTTTTAAAGGAATATTCAACAACTGAGTTTGAAATATATTGGGATATGATTTCATTTCTATGGGAAGACTTCGACTCCTTATCATCGGGCAGAGAGCTGAATGATCGAGGTTAAGTTGTACGTTTGTTGCAGACTTCATCTGTCTGAGGCTGTAACTGACTCAGATCCATAGGTTTTGTGCTTGTTAGCAACATACAGAACTTCCCTTTGTGTTCTTTGGTCTTTGTGATGGGATGGTTTAGGATCGAGCCTGTTTTCATTATAATTTTACTCCTCAGTGAGCAGAGCTCTGACTGCTCATGTCAGTGACTTTCAGCTCATAAGCAGTTTTCCTTTTATTGTAAATGTGGTTATAGTCAAAAAACAAGGAAGAAATAAGTGTAACAAAGTCATAAGTCAATGTAAACGGCGTACGTGAGTATGTTTGTAATGTAAGGCAACATAATGAAAGAGACATTTACATTTTATTCACCAACAGCAACATCTACATATAAATAAAGACCTAACACGGGAATTAATGTATTGTACAGTCAAGACCTACTGTATAATAGCAGACAAAACACTACATGTCTACAGTCAAAGCCAAATAATTGAATGTATAGACGATAAAACATTAACAGGATCTGTGATCAAAACAACAAGATAAAAGACGAGATTTGCGGAGCTGAGAAATGCTGTAACCGTTGAATTTGAGACTTAAGGCTTTCAGTATGGCATGTATAATGAAGTAGCATTTCTGCTTCCGGACAAAGAAAACAAAGAGAGAGCTGTGAATACCGGCGTGAAATTGCTGATTAGAAACTTGGAATGTAATGAAAGAAAACATACACTTGTTCTGTCTTAGTCTTGGCATACGTCCGTTATCTGTTCTGGCACATGAGAAAAAACAAAAAAAAACACTCGTCTGAGCCAAGAATATGAGTAAAGAGGTGTTGATATTCATTAAAGTGTCTATTTAAATACAATTGTTGCCTTCATTATCCGCTGGTTTTGCATTTACAGTAACAACCGTGTTGTCTTCATGTGCGTCTACTGCAAAAACCTGAACCCAGTGATACAAGAGCAGCTGCTGCATAAGTCCTCCACCATGCATGTACCTGCATCCGTCCTGCAGTTACTGTTGTAGCAGCTGCTCCATGTGTTGATGCTGCAGTTGCTGGTGACTTTAGTTTTTGTAAACACAACATTAAGTCATCTTCATCCAACCCATCATCAATGGTTTGCCATCGTCCTCACAAATTTTATGTAAAAGACTTATTTTGGGTCACAAAGCACTTCCAAAATATAAAGCAACATTTCCATGAGTCTGACGTTAATCACTCTTTTCCTTTTGTCCCGGTCTTTTTCAGATGGCGTCCACTCAGTGTCAGCCCAGTGTCTTCTCCAAGTCACCATCATCACAGATGAAATGCTGTCCAACAGCATCACGTTGCGGCTGGCCAACACCTCCCAGGAGCACTTCCTCTCCCTGCTGCTCGCCCAGTTCCTGGACGGTGTGGCCCGCGTCCTTTCTGCTGCCCCCGAAGACGTCGTCATCTTTAACATCCAAGATGACACAGACGTCAGCGCTCGCATCCTCAATGTCAGCCTGTCTGTGGCCATGCCCGTGTTGGGAGAGGGACCCCAGCGGCCCAGAGGGCTCGGCCAAGGAGGGGACGGGCCCGGGAGAGGGGTTGAAAGTGGAGGTGGAGAGTTTTTCGGCTCGGAGGAACTCCAGGAGAGGCTGTACTTGAACCGCAGCCTTCTCACTAAGATTTCTTCCCAGGAAGTTCTTCCCTTTGATGACAACATCTGCCTTCGTGAGCCATGTGAGAACTACATGAAGTGTGTGTCCGTGCTGAAGTTCGACAGCCTGGCGCCGTTCGTTGCATCAGATACCATCCTGTTCAGGCCCATCCACCCCATCGCCGGACTGCGCTGCCGCTGTCCCACCGGTTTCACAGGAGACTACTGTGAGACGGAGATTGACCTCTGCTACTCGAAACCCTGCGGAGCCCACGGTGTGTGTCGCAGCAGAGAGGGAGGCTACACCTGCGAGTGCTTTGAGGACTACACAGGTGAGAGCCCTCATTTTACATAAACTTAATTACTGATGAAGCAGTGATGTTTTGTTTTTTTTACAGTCTCATCTCTTGGCTTCATTAACCAGCTGACCTCCCTCAGCTACTGTAGCCTACGATTGCTAAGCTATGACAGAACAATCAGTGTTTGAGGCAGGGGGGGTGGCAACATGTCCCACATGAGTTCAACTTGAATAATTTTCACATCTTCAAAAGTAGGGCCACTAGGGCACAATTTCTGCCAAGCTGTCCACATGTGGCCTTCAAAATGTTAATTTCTTCCCCTTCACAAAGATCCCATGGGGGCTTTAATGTCTACATCTGTCCCATTCACTCCCCTCTTCAGCTCTTTATTGAACCTGCCCCTTTATATACGCAGACTGTCCTGTAAACTGATGACCGTAGCTCTGCAGACAAAGGCTGAGTGATTGAGTTATTGATTTGGTTATCCCTGTTGCACTCAGACACGGTGGAAGTAACCGAACAAACATGAGCCTGTAAACAATAAAACATTTAAAAGTAGATTGCCTTAATTAGAGTTGAACGCCACATCCTTTTAGTCTGTTTGTACTTTATCTGGTTTATTTACCAGATCAAGTGGCTTTTTCTTTTAAATCTGGAATTAATCACAGTGCTCTGCTGAAAGATTTTGATGTTGTAGTCTGATGATGAAAAGGTCTCTTTACGGTTCATTTTGCTGCATTTTTGACCAAAATACATTTCTATTTATGTGTCCTGCTGCCATTGAATAACCTGTATACCTACATAGTTATTCACACCTACACTCAAAACTGCATCCTGAGCTGTAGGAGTGGACTGTGCTTGAAAGCTAACATCCAAAGAACAGGAAGAACGATGATATAACAAACAAACAAACTGTTTCCTCACTGATGTCTATTTAAAGGCTGGGGATTTGCAGAGAAATGTCATTACTTTGTGTCGAATGTTTTGCAGAGAAGAAAACAACAGCAGGTTCTCTGTCCAGAGTAGTATCGCTGAGTGGAACAAGGGAAGGAAATTATTAATTATAGATGGCTACAGATGGAGAGTGTTCCCTGGCTGTGAAATGCCCTGTAGTAAAAATACCTAAGATGAAAAAAAAAAATTATCACAAAGCGCCCAGGATGTCGAGATGGAGGGGACAGGCGATAATGAAGAACTAATTTATTACTGTTGGCAGCAGAATTGCTAACCAGTTGCAGGAATTGTTATTCAGTCTCTGCTCCAAAAATTATTCACATCCTCAAAGGGTTAAAGACGCTCTGCTCACTCGTTTTATGGATAAGGGAAAAGGGGAGAAGTTGAAAAAGAGTTTAAAGAGGAAGCAAATTAAATGCTAATTTATACAGTATGAATATTTGGGTAGTTGCCCCATCTTTTTGTTGAGAGGTTAAGTGGGTCAAACCCTGACTTCTTAATGTGATTTAGTGTCTTTGAAGCACCATGCTAGTTTGTTCATTATATGCAGTGGTGTAAAGTAACAATAAAGTAAAGTACAATTACTCAAGTACAATTTTGAGGTACACTTATTATTTCAATTGTATGGTACTCTATACTTCTACTCCTCTATTCAGAGGGAAATATTGTTCTTTTTACTCCTCTACATTTATTTGACAACTTTAGTTACTAGTTACTTTACACTACAGATTCAGATTATTGATTATTAATAAAATTATTATACAGATGAGTAATATAAGATTCAATCAACAAACAGATAATGCCACCCAGCAGTTTATGAAATAGTTAAAATGATCCCCATCTTTGCCTGCTGCAACATTAAAGTGATGCTTACACATTCATGCATCAAGAATTAAAATCCAATTATATCAAGTATTGTAAGTAATGGGGGATTCTGCATAATGCATACTTTTACTTTTGGCACTTTAAGTACATTTTGCCATTAAGGGATCGATAACGCAGTATAACACAGCTGCAATGGAGAATGAAGGACTATTTATAAATAAATCCATTCATCTTCATAATGCTTCATAATTCATATTCATATAAAAATATAAAGACATATTTATAGGTCATATTGTCAATCATTCATTAAAAGTTTATACACCAGTTATGGATGCTTCACATGAGGAGTTACAGTTGCTGACAAATACATGAATGAACACTTGAAAATGTCCTGAAATCAGTTTAAAACTACAGTATTGTGGGTTATACACCATTTCTAAGTTGTTTATATACTGCATATCAATTCTAAATAGAGAAGGGCTGAAATAAAGGATTACATATGGGATATATGACTGTGTATATTATAGACTTAATCTCCTATTGTTGTTTGATGTGATACATCAGTCATTTTGGGGCTGAATCGTTATATTTATGTGCAGGAGTTCAGCAGCTGTGACTTCAGCTCATCTAGCAGCAGCTGAAGGACCACTAGTTGAGAAATGATCACTTTAACTACAACTACAGATCACATTTGCTGCCAAAAAGAAAGGTCTCCTGTTGAATATCTAAACGGGGAAGCAGAAACTGCAGACATTCACGTCGTTGTCTTTGTGGTCTCACTAATGGCATCGCTTCCATTATTCCTCATCAAACATTAAAAGGTTGTTTTTTTTCACCTATTTGTGCCGCTGTTTATAAAGCCTGAAATAGTGTCGGCATTTGAATGTGTGGGCTCAGTCACTCAGAGACCAGGCTGAGTGGCACTTATACTCATATTCTTATGCACAGCTGTGGGTGTTGGAGCTGAACTGTAGGTGCTTTTAACGTGAATCGGCAGAGACGGGGAGTGAGCGCGTGAGTGGGTGAGGTGGGCGTATTTTCATTCGGTTACTCTGAAAGCAGCAGAGACCTCAATCAACTTACATTAATCACCACCAGCAGACCCGGGTGCTGTTAGATCCAGTGTGCAGGACTTGTCGAGTTATCTGAGAGTTAGGATACGGTTTGAATCACGCCGTCAGACGGTCTGATCAAACAAGGTCGTACAGGCAGGTTTTACTTGATGTATTTTCTGCTGTGATCTTCAACTCCCACTGTTCTGCTTCAGTGAGCGTTGAGTTCACCAGTCTCCACACGGTGGTACAGACTGTGTGTGTGTGCGTGTGTGTGCGTGTGTGTGTGTGTGTGTGTGTGTGTGTGTGTGTGTGTGTGTGTGAAAGAGAGAGTGTTAAATTGTGATCCGGGTGGGTAGCTAAGTGCTGAATAGCTGCGATTATGTGTGTAAGAAAGTTGGACAATCTGTGAAATGTTTATGTGTTAATGGTGCATGAACGTGTGTGTTGTGTGTGTGTGTGTGTGTGTGTGTGTGTGTAGCTGCTGGGCCGTAGGCGTTGCCAGATGGTCGCAGGAAAGAAAATGAAAAAATATAACAGCCATCATGTTTGCTGTTCTTCAAAACGGACAGAGTGAATAATTTGGCTCAGCTGAGTCATTCTGTAGATGCTGAACAACAGGTCGTTATCCTCCTTTACTTCTCACGCACGTTTCCTTTAAAACACACAGCGTGAGCAATTAACATTTTTCTTTTTAAAGGCTCAAAGTGTGTCTGTATGAAAATGAGTGTTTGTGATGATCATCTCCGTCTCTCTGTGATGAGCCTGTTTGTTTTTTCTCTGATAATTCATTCAGTAATCCAGAATGCATTTGTGGTGTTTTAATGTGCAGACATGCCTTTGGAGCAAAAACTGGTGAACGTTCACACTCCCATTTTTCCCCACAAGTGTGTGAAATCAGCACCTGCCAAGCACTGAAAGCCACTACAATTAGCCTGTGAGAGATGGCATGAAGAAGAAAAACATTGCCAGACACACGGACTGTTTTAAAATCAGAGTGTTTGCATGATGTTGTTGTGTTCGGATACACCAACCCGACTTTTTTATCTCCTGATAAAACACCTCAACTCAGGTTATCAGCCAATATTGATCCCCAAAACACTACCTTTTTCTCAAATTTTAAATCTGTATACTTCACATTCAGCCAGCAGTGACATAATGAATCCGATAATATGAACCCTGAATTTTATAATGACATTGACTTGAATGTGGATTTGGAAGATACCTGATCTGTTTCTGTAGGTCAGCATTGGTCCGATACCGATCGGACAGTCATATTGCTGTTATTTTATGAGGATTTTGAGCCATTATTGATTGTAGATAGTAGAGAGATGAGAGGAAACAAGGGGAGATGAAACAAAGATGCCAGGCTGCTGTGATTCAGATTATGTGCTTATAAAACTGCTTATAACACCAAAAAGTGTTTGAAGAAACATATTTCAGGTGCATCAGTTGTTTCGGTGCAGTAGAATTATTCTGGGTCTTTATTGATGCGTCGCTGTGTGAGAGGCGTTTGAGTGTGTCTGGTCCTTCAGGCTCTAGATGACCTGTAATGTGATGAGAAGATTTGATCACAGATACAGCTCGAGGTCATGTATCTACTCTGTTATTGATCACCTTATCTCAGCATTCACCTCCATAATCCCGAGTGGTCGAGTCTCTGCTGTAGTGAACGTGTGTCTTGCTCTCAGCTTCCCTGAGCTTGTTATCTTTGGTGTGTCAGGAAGGATCCACTCATTGTGTTTCACTCAGGAGACGACGCTCATCTGTTACCTAGCATCCCAGACACACCTGTTCAGGTTTACGATCTCTGAGGAAACTCCCTCTGCAGGAGCAGTTTGTACACAAGGGTGGTGCACAGTTACGCTGCATTGTTTGATTATTCTCTTGTCAGGTTTAATTATCTAACAACACTGCTTTTGATTGTTTACTGGTCGTAGATAATTAAGCTAGTGTGGATTTTTAGTGTGAATATCTGCAGCAGTGGCTTGAATTTCAGGAACTTGATCATTCAACAAGCCACATGCTTATTAGGCTTTCCTCCCAAGTTCCTCTGGGATCAATTTATGATGAACTGGAAAATGCTACAAATCCATTTTGCAGATAAATTATCACCTGCTGTTTGAGAGAATAGAGTCATTTTGCGAATGTGTAGGCAGTGTTAATATCTGAATTTATACTCCATGATATGATTTGCTTTAATGCTCGTAGTAGCTTTTAATTCAGATTTACAATTTGGTGGTTGCAAAGTGATGTTTGAATTTGAATCTTTTAATCCATCCAGTCACACCTTGATTCTCAGTTTGATTACAATTATGAGCAGAGAAGCTATAAATCTATAGTCAGTACTTCAGTTAAGTATATATTGAGATTTATTAACCAAAAACAGAAATTAAAGAACAATATATCCTCCTGTCTAAATAAAAGCAGGATGGTGTGGTTGGGATTTGCTGCCTTAATGATTCATACTGGCAGCAAACACGGGGTGTGGGCACCGAGGTGGACTTACAGAGGAGCGTAAATAGAGCAGAGTAGACGTGTTTGAATTATTGATCGGGATATTCTGTAGAATTGAGACTGCGAGCCCATCCCCGCCCCGCTGTGCTGCTCACCTGGCAACGTAAAGCTGCTGTTCAGGAGCACCTGTGGTGGAGAGACGTCCCATAGGGATGAACTGAAGACTGAAAAGTATTTTAAAATCCGCGAGGCAGATGTAATATAACGTTGTACCAAAATGTGCTGTAAAATATGTGTTTTCCACAGTAAAGCACATCTCAGTGTCATCCGAGCACCTCTGTTTAATACAGCTCTGTGTTTGACCACTGTGACTGCTTAAAGAAACACAAGTAGTTTATTGCCAGCAGCAAGTTGCTGAATTAATAACGAGGCAGACAGCACAGAAAGGCTTTATTTTCCAGCCGGCTGGCCAGAGGTGGCTGTTCGTCATCAGGAAGCATCAGTAAGAACATGACAGCAAATTGTCATGAGCTGACAGGGCAGAGCGGCTATTGGGCTCCATTTTGTTGTTTCTGTGGCACTGAGACATGTTACAAGTTTTTACACCACTTCAGAACAGGTCGTACTAGTGTAGTATAGTATAGTATAGTTGTCAATGATGGCTTTAGATTAAAAGATAATTTATTGGTGTCTTACAGATCAGTAAATCATTATAAAACATAAATAAAAAGGCCTTTTGGGAAGCGAGGCTGTGAACATACAAGTCAAAGAGACCTCCATTAATAAAACTTTCAGTAATAAAAGGTTGAGGGGTTTTTTCCGGCGGAACAATATGACATCAATCCTGCAGTTATAAATGTTAGTTAATCTTTAACAAAAGGTTTTGCCTCCGGGAGGTCAACAGTTCAGCGTAGGAGGTCTTCCTTGTGAATTTATTTTTAACATTTGAGCGACCAAGCTGGCAAAACAAGCTGTGTTGCGAGAAGATATAAACCAGCTAAATGCCGGCCCACAACCTGGCAACCCAAAGGTTTTATCACAAAATGACTGAACTGTAAAGCGTTACGTAACATTTTAAAATCCTTTATAATTCGTGTGGCCTTGTCGTAAGCTGCAGCTGTTTTCTGAATGAAGTTTCTTTGTCTGGTCCAAAATTATATCTGATGTGAATCAAAACATTTTCAGTGTCATTATTTAACGTCTCGTCCAGCATCTCTTGAATTCACTTTGACTGAATAGATGTAACAAAAGTAATAAAACAAAGAAACTTGCTTTCAGCAGACTGTGAATAGAGTGATTAATACTCAAAGAGTAAATAAAAGGCCTGTGTGTGAGTGATGTTGGATGAAGATGTGTGTGTGTGCGTGTGTGTGCGTGTGTGTGCGTGTGTGTGCGTGTGTGTGCGTGTGTGTGTGTCAGTGTTACAGTAGTGCTGCAGCACACAGCGGAAGTCTTCCACACTGCTGACTGAGTGGCTTTGACACAGATTCCAGCTCACGCATGGGAGCGCGCAGTCTCGCCTGAGCAACTGCTGCAGCCTCCCATCCGGAGGATCCAGACAAACGGCACATGTAAGCCGGACTGCCGGACTGCAGGGCCGAGGAGGACGGAGGCTCAACAGGGACACAGTTTCATTGTCTGCGCACGTCTGGCACACTGCTGTGCTGCTCTTCCCCTTCGAATTGATCACTGTTTGCTTTGTTGTCCTGGTGTGGCCTGTAGTCGTCTGGCCCTCACAGTTCAGCTCGGCGTGATCTAAGGCTGCAACTAATGATTGCTTTTATATCATCGATTAATCTGTTGGCTATTTTCTTGGTTAATGTATTAATTTTTCTTCAGTTGTCTTGTTTTTAACAGTCCAAAACCCAAAGATACTCAGTTATCATAGAAATGTGCCCCATAACTTTAACTAACTATAATGTTTGACAAGGCCTTTTAGTGTAAAGCATCAAAGTAGATTCACTTTGTAAGAGACTTTCTGTAAATCAGATTTTGATGGCAGTGTCTGACAGATAGGACAAAGCCACTTATTTTTGTACGTCTGGTTGATATTGTGATTTAAAAAAGAACTCATCAAAAGTCTGTTAGGTGCGAAAAAGCTGAAAGTAATCATCATGAGCCTCCACAGTCTGCAGAAAATCATTTCGTTTGACGCCTTTGGAGTCTGAATGCATAAACGCTTTAAACTCACTGCTTTCAGACACCAGGTTGTCCCTCTGAATATGAATGCAGCACAAACTGCAACCATTTCCCCAGAGGGAGGAGGGGGAGGCATGCTGGGCGTGACACAGAGGAGACTGAAAGATTGAAACTGCAGACACAGTCGAAGAGAAAGCAGTGCTCATAATTCAGACTGTTGAGTCAGTTTTCCTCTGATACACTTTGTCAACAGTGTCATAATTTGTTTTTCATCCACTCCTGTGTGTTTGAAACAGTACACCTGTATGTTTCAGGCGGATAATGTCTCACCTCTATAACGGCACATATAGGACAGCTGACGGAAGGAAAGCATATAGCAGTGTGACGCCCCAGAGGTGGGAGCCACATGCTGCTTGTCACAAACAATATTAATCCTCATTTCTTCCTCCTTCTCCATCCCTCTCTCTGTGTCCAGGGGAGCGCTGCGAGCTGTCGTCCCGCTCGGGCCGCTGTGCTCCGGGCGTCTGCAGGAACAGCGGCGCCTGCGTCAACCTGCTGGTCGGCGGCTTTAAGTGCGAGTGTCCGCCGGGCGGCTACGAGAAGCCCTACTGTGAGATGACCACGCGCAACTTCCCCCCGCACTCCTTCCTGACCTTCAAGGGCCTCCGCCAGCGCTTTCACTTCACCCTCTCTCTCACGTAAGCACCTCCGCTTCCCCGCTGCAACAAGCTGCAGCTCACCTGGATCACCTGCGCTGCTCCACCGCCTTTCAGTAATCTGTGATTCACTCTTCATCCACCCGCACATCCTACTTCTGTGTGCAGGCTCTCCAGCTGAAGTGTGCTCCCCCCACACCTCACATTTATGTAACCATAATGGTGTTTAATAGCAATAATGGGCTCACTGAACAACAGCCATCCTCTGTAGGGCCACTTTGCTGTCGGCTTATAGTTCCTGTGCTATAAATACAGAACCACTGCTCAAACACACTGTTCATTAGAGGTGTGAATACCGTACTGAGGTACTGCAGGCTGTGACGGTTGGACAGAAGGTGAGCTGAAGGAGCTGTGTTTTTGGAGAGGAGACTTATATAACACGAGGATGTTAATCCTGCAGCCAAGAGTGAGTCTGATCTTATTACAGTCAGTGTCACTGGTCACTTTGAGCTGTGAGTCAGCGCCTGGCCTATTTCAGCACAGATGAGTGTGCAGTCATTATGTATGTATGCAACATTGTTATTGTAGATTGGGAGTCGTAGTCATTCTTTATTAGTAAACTTCCCTTTTAATGTCTTTAATGGCTTCAGGCTAGTTTTTAGTGTAGTTTTGGTGTTTTTTCTCCCTGAATGTTCAGTAGCTTTATTTAGGGACGATGTCGATGTAGTCAAGTCAAATCAATTTTATTTAAAAGCCCCAAATCACTAATTAGACTCAGAGGGCTTTACAACCTTACAACAACTTGCCACAACCTCCATCCTTAGATCCTCAATTTTTATTTAAAAAGTGTGTTTGCTTTAGTTTAATACACCTCTTAGGGTATTTTGTCATCACTCTAATATGCTAATGCTCTAGTATGCTAATATGTAGCTGGAGCCAGCAGCAGATTAGTTTAGCTTAGCTCAAAGCACATAAACAGTGATTTTGTTTTACACTTTTTTTACGGATTAAACAAATGGGATATAACATTTTAATCAGGGAGCTTCACAGATGCTGGTAGGTGGATTCTGTTACCAGCCAGGCTCGCGGTTTCTCTTCTTTATGCCAAGCTAAGCTAACCAGCTGCTGGCTGTAGCTTCACATTTACTGTACAGACATGAGCTAAGTAGTGCATAAGCTTATTTCCCAAAATGTCAAACTATTTCTTTTACTGAACTGAAAATAAATCTCAGTTCAGACTATTTTCAGGCAGAACTTTTATCTGAATTTATGGCATGAGTGAGTGCCAACAGCGAAGTCATTGCTAGCGCTGGCACTTTCTCTGAGAGGTGCCATAATTAGCATTTAGTGAAAATAGCAAAGATTTGAGCCCAAGGTTCCCCCTTTTTCTTACACAGCACAAAAAGAAAAAGCCAATCTGCAAACGCCTCATGTAAATTTTATTACACTCGTTTTAAAAGTACCAGAGACAGTTTTAGTTCAGCTTTGCTTTTTGCAAGCTCTCCATTCTGCTTTTATTCCACCGTGTGACTGTGACTCGTGACATAATCGTAGCTCTAGACATCATTGTGAAGGTATTTTGTCATAGATTAGTATTTTTGTATTTTTCTTGCAAATTGAAGCTGAAGCTTTGAATCTGTGAGTGGTTGATCATTTGGAGGTGGTTTGTGGAGGGGGAGGTGCTTCAGAAATGAGCAGATGAGCTGTGAGTGCTGAACACATGCAAAGACAGCAGGACCTCCAATCTGCACGAATTCTCCATGTGATGAAATGTAATCAACGATAAAAGCAGCCCGTTCTGTTTGATATCTGTCACAACAAGTGACAACAAGTATCACCTCTCGGATGGTATCACAGGGAATGTGTCCTGCCATTTTGCTGTACTCATTGTGCTACATGTCACCTTAGACGTGCTTGGCAGGGGCTGACACTCACAATGGCTGCCGGTGGAAATAATATCCCCCTTGTGAGCTTTATGGACTCGGCCCTTCTTTAAGCGAGGTTCAGATGACAGTCTTTTTTGATGGAGAACTGCTCAAACCAGTTTTGAAAGTGGTCTACATTTCACTGGCAGGTCACAGAAGCTGTGAAGTAGCTGCTGTGTAAAAGGTGCCGATACTGAGAGCCTGAGGCAGGTGAGGTCAACAAGTGTCTCTGTTACCTGAACCTGCACCGATCAGGTTCCCCCAGATAGAGCTTCTGTTATGATGAACGGCTCCGGATGTGGACCGTGTTCACTCTAATTTTAGGTTTCATGCTATCACAGCTCTGCCTGTTAAGCTCTGTAATTAAGGCTGAGATTTCACAAAAAAGCACAGCGTGTTTAAACTCTTTCTCTTTGTGATATCTCTTATATTCTCTCATGGCTCAACTCAAATACGTTGAACAAGATAAGAGTGTACAGCCACGCTAGCAACTCTGTGAGGCTCGAGGTGAATGCTAACGTCAGCATGCTAACAGGCTTACAGTAATAATGCTAACATGCTGATGTTAAGCAGGTGTAATGTTTTCAATGCTCACAGACATTTCAATCAAAACCCCAAATGTCAACCTTATTAGTCAAGTGTTGATCCAAATGTTGGATGAACTTTAACCAAATTTTTAGAAAATGTGCAAACGAAAATGCTAGTTAATGCTGGTTTCCATTCATTACTGTTATGTAAATATTAGGAACAAGATAGATCAAAATAAACAACTGGTGGCGCTGATTCTCCAGTCGGGTGCCATTAAACCAATGCACAAGAAGAAAGTGCAACAAGATGACGTAATATAAAGGGCACTAGTGGAAACGTGGAAAATGTGATGTAAATATGGCATTTATGTTTGTTTCATGTATTAAAGTGAAGAACGTTAGTCTCCTCATCACTCCACACAGATCTGATGTTTTCCGTCACTTCAGTGGACTTTAAAGTCACTCGCTTCATGTATGTCATGGTTTACTCTCAAAGTCTGTTTCCAAATGCACATACAATCAGGCGGATGGAAACACATTTATTGTGGTGCTGGAGGAAGCATCAGGGGATCCCCAAAGTAATTAAGATTCATCCTCTGGCAACTATGAATAACTCAAATATCATGGCAATCCATACGATATTTGAGACCTTTCCTCGCCAAAGTCAGTAGAATTCATCCTATTGGGACCACGAACGTCTGGATCTGGATCCATCCCATAGTTGTTGAGATATTTCAGTCAAGCTAAAAATATACTTTTTAAGTATTAAAGCAATAAGGCTTCCCCTTCTTTTCCAGCAGATCATATAAAGTATATCAACTAACACAGATATTGTATCTTCACTTCACACTCATAGGTTATAAAATCAATAAGGGGCTTTTTCTTTTTTTTCCTCCCCACTGCACACGTCTAATGCATTGCAGCATGTTAGCATAGCGTGACATGGTCCCCTACATAAAGGCAGACTGGTTGTTATTTTTACTGATGGGTGCCTAATGTGACACGCAGTGATGCCAGTTGAGTCAGTCTTTAGCTCCGGCTGATTACTCTCATAGTTCAGAGGGCTCAAGGGGGCATCGTGGAGGAGCCTTTTAAATTGACACGTCAAAGACGAGCAGCCCACTGAGGAGTACAAGACTCTAGATCATAATTCTAGTTGGCGTTCTGTTTTTTTTTACTTGATACGTTGAAGCCATCTCTCTGCTCTGTCTGTGCTCTGTGTCCGCTGTTATTATCAGCTGGAGCATCGGCATCCTCTTTCCTCCGAGGTCGTGATTATCGCTGTTCTCAGTAAGCAGGTCAGCGGTGCCGTGCCCCCTGGCTCCTCTGCAGCTCAAGAATACTGCACAAACAGCATCATTTACAGTATACCCTCAAACCCTGAAGACTGAAAGAGGGGGGTGGGCGGCTGCTCATGTTGTCTGAGAGCGTGTATAGATAGAAGTCACACTAACGCCGTGGTTTTCAGTGTTTCAGAGCTACTTTTTGAAATAATGAATTGTTCCTTTCGAGGAAAATTAAGCTGCAGCACATGTTAATGTGGAGTAAATGACCAGAAAATACAGATGCCAGTAAGTCACACATGCCTCTCAGTGTGCAGATGTGCACAGGGGACTCATTGTTGGGTCCCCTGTGTGATGGATAATGAATAAATCCGGTAGTTAGTGTTGTTTTTTTTATCATAACACACTTTCACACATCACAGCGACCCATTTCTACAGGACCAGATTTACGACCACAGACCCCAGCTGACAGGTAAAGGGTGGTATTTTTAAACCATGTGCCTCACCACAGACTTTGATCCCAGAGCAAGTGCGAGGCATCGCTGGCCGTCTGGTCCCAGAGGTTGATCCATGTGCGCGCAGATATATTGAAATGTGCATTAATATGCGAGGATCACGCAACACGGGGGCCCTGGGCGATCTGGTTTCACCATCAAGATCCAAACAGAAATCTGAAACTGAGGCTGTGGTTACAGCACTGGCAGCTGTCTGCGTTCTCCTCCATGAGAAAATATATTTCGAAGCTGTCGTTACTCTGTACTGTCTTCCTGCGCGCTTCTTCCTTACTTGCAGTAAATGCGTTCCCCCGCCCCGCTGCTTTGACATTGCCCTAGTTTTCTGTCTCTGTGTTGTAGCGTGGCTCTGTGATATCTATTCACGGCACACAGATTCTGTATTCCTTCACTCTCTTTCCCTCTGACTTGGCCTTGTGTTCATGATTAACCTCATTATCTGTTCAGTGATCTTTGTAAAACCTCAGCGTTGTTCAGTCTTGAGCTCATCTTCACGATAGTCAGTTACACGTCACACCATATTACCGTGTAGGACAGGAGCTCTCCAGTGTGAAAGGAAAGCAAGGTGAATGTGACGGGATGGTATAGATATTTTTAAATAGGCCAAACCAGACCACTGCCCTCTTTTTTTCTCTCTTCTTTTCTCTGTTAATGTGAAGTACATGGCCTTCAGCATATGCTCTTTTACAGAA
This sequence comes from Enoplosus armatus, assembly GCF_043641665.1. Taxonomy (NCBI): domain Eukaryota; kingdom Metazoa; phylum Chordata; class Actinopteri; order Centrarchiformes; family Enoplosidae; genus Enoplosus; species Enoplosus armatus. The sequence continues at coordinate 13,889,290 of NC_092182.1, read as the reverse complement.
CACGTCAGTAGTCATTTCATTTGGTATCCTTACATGTAAAGGCTTGTGTTATACCATATTTTTCTTAACAAATCCCATAAAAATACCAAAACCAACAATGTGTTCCACCTCAAAAATACTTTCTGACTTCGCTACCCTGTTTGTGGCACTCCGCACCAATCCCATTTGTTCCTACTGTTTTTAGTAAATGTTACTCAAACAGGAGTAAAAAGGGAATTTATTGGGGACTACTTCCTTTGCTAAAGTTAGTATTTACAACCGCAAATTAAAGTGTTTTTTTCGTGGGATTTGTTGACAATAAGATATCTAGAATATCACCTGCCTTAACCTTTAATTCATAAGGTGAATACGGATGAAATAAATACATGAACAAAACAGTGATAATATTGGGTATTGACAAATGTAATTAAATTATAATGTTGTCTGGTGTTTTTTTCAGATTTGCGACCAAAGAGCCCAACGGTTTGTTACTGTACAATGGCCGCTTCAATGAGAAACATGACTTCATTGCCATGGAGATCATCAATGAGCAGATACAGCTCACCTTCTCTGCAGGTAGGCTAGCTTTGTTTTATTTGTTCTTTATCATTATGATTTTCTTCAGTTTCATACCATGTTTGTCCTGAGTGTGTTGCAGTTATTCACCTCTTTGAGTGTTTCCCAGGTGAGACCAAAACTACAGTTTCACCGTTCATCCTCGGGGGAGTCAGCGACGGCCAGTGGCACGTAGTGGAGGTCCACTACTACAACAAGGTACGATCCAGAATAAATAAAACAGAAGAACTGCTCTTCAAATACCATGCATGCACGCAGAGCCTGGTCTATGATTAAACATAAATCATGAAATCTTGAGTTTTGAATTAGCATCAATGCAGAAGTATAAATGTTTCTGTGTCAAATCATTAACAAACAAATATATAATAAGTTATGAATAGTTTGACATTTTTGATAAATACACTTATTTGCTTTCTTGCAGAGAGTTAGGTGAGAAGATGGAAACCACTCTCATACATGCAGGCTATGGTAAATATGAAGCTACCGCCAGCAGCTGGTTAACTTAACTAATTTGGCTCTGTCCGAACATAACAACGTTTGTTTAAACTGAGTGTAAAAACAGCACATTGTGGTTTTAGGGTTATGTGTGGATTTTGTTACCTTTGAACAGAGCCAAGCTAGCTGTTCCCCCTGTTCGTTGTCATTATGCTAAGCTAAGCTAGCAGACAGCTGGTTGTAGCTTCATATTTTCCGTACAGACATGAGAGTAGTATCAATCTTCTCATTTAACTCTCTGTAATAAAGCAAATAAGCATATTTCCCAAACTGTCAAACTATTCCTTTAAACGAGGATGAACCCTTCCTATATTGTGATTGGGCTTTTCATTCTGTTTATTTCCTTCTTTTAATTATTATAGAACAGCTGACATACCTTTGGTTAAATGTGTCTGCTGCTGCCGCCCTCCTCAGGTGTGGCAGCACGATACCAGACATAGTTACCGAAGATATTCAGAGTGAAATCAGGCCGCAGGTTTGTTCCCCTGCAGACGACAGACAGTGGAGTTTTATTCCATTGAGGCTGCGATAATAACTGGCAGCTGACATGCTTTCTCAATAAAAAGCTTCGTCTCTAGGAAATCCATAGAGGACTAACTGTAGTGGGTGTAAACCAGAGTGCAGACAGGAAACCCTGAGCTGTGTAGGTTTGTTGTACTGCCTCTTTAGTGCTGCTGCTCTGTCAGACTAAAGAATCGCTGCTGACAGGCTGATGATCTGGAAGAAAGCCAACGTGCCAACTAGACACTGACAGAGAGACTCAGACAAGAGGGGGTGGGGATTGTGAATGAATGAAACCCAGAGAGTGGGAAGGCAATGTTTCTCCAGACATGCTCCAACTGGACTAAATATGGTTTGGCTGTTACATTTCTCTATAAGAACATCACAACAACTCAATCAGTGGAGGAATGTATGGAGCTGTTGTCTCTGCTCTCTCAGTACTTTCCCACCCAGGACCAACACACAGGATGTCACATTTTAGTCTATTGAGGAAGTCACTTTGCATCATAAAGATGTTGCCAGGCAACACCCCCGCTGCTCACATTTTCTTTTCAGTGTCTATGATAACATGGCCGTGTCAGATTTTAGCCAGAAAGAAGTGATGAGGGGGGAGAATCTTGTCGACTTTTGGATGAAAACTAGATGCGTCTTTGCCAAGAAGACATTATAGTCTCATTAATCACTTGAATCACAAAACCCTTAAAATCAAGTGATTCCGTTGTTGTTTTCCTGACCTGGTAGTTTTACATCTGTACACGTGCTGCATGTTTGAAGATGACGTGTGAGGTTTGCATGTACAGTACGACCTCTAGAGCAGAGGCATAGGTCTGAAACACTTTTCTATGTCACTGGATTCCAGCTGATTTGGTGGCATATAGATTAATGAATGAAGTAACTGTGAGTTAACTTTCACGAATTGATGATCCATTAAGTGTTAACTATAATCACATAAACTCATAGCACCTTGATCATTTCTTAATGGTGAGAAACAGGAATTAGATTATATATGTTTTGTACTCTTATCATAAAGTGTAACCCACGTGTTCATTATATCAAATACATTGTATGTTTTTTAGGACTAAATATCCCAATAGTGTCCAGTGTCCAACCCCCAGCTCTAGCTGAACTAATCCTCCTCGTCCTCCCGTAATGTCCCGCATCCTGTGAGTCGCTGAGGTAGAAACGTGGCTCCTCCCACTGGAGGTGTCCCATGGTGGCCCACTCTGACCCGTCCCTGTCCGCAGGGGGTGGGGCAGGGTGAGGCGGGGAGGGGGCATTTTAGATTGAAATGTGGCTTTCAGGATGGCGGGGGACTGTGGAGAATGGCAATGACCGCTGCCTTTGTGTTTGGCTCTGCTTCCTTTGGGACTGTGGGCAGTGAATGATGCGGCCCCGGGGAAGGTGCCCCTCTCTCTCTGTTCTCCAGCGACGACAGAAAAGCGAAGCAGGAGAGGAGCGAAAGGAGGGTAAAGAAAAGCAGAGAGAAGTATTGACTTGGGCTTTGAACGGGGACGCTGCGCTTCAGGGCCGACCCCTCTTGTTGCTATGGTTTTTCCAGTCAATCTTAGATCCCCATATTTGTGTTGCTTGCTGCCATGCTCCTCCTGTGCAACCCTTGTCACCCTCTGTGACAGGGAACTCATATTCCCATAATCCCCTGTAGCGGCGAGTGAGGGCAGTGTTTAATGTGGTCTTGAGCAAATATGTGCATTCCAATCAGCGCTGACAGGACAGGGTTTTGTGCTGCAGAAAGACGTCCTGACAGACAGTCATTATTGGAGAGTCAACAGCCGTGACTGATGGCAGCAGAGGTCAGTGAAAGGAGCGTCCAATCTGGAGCGCTGCCTGTTTCAGAGCTTTCACAGCGAAGGGAAAACCGTGGAAAACAGCATGTCGGATGATTTCACCTTTGGCAATTCACACCGCATGTTTGCTTGTTTCATCATCAACAAATTTGTAACAAGTTGGCCTCGAGGAGCATCAGCTGAAAAGCAAAAGCCACCTTCAGTGTCTGTTTCCATCTACTTAACATTTCAGTGTTGAACAGTATGTGTTGGGACTTCCTGTGGGAACCGTGCTCGATAACAGGGCCTGTTGTACTTGAAAGAAAACTCAGTTCAGTCACCTGAACTGCAGACTGAGGAGTAAGCCAGCTAGCATAGTTAGCATGGCCTCAAAAATAATGATAATAATAAAACCATGAGCATCTTAACGGTACTAATCCTGTATTTTCTCCTTTTTATTTGCATATCTTGACAAATATTTGATGGATTGCCATTAGATTTTGCACATACATTCATGGTCCCCAGAGGATGAATCCTAATGACTTGACTTGTGATCCCCTGACTTTTTATCTCTCTTCACCAGCAGGTCAAATTTCTACTTGTTCTGTAAAATATCTCAAGATCTGTTAGATGGATTTGGCACTGACATTCATGATTCTCAAATATTGACGCCTACTGACGTTGGTGATCTCTCTCTCAGGATGAATTGTAATCACTTTGCTGATGCTGTAACTGTCCGTCTTACGCCACCATCAGGTCAAAATGTAAATGTGTTCAATACTTTGGTTTAAGACCAAATACCTGCAAAACTGACATTCCCATCAGCCTCAGCTGTATTTTGTGTTTAGTGCTAATTAGCAAATGTTAGCATGCTGACACTAAGATGGTGAACATGGTAAAGATTATACCTGCTTAACGTCAGCATGTTAGCATTGTTATTGTGAGCATGTTAGCATGCTGACTTTAGCATTTAGCTCAAAACACTGCTGTGCCTGCATACACCCTCACAGAGCTGCTAGCATGGCTGTAGACTCTTAGCATTGTTTTGTTGTTTACAGAATTTGTTCTAGGTTACACGTCCTTTTGCTGCTTCTTTGTTTTGGCGACTTAAAGACAGTTCTCCACTCTGGTGGACGATAAAGTTTTATTCTATCCTTATATTCTACGTCTCACATATTTCCGTGTAGATAAAACACAATGAACTGACATTTCTGTTTCACCAAGAATGATCAAGTGATTCAGGTGAGGCGGTGTGGTAACATACAGACAGATGGTTTAGAGTTATTATTGGTCTCATCTCATTCACATCACTAACACTCAGCACACTGTGATCACGAGACACAAAGTGAGCGAAGGAATTTAACCGCAGCCTCTCAGTTACGGGCATATTATTAGAGGCTCACAGAGATTTAATCTAATCTGCTCAATGAGAAAATCATGTGAGAGAAATTTAATTGTGGCAGTGCCTTGGGCTAAAATTATATTTGCCATTGCTGTATTGCTTGATGAAGTGTGTTTTGTCTTAATAGATTTCCTATGATAGAGATGCTAAAGATGTTGCACCAGGCAATGAAATCTACACCGTGTCTCTAGCTGGGTGTTGTTTTTCCGAGCTTTTAAATTAAGGGATCAGACAGCAAAGATGAGGCTTTTCAACAGCAGAGCAGTCAGGAAATTGTAATTCCTGAGGCTCATGCAGTCGATGGTGGGGATCTATTTTAGTTTAACCTAATGGAGAACTAAATAGCCATACAATAGAAACAGACTTTATGTCTGTTTTCAAGCCATTAGCGATGAGCCAATTCTTCACATCATCTCTGCACATGAGACGAGCTAATTCCTGCTAAATCCTGTCCGACCAGCTGACAGCTCAGCGGCCCGTCCTCGCCTGCCGGCAGCCGAGTCAGACAGCGCTCCGCTCTCAGCTCAGCTCGCGACACCAGCTTGAACCTACGCTTAGGGTTAATATGAGCTCTACGTGACCTCAGAGAAACTGCCCCTGTTTGAAAAGAGGTCGCAACCTTTTATCGACAGGATCATCATTCTCTCCCCCGCAGACCCCTCCTTCTTTTGTTGCTCCCCCCATTGATTTCTTAGACAATGAAGAAGATCCTTTGTCGACAGGGATGATGTCCTGCAGAGAGCGAGCTCCTCTCCTGTGTGTGTGTGTGTGTGTGTGTGTGTGTGTGTGCGTGTGTGCGTGTGCTTGCCAGCCGCTGCCTTTAGCTCGAGCTGTTATGATCTGAATTATTAAAATACTCCACAACAGCGAGCTAAAGATGAACAGGGATTGAACGTGAGTGTGATGCAAAAGATCATTTATGTGGTTGTCGTTTCCCAGTTTCAAAGCTCCAGTTTTTAATCTGGCTCATAAAACTACGTGCAATTTAGCACTGGGTGAGATTCACAGAAGTTTCTGTACTGCTTTATGGATTAATGCCTTGTTAGTTGCAGCAGAAATATTAGGCATTTTCATGACAACCTATTTCTGAGTCCTATTTATAAATGCTAGGTGACCAAAATACTTCAGCATCTTAAAAATAGCAACACGGAAGTACTGTTTTTTTTTTCTCAGTGTTTCATGATCTTTGTGCTGACAAACCTTTTGGGAATTCTCAAATGAATATGATACTATAGGACAATAATAGCTTGATTTAGATGGAGCAGATGAGAGAAAAACTATTTTTAGGGTTTAGGGTTTTTGCTGTGCTGTACTGAACTGCACTAATTCAGATCCTTGTGCATACTGACTTCTTCTTAAAATAGACGGGCATTATTCTGTGATGTATTCTCTCAATGCAAAAGTCATAAGCACAGAAAACATAGATTGCTAAAACATTACCAGGAACCTCAAACTGTTCTCTAGATTCTCAGGTGTACAGAAAGACTTCAGTGTGCATAATACAGGCGAGGCAACACGGCATTATGTATTCTTAATCCTCATTGTTTTGACTGGAGCCTCCCCAGAAACATAAGGAAGTCGCTCCATAATTTATCTTGATATTCATGAGTTTGTCTCTCACTCCACAGCCCGTCTTAAACCAGGCCGGCCTGCCGCAGGGCCCCTCGGACCAGAAGGTCGTCGTGGTGACGGTGGACAACTGTGACGCCTCCGTGGCCCTCAGGTTCGGGCACATGATCGGAAACTACACCTGCTCTGCTCAGGGCAGCCAATCGGGATCCAAAAAGTAAGTCCACAGGAAGTACATCAGCAGATTGTGAGTTCTGTCATCTAGATGTGGAAGATTAATCTTAATTTTGCAGCAGAAATTTCATAAATAACCTTTTACTCTTTGCCTTACTTATTCCCTCATTACTTCTGTATTGACTTCAGTAATTTAATTGATTACTTTCTTTGCAGTTGGCTCATTAAGAGAGAGAGTAAACTTGTTTTGAAATGAACTTCCACATCTCCGGGGTGTTAACTAAGCTTTGCTTTTTTTCCTTCATAGGGATGTTTATCCTTTTTTTTCTGTTTTCATCTCCAGAGGGAGAAATAACATCGCAAAACTATCTCTGTGATGAATTTTTCATGCGTTCCTCCCCCATTAGTGTTGATGATGTAAAGGCAGAGTAAAACTCCGGTAAAACTCCTCTGTTTTCAGATCGCTGGACCTGACCGGCCCCCTGCTCCTCGGAGGGGTCCCCAAACTCCCAGAGGACTTTCCTATTCGCAACCGGCAGTTCGTGGGCTGCATGAAGAACCTGCGTATCGACAACCAGCACATAGACATGGCCAGCTTCATCGCCAACAACGGCACTCTGCCAGGTACATTTTTGACCTGCCTTTTCTTTATCTCTTAAACCTGTGACTGTTTTGCAGTCAAACAATGTTTTGTTGTGAGAGCAGCCAAGTGAGAGAGACTGGCAGAGGAAAGACAATAACAATGAGTATAATGAGCACAGCGGGGAAGTAGAGTCAGTGGGAAATGATCATTGTACCTGCTATGAATAGTTTATTACCCTCTAACTCTTTGCTACTTTGATGAAATAATGAGGTAGGACAGATCAAACAGATAGATCAACCTCTTTATGTTCTCACTCTCCTAGGATGCTCTGCCAAGAGACATTTCTGCAACAACAACCCGTGTCTGAACGGAGGAACCTGCGTGAACCTGTGGGGCTCCTTCAGTTGTGACTGCCCTCTCGGATTTGGAGGGCAAAACTGCGAAAGAGGTGAGCGAGTCAAGACGAAAAGTGCCGGGGCATCAGGGTGGAAACGTGCAGACATGAGACGAGATCTGACACGGACTTGTCTGCCGTTTTGACCCCAGACTGTCCTCTGACTTTGTGACCCGAGAACTGAGTTATGAAGCTGTCGTCCATCAGCTCAAAATAAGCAGAGTGGAAACAGTAACAGAGACTCACTGCTGCAGAAACTGCTGCATTTGCATTTGAAAATAACAGGTGAATAATCAACCGTGTGCACTGCAGCTATCGTTGTGTGTTTGAACACTGACTTCAGACATGCATAGTCATAAAAAGCCTTTGATTACGCTACAGTAGTTTTAATATCTGATTTATGACAGAATCAGTTGTGAGAATCAAGCCGCTTGAGGTTGAATTATCTCTGGTTTCGATGATCTTGAACTATTTAAGACTAATTGCTTTTGGACTTTTGAAGACATACGTTGCTTATGTTTCTGTCCTCGTGTTCTCCAGTGTCTGTTCTTTCGTTCACCTGATCCCCTGCAGCTGTTGTGCTGATTTATGGTTTACAGCAATTTGAGAAGAGACAGAGGAAGAGAAATGAGCCATGTAAACGACTGTAGAATGAGTAAAAAATACTTAAAGGGAAAAGGTGGGGAGGGGGCTGTAGAAGTGGGACATAATGCAGTGTGATCACATTACTGATCTCCAGAGATGATTTAATGAGCTTTGATTACTTGAATCTATTATAACCAACAACAGTCTTGAACAATCATCAACACCATCAGAGGTGTTTTTTAGAATGCAGTTGTTTATGTATGTATGTGCATGGGGATGGTGTAGAGCTGAACAGGCCACTATTTTGATAATCAAATCATGGTTTGAGTCAATTTCAAATGTGAATTTCAAAATGTGATTCCAGCTTCTCAAATCTGAAGATTTCCTGGTTTTCTTTTTTCTTATATGATCATGAACTCAGTATATTTTGGGTGTAAGTCGGACATTTAGTTGGCAAACTCCATAATTAACATAAATGTTAGTTGCAGCCCTAATATGGTGTGTGTATGTAAAATGTACCTCCATAAACTTTGATCTGTTGGTGTATTCCGGCCACACGGATATAGGAGGTAATTATGTGTAGTTAAACTCAACTTACTCACACAGTGCTAATTAATAATAATGAATTAATGTGAATGTGAATCATTCTGACTTAAATTTTTCTGCAGTTTGTCTCTTTGCATGTCACTCCTCTCACCAGCCAGCAGCGACAGCCACAGGGCATCAGGTTTATTTGCCGTCACTAATCAGTCATTTCGATCGGGTGCTTTTCTTTGTGCAGCGACGACGTAATGAGAGGGAAACTGTTTCACATCAGGCAGAATGTCCTTTCGTGTCACTTTGTTGACGTGTGAAAGAGCCTCAGAGTCGGTGCGCGAGCGAACTCCAAAACGTCCTTCTGCTTCATGAAGTGAAACTACATTTGAAATGATTTGAAATTAAAATTTCACTGCTAGACTAAAAGATTTAGATTGGGGTCCCCTCCAGACATGTCATATAAAAATACTCTGCCTTGAATAATAATTTATGTCTGACAAAAAAACAGCAGATGAATGTGAAAACAGCTTTCTAACGTCAAACTCTCACGTACATTATTCTGCAGCTCAAACATCAGTCAACAGACAAGAGGAAAAACACCTTTCTGACTGGAGGGAGACTTTAATCATATGCTGTTTGAAATGTTTACCTCAGTGTCCTTTTGTCTTATTCCCCTGAATTACCAGTGCAGGTGTTGGTTGTAAAGGCAATGATTCAAGCTTTCTGGGAACACCTGATTTGATTTCAGAAAGCCACAAAAAGCTTCCAGATTACTGAAGTAAAGCGTCTTCATGTCTGAGTTTTTTAGCTGAACATGGCCGTGACCAGAGGACATACTGGACTCACTGGTTGACAGAGATGAGTCACTGTCTCATGTCACCTACTGTGAATTTTACTCACATTCGATCTGCTTTTTCACATATCTTTCCTGTAGTTATGGCCAGCCCGCAACGCTTTCTGGGTAACAGTCTGTTGCAGTGGAACAACATGGCGGCGGCGGCCTCCGTCCCCTGGCATGTAGAGCTCATGTTCCGCACACGTCAGGCCGGCGCTACGCTGCTGCACATCTCCGCTGGCCTGCAGCACAACCTCACACTGCAGGTGAGAGCAACACACACGTCTTCTAGCTGCACAAGGATACACACAAACACTCTTTCTGGCTACGTCCTGGCCTCCTCCTGCTTGAGGCCAAGTTGCATCAGACATTATTTCGCTCTACAGACAGTTTTACAGATGCTGAAATGTTGCAATGCACAGCAAAAGAGAGAAACATTTTGAAGGGTTTCAAGGTTAGTTGTCACTTAAGCAGCAAAGAGCAAATATAAAAAAACATATATATATTTCTTCATGAGTGTGAGGTCCAGCTGTCCTCACCAGAAGTTTCCAAAAGATAAAACACTGTGGGATCGAGGCTCCACCTGTTGGCCATCTGAGCAGCAGCACGTCACTTAATATCAGAGGACGTAAACCCAAAATGATCAGACGCTCATTGTAACATCTGAGGCATTTTCAGCCCTTTTGAGCTCGTCTAGACTGACGCCTCTTTGATGTGACATAGCTGTCCGATAATCTATTTCCAGACCTGCACACTTATGATGTGCAGCTATTCAAGGTTTGAACTTTGACTGTAAAGTGTGCAAAAAAAAAAGCTCTCGGTTTCTGTTCATCATGTGATTCTTGGTGGTCTTTTTTTCTCCTCTGCTGTCCTCTGTTATTGAACATCGGTTCAATCTCCCTCCTGCTGTTTCTTCCCTCTTCTCGGCTCTCTCTGCCTTTGTAGCTGCGCGGGGGGAGCGTGTTGATGGGGCTGCACAGAGGGGAAGACTCCACTCTCTCCCGCGTGGAGGAGGTGCTGGTGAACGATGGAGACTGGCATCATTTGCAGCTGGATATTAGCAGTTTGGGGGGAGTGGCGAGCCACCACAAAGCAGTGTTGTCTTTGGACCAGGGACTCTATCTGGTGAGTTGTTGTGTCCTGGTTGCTGTAAATCACCATGAATTATATTTGTGTAGTTCTGCAGCCATAAAGTCTGTGTCGTGCACCTTTTCAGGCCAGTATGGAGGTGGACGGGAAGCTGCGAGACTCCAAGCTGAAGACTGTGAGCGTTGGTGGTGTGGCAATGCCTGATGGGAAAATTCAGCATGGCTTCCGTGGCTGCATACAGGTCTGTCCCTTCTTCAGCTTCTGTGTTCATATCAGCGTTTGTGATCATGTCTAAAAGCAGACAATATCCAAATTATTCAGATCAAAAGGAATCTAGATTTGGTCAAATTTAACTGAATAAGAATAAATTTTTTAGATGTTCAGATTACATATTAATGTTGTTTTAACAGCATTTCAGTGACCCTTAAATCATTTACATTCACTAATTTTGAACATTTCACTCATCAAAACAAACACCATACTTGAGAGCCCTGTCAAAAATACGAATTTATTTGCAATTTCTGAGCGGCAATCATTTGTGAAACTTGACGCTGCAACCATTTGCTATCTGGACTAAAGTGTTTGTTTGTTTGTCTGCTTGCAGGGTCTGCGTGTGGGCGGGGCTCTGAGTCTGTCTCAGGCGAGGAAGGTGAACGTGGAGCCGGGTTGCAACGTGCCCGACCCCTGCAGCTCCAGCCCCTGTCCCGTCAACAGCTACTGCAGCGACGACTGGGACAGCTTCTCCTGCACCTGCCTCACTGGTCAGTCTGCTGCTACGTGTTATAATGCTTATTATTCCATTAAACAAATGATAAAGCAACACCGGGCAACTTGTTACAACATATTTTAAACTTGATCCGTGTTTTCTATAAATATAAGACGGAGTCACAGTTGTCCTTTCACACAGTTTACTGGCAATGTTGTGAGAGCACATCAACTTATTTTCCTGTATTTCACCTTTCTTTTCTTCTACAGGCTACTATGGTACCAACTGCACTGATGTGTGCTCATTAAACCCCTGCGAGCACGAGTCGACGTGCACCAGGAAGCTGAGCTCCTCTCGTGGTTACACCTGCGACTGTCCCCGCAGCTACTTTGGCCATTACTGCGAGAAAAAGTAAATACAGTTTTCCTCATTTATGTTAAACTGTGTGTGTTGGTCGTGGGTCGTCTTGTGTTGTATGCTTTATTACTCTGGAGGTGAACTCATGAACTCGTGTATGTCTGCAGGACCGATCTGCCGTGTCCCAGAGGCTGGTGGGGTCACAAGACCTGCGGCCCCTGTAACTGTCAGACAGACAAGGGCTTTGACTCTGACTGCAACAAGACGAGTGGAGAGTGTCGCTGCAAGGTGAGTGTGTCGACCTGCAGCTGTTATTCATCACTGGGACATCTGTAACAACCAGATGAGTGTGAGAGTGCATAATGTTAGAAGTGAACGTCTAAAGCTGTGTCTCAAACCCATACAACATACTGTAGGTACTATACAGTAAATGTAGGAGAAAATTATGCAATACGTGCATCAACTGACCTCTTTCACACTGCCTCACAGAGAGAAAGATAAAATATATATATTTAATTATATATTTTTTTCTGTTTTCCAAGATCTGCCACACCACCATCTGTGGTTTTCAGTTTTCTTTTAAAGAGCATGAACATAAAAGGACAAAAATAACAAAAATGAACATGAAGACCTTTTTAAACATGAGGGGGAAACGAAGAAGGATTATTAATATATATTATATATAAAACTAAAATAATGTTTATGATACGTATTTAAGTCTGAAGTGAAGGTTGAAATGTAAATAATGGATTTTTATTTATTTATTTATTTCATTCTTTAGTTTTCTTTTTATTTATTTAAAGTTTATTTAGTTTTGCAAAGTTCAATGTAAATTCCACCAATAAAAAAAATCACAATAAAAATATAAAAGCTTTGGTATCGCTATAAAAATAGGGCCATTAACATAACTAAGCCAGTCTGGAAGCGAAGGCACATTCACTGACTTCCATTGTTGTACAAGCAAAGATAATTATGAAACTCGTCCTTCAGCAACCAGATGTTTCTGAAGAAGCAGCTGCAGCCCGTCGTCGCTCTCAAGTGGCAATATGTGGGGATGGATTAAAATGAAGGAGGCAATTGTGGAAAGATGGATTTAAAAAAAATAGTTAATCAGCACTTCCTCTCTCCTCTCTCCAATTGCGTTTCCAGGACAACCACTACCGTCCTGAAGGCAGCGACACCTGCCTGCTGTGTGACTGCTACCCGGTCGGCTCTTTCTCCAGAGCATGTGACCGAGAGAGCGGCCAGTGTCAGTGCAAACCCGGTGTCATTGGACGCCAGTGCGACCGCTGTGACAACCCCTTCGCTGAAGTTTCTCCCAACGGCTGCGAAGGTCAGAATACATCATATTACTGTCAAGTTACTGTAATGCTTAATTTACCATCCCTGTTTCATTTATAGCTATAAATATATTCAATATTTTTTTTATTTTTATCCTCATCATCTGCCTCCGTCTCTCTCCTCTCCTTCCTGCTCCAGTAATCTATGACAGCTGCCCTCAGGCCATCGAGGCTGGGATCTGGTGGCCCAGGACTAAGTTTGGTCTCCCTGCAGCAGTTCCCTGTCCCAAGGGAACGCTCGGTATGATGGTTTCTCAGGCACCTCGTCAAATTACCATATAATAATGGCAATATATGAAACTCGCCTCAAGCCCTCTCTCAGCCGCAGTCTATTCCTCACCTCTCAAGTGATAACTCTCTCTCTCTCTCTCTCTGTTTCCTCCCTCTCAGGCACAGCGATCCGCCACTGCGATGAGCACAAGGGCTGGTTACCTCCCAATCTCTTCAACTGCACCTCCGTTACCTTCAGCAAGCTGAAAGCCCTGGTGAGTAGCTTCGGTTTTAAAATGAACCTCGCAATCCCCACAGTGGCATCCTCATTCAGAAGGTTTGTTTATCGTCTTAGTTTACTTTGTTGGCATGCTAATAATAGCTCAAAAGTTGTTTTTTTTTTAAAAAGGTATTGGACAAACAAAAAATTTGGCAATCCATCCAATAGTTGTTGTGACAGTTCATACAAAACCTCGCCAGAGTCATTAGGATTCGTCCTCTGGGGAACATCAATGTCTCTGCAGAATTTCACAGCAATCCATCCAATACTTGAGATCTTTCAGTCTGGACTGACCAACAGACATTACCGTCCCTCGGGGCACGTCACTAGCATGGCTAAAATATGTCTCACCAGTGAAGCTTCTACAAATTACTAAATGGTTATGTTTCCCTTTCCTTCTGCCAGTCTGAAAGGTTTTCCCGCAACGCATCGCTCCTGGACTCTGGACACGTTCAGCAGACGGCGGCCATGTTGGCCAACGCCACCTCGCACACAGACAGCTACTACGGCAGCGATGTGAAAGTTGCTTATCGGCTCACGCAGAGTCTCCTGCAGCACGAGAGCAACCAGCAGGGCTTCAACCTCACGGCGACACAGGACGTCCACTTCACTGAGGTGAACAAGCACATGATATCTCTGCTGGAAACTTCACAACACAGCAGCAAACAAAATAAGAACAATAGATTGTGGCAGTTTTTGCGGTCAACAAAATTGGTGTATAAACAGGAAGCCAGTCCTGCCTGGTGGGACTTCACAGCCTCACATGCTGTATCTGCAGGGAACACATCACACTTCATTTCACTCTCCGCTGCGGCATCCTGTCACACTGAACTCTCGCTGTTTCCTGACAGAATCTGGTCCGTGTGGGCAGCGCCATCCTGTCTCCAGACACACGGCCGCACTGGGAGCTGATCCAGCACTCGGAGGGCGGCACGGCGGCGCTGCTCCGCCACTACGAGGAATACGCAAACACACTGGCACAGAACATGAGGAAGACCTACCTCAGCCCCTTCACCATCGTCACACCACACATAGGTGAGCGTTTTACCACAAGATGGGACACACTGACAACCACTAAAGTCTGTAGAGCTACTTTATTGGGGATTCTTATGTATTGTTATATATTTAATCAGAATCGGGTTATTTAAGTTATTTATTTATTTAAGAAATTTACAGTTTATTATTAACTTTTCCAGCACGAGAGAACATCTTACAGACAACAGAACACATGTGGGCACAGGAAAGTGGCTAATACAAATAAAATAAGACAAACAATTAACATAAAAACTAGAAATAATGAAAAATGCCAGTAATCATTTCCTAAAGCCCTAAAATTTATTAAAACAGAAAAACTGTAATTCCTTAGAATGGAGAAGCCAGAACTTGTTGGGAATGTTGTTTATTGAAATAGTTGCAGATAATTTGTCTGTCAATCGACTGAACATTCGAGCTCTAATCGTTTTGTAAAAACATCAAATGTTTTTCTCCTCAGTCATCTCCGTGGATCGTCTGAAAAAGATGAATTTCGCCGGAGCTAAACTCCCGCGGTACCAGTCCCTGAGGGGCCCTCGTCCCACGGACCTGGAGACGGCGGTCACGCTGCCCGATTCAGTCTTCCAACCACCTGTGGACACGAAGGGCCACAGACACCTGGATGTCTTCCCAGAGTCCTCGCTGAGGAACCGCTCGGCCAACAGGAAGAGACGCCACCCTGACGACAGCCAGCAGGACGCCATCGCCAGCGTGATCATCTTCCACAGCCTGGCCTCGCTGTTACCAGAGAGCTATGATCCCGACAAGAGAAGTCTGCGGTAAGAGCGATATATAAAGATGGAACATGAAGCGCTGTGACCAATGAGTCATTTTTAGACAAGAAACGACAGGAGAGAGGGGGAGGGGTATATCATGCAACAAAAGTCCCAGCTGAAATCGTACCAGTGACTTTGTGATTATATGGTTTACATCTTAACCCCTCTGCCACCAGAACGTCTCAAGCGCTTTAATTTGATGCACATGATTTCTTTTACAATCCCCCACAAGATCCAAATGAAGAGACTTTTATTTATTGTCTACAAAAACAGTGAATATTCACTTCCATCACAGTAAATACAGATTTTTTTTTTGTCTGGTAGAGCTTAGTTTCAATGAAAATCTTCGAGTCATCAGAAAACCTTTATCTAAAATAAATATTCCTGATGACCTGGAAGCTGCAGTATGTCAGACATCGCATAAACATCACTGAACTTGTGATTAGTTTTTAGTTTTACAAACGTTTTCAGTTAGTTTTCATTTTAAAAGGGGCATATGATGTCCATGATATAATTCATTTTCACTGTGTCTAGAGTCTTTAATCATTTGATGTTTGTTGTTCATTTTCATCAGGGTGCCAAAGCGTCCGGTCATCAACACCCCGGTTGTCAGCATCACAGTCCACGACAACGACGAGCTGCTGCAGCACACGCTGGACAAACCCATCACCGTGCAGTTCCGCCTGGTCACCACTGAGGAGCGCTCCAAACCCATCTGTGTCTTCTGGAACCACACCATACTGTGAGCACACACACACACACACACACACACACACACACACACACACACAGTATCACAGTGTTGATGATGAAACTAGAAACTGGATGAAGTTGAGTTATTCCCACGTTGTCCTCTTTGCGTTTTATGTCAGTGGCGGGAACGGCGGCTGGTCGGCGAAGGGCTGCGAGGTGGTTTTCAGAAACGGCACCCACATCAGCTGTCAGTGTTATCACATGACCAGCTTCGCCGTGCTCATGGACATCTCCAGGAGAGAGGTGAGGGACAGTGAGACGTTCCACTTCACCAAAAACCACAGATATCAAAACTCTGCTCTCTGACTCAATCTGTTTTCCCTCCTCATCGTGACGTCTGTGTCAGAACGGAGAGATTCTGCCGATCAAAATCCTGACGTGGAGCACAGTGGGAGTGACGCTGAGCTTCCTCTTCCTCACCACGATCTTCCTCCTCTGTCTGAGAGCCATGCAGTGCAACAAGACGAGCATCATCAACAACGGAGCCACCGCTCTCTTCCTCTCCGAGCTCATCTTCATCCTGGGCATCAACCAGGCAGACAACCCGGTAATCAATCAGTATTAATTATTATATATGATTAAATTATAGTATTAATTAATACTAATATTAGTTTCCTTCCATCTCTTTAATGTTTTCACGTGTTTCTCGCTCTCTTTGCAGTTTTTGTGCACAGTCATCGCCATCCTGCTGCACTTCTTCTACCTCTGCACTTTCTCCTGGCTCTTCCTGGAGGGGCTGCACGTCTACCGCATGATCAGTGAAGTGCGAGACATCAACTACGGACCCATGAGATTCTACTACCTGATTGGCTGGGGAGTGCCAGCCTTCATCACAGGTCTGAACCCTCACATCACCACTTCAAAGCACAGAAATGTACCTCTTGTACAGGGGGGAAGAAAGTCCCTTCATCCAAGTTTTGTTTTGTAGTTTCTTAAATCGGTAAAAGCAGCTAAAACTTGATTCTCAACACGGCCAGTAAAAGAACCCAAAAAAAACAACAAAATCAACAATGTAGAGGTGTTACTGAAATATAGATTTTTTTAAACATGTTTTACTTACTCAAAGCAGTTTGCAAAACTAATCTTATAACAGCAGCTGCAGACACGTGACAAAAAACAAACAAAATAAAAAGGCATAAGAAAAAATTAAAGGTGAATAAATCAATAGAATAGATGGATTCATGATAACAGAGTTGCATTATGACACATCTCACATGTTTGTTTCATGGACTTATTATTTATTATTTCTAATGAGTGCGTACCATTGTTTTCCAAATATTTCCGAAGGTCACGTTTTTATTTATTATTTATTATTTGCTAATGCAACTGTTAGCTCTTTGTTTGTTTAGTTCAGAATTGCTCCGACGTCCCAGATCTACCTGAGCAGCAACAAGTTTAATTTAAGTCATAACCAAACTCACACTATCCTGTTAATGACGTCTATGTTTGTCTTTTGGGCTTCATTTTCTGACGATGCCTTTTATCAGTGAGCTGATCTCATCTCGGCTGCATCTTGGACGCACGTTAATGTGTGATATCCGTGATTATCCAGCAAGCGTGCCCCCTGTCCCAAAGTGAAGATGAAACAGATGGAAAATGTGAGACGTCTTCCAGTAAAATGTTATTTAGTCTGCCTGGTCAAAAAGTCAAAATCAGGGCTTGATGTTATTTTATTTCGAAAACAAAGCTGTTTGACTACTTCAGATGGAAAAACCTCCTCAGGATAGAAAGAGGTTTGAAGGTTGAAAACTGACATTACATCAACAAAAGGAAATCAAACTTTCCTTTTACACACTCACAAACATATCGTTTATACTGTAAATGTGACTGAGAACTCAACAGTTGTTGTCTGATGCGACCGTCTGTCTGTCTGTGTTCGTCTCCAGGTTTGGCCGTGGGTCTGGACCCTGAAGGCTACGGGAACCCAGACTTCTGTTGGCTGTCTATGTACGACACTCTCATCTGGAGCTTTGCCGGACCCATCGCCATGGTGGCCTCGGTGAGTCCCTGCAGACCCCTGCAGATCCGCTTGTGGAGACATTTGAACCTCAGACATGTGAAGGCTCGCAGATACAAAACTAAAAACATGATGTAAACACAAAGACAAATAATAAAGCTTTAAATGCAGAAAATAAAGTTGTGTGTTTTCCACTGACGTGTTTAGTCTTTAGCAGTGCAGCGGTCCACGTCAGTCCAACATGCTGACTCATGATGATCTCATCAGAGCGGCACTAGAGATGTTTTGACAGCGAACACACCCGTCACTGTTCAGCAGTAAAGAAAACAGACATTAGTTTGATGTTGACTTTCACAAACTCCTGCCATGTTGTGAGTCGTGATGCAGTCTGACGTTGTGTCCACAGATGAACATCTTCCTCTACATCCTGTCGTCCAGAGCCTCCTGCTCCCTGAGACACCACAGCATTGAGAAGAAAGAGCCTCGTGTGTGAGTGTCCCACCGTTTCCATCAAATATTAACACCCGCACTGTTAACAAGCTGCCAAGTTCTTTTATTTAGACTTTGTCCAGTTGGAGGAAAGCCCTGAACTTTCCAATCTAAACCAGTAAAACTCGACCACACCTCAATCGGCATTTAATAACAATGACATCAGATCAAATCTTTCCATTCATTCACTCTAAAGATATCTCAATAATCTGTCTCATCTGACTGGACTACACTGCAGAGAAGCTAACATTGACACAACAGGGGAGAAGGTTATTAATTTCACCTTAAACATGTTTAAATTTGTGGGTCAAAATGTTAAAACCGTTTAAACTTTGGGAAGCCACAGCAGCTGGACTAGTGTGAGTTTATTTACGACAAAACTACTGAGCGACATCATAGAAATCGGTGTCATAATCAATCCAGAAAGGGCAAAGAAAAAAATCAGGCTGGCTGAAAAAATATGTTTTGAGCCTGTCACAGATTTTGTGTGATGGGATTTTGGTCTAGTACTGCGTCCTTTTCCTCTCTTCACTCTCTTGTCACTCAATTCAATTCAAAATCCATTGAAGTTGGCTCCTTCCTGTTACAGCCGACAAAGTGACTTCAGCTTTCTGCACAGCGTCGTCTGTGTCCTTTCTTATTTGTTGAGAAAATGTAAAACTGTGACAAACATATGACAGACTTTGTGTGTTCAAAACCTGATGGCTCCTTCTTGATGTTCTTAAAATCACAAAAAGACTATACAATCTGACATTTTGAATTTGTTTTGTGCTCACTCAGCAGTTTTGCTATAAACTTGGATACCTTAGTGGTGCGGTTTTTGTGAAACTTCAGAGCTGAAATGATTAGTTGATTAATCGATTAGTCAGTCGACTAAAAAAATAATCTGCAACTATTTTGATAATCGAATAATTGTTTCAGTCATTTTTCAAGAAAAAATAGTGGAAATAATTATTCATATTCTCACTTCTCTTCTTCGCTTCTCAAGTGGCTGCTTCTCTTTGTCGTATATAAAAGTAAACTGAGTCAGTTTGGGTTTTGGACTTTTAGTCAGACAAGACAAGACAACTGATAATGAAAATAATCAATAGTTGCAGCCCTGTTATGCATTAAAAAATGAAAGTTTTTGGCAAATGACTGGGATTGGGAGAAATAATAGACAACATTTTTAAAGCAACAACAGATTTAAAGATGTATTTGTAATATACAGTGTGCAGTGAAATGCTTAGATACCATCTCCACACACTGCGTGCAGTGCAAGTTATAATAAAATGGAGAGAAAATACAGACTTTTAAAAAAGAGGAACATTTTAAAGGGCAAATTCTGGCAAAAGGTTGGTGATCACAGCTCTTCATGAGACAACAACTGACAGCTGCTCACCAACATCTCTGTTTTCTCTCTCGTGTGATTTCATGATCTGCAGCTCCGGCCTGAAGACCGCAGGTGGCGCTCTCCTCCTGGTCTCAGTCACATGTTTTCTGGCGCTCCTCTCCGTCAACAGCGACATGATCATCTTCCACTACCTGTTCGCTGGGTTCAACTGTGTGCAGGTGAGTCCTCCACTTCCCCTCTGAGACAGTTTGAAAGGTCGATTTCTGTCGTTGTGCTGACCCTCTTCCCTCTTCTGTCGTCCAACCTCCAGGGTCCCTTTGTGTTCTTCTTCCGCATCGTCTTCAATAAGGAAGCGAGGAATGCCATGAAATACTGCTGCAGCCGCAAACGCCCGGATCACATGATCAAATCCAAAGCCTCTGTGAGTCGGACAGCTCTGCGACGTAGAGCTCAGCTTTAGTTACATGTTGGGAGACTCAAACTGTTGAATGGACTCTCACACATGTGACATGTGTTACGACCTCAGAGTAGTCAGTTCATGTTTATGTATCATTATTACAGCATCTTTCCCCAAAAACATGAAACCATCTCCTGTTAACTTTCTGGACTTGGTGTGAGCTTTCCCCCAACAAAAGTACTGTGTTTGAGTAACGTTTGCTAAAAAAAAATTTGTTATAACTATTTAAAGTTTAACATCTTCAGTAGAAACCAATGAGCTTGAGGCTGATATGGACGCAAAGACAGGCCATAACAGTTTGGGTTTTATAAGAAAATAACCACCTAATTGTGAAATTGAATCACCACAAAACATTCATGTTGAAATATAAATACACAGAACACTGAAATATTTGACTATCTATTAAAATGATAATAATCTATCTAAATTGATTGATGGTGGTTTTGAAGTGTAAATATGAAAACATTTTGAATTCTTAAAACACTCATCCCTCCTCTCTGTGTCTCCAGGGCTACAAATGCAACACAAACTACATGGACGGCCGGTTGTACCACCTTCCCTTTGGAGACTCCAGCGTGTCTCTGAACGGCACCATGCAGAGCGGCAAGAGCCAGCAGAGCTACGTGCCATTTGTCCTCCGGTAAGGCATTAAGAGTTCATACTAAAAATGAAAGGGTTCACATGCAGCATTAACCTGACAGAGTGACAGGAGCACTGACTTCTTGTGTCTTTTCAGGGACGACGGGTTGAGCAGCAGCCAGGCGCACATCGCTCTGAACGACCACACGTCACTCTTCCATGAAACTAAAGAGCACTTGGACGGTATTATTCTCATTCAGCGTCTCTGATTCAGTTTAACTGCAGTGATTTGGTACGACGATGTCAACCTCTCCTCTCTGTGTAGACCGGGACAGCGACTCTGACAGCGACTTGTCTCTGGAGGACGACCAGAGCGGTTCCTACGCCTCCACGCACTCCTCCGACAGCGAGGACGAGGAGGGTCCACTCCCTCCGGAGGAATGCTGGGAAAACCTGGCGTCTAACGGGGGCAAGAGACCACAACCACACGGTACAGAAGCTCATCTGGACCACAGTTTGTGCCTCTCGTGTGTTATGTAACATTAGAGTCACAGCGCTCAGCATCGGATCGTCTTAACACCTTCTGAGGATGTGAGAAACCTTCAGAGCAGCAAACAGTCTTTTAACCACAGAATCATTAGTATATTGGTATATATTGATGTTTCTTTACAATATTCTATATTTTCATACAAAATCGTGTATAATTTCGCTTGAGTTTCACAAGACGAGCAAGGACGTGTCATGTCCAGCTTCCAGAGTCTTTCAGATCAGCATTAAGTGTTGTTAAACCTCCTTCTGGGTTTATTTTACAGAAAATTGGAAGCTAAGCGCTGTGACTTGAATGTAATGGTAATACATGAGAGACACAAACTGGGCTACACCTACACCGAACACCTGACAGTGCTGGAGTTGCATGTTTTAAACTCTACATATGTTCATTCACACACTAGAAGAGAGGAAACCCATCTCAACCATCTCTTTCGGTTAATCCCATCAGCATTTAGTACATCATAGTACATAAATACAGAAGCATTAACTATCTTTCCTACATTTCATTCGTTCTTTGTTTCTGGTTTTCAGACAACAGTCTGAGTAAGATGTACTGGCCTGGAGATTACGCAGCAGCACTGAACGACAGCGAGCTCGCAGGTACAGACAGACTGAAGCCGGACGCTCTGGCCAATCCAGAGCTGAGTCTCGGCCGCGATGGCCGGGCGTTATCAGACTGCAGGATGCAGGACACCATGGCGGTGCTGCTGCCCAGTCTGCCAAACCTCAACGCCCACCCGCACAAAGGTAAAGTTCAGCCCAGACAGCTGCAGGAGTTTGGACACCTTTAATGTGTTAAACCATTACCATGTGGTCTAGTCTCACCTGGTCTGAGTGGAACAGCTTTTGTATTGTTTCAAGATGACGCATGGAACGAGAAACTGCACAAAAACTGTTACTATATTATTTGATTTTTTGTTCAGTTTTTTGTCTATCGTTGTGTTTTCATAAAGATGTCCCACCTTGTTTTCATCCGGCTCAGGGATCCTAAAGAAGAAGCAGCTTTCTCCCATCGTAGAGAGGAATGGTCTCAACCGCATCCACAATGAACTGTGTGAAAACGCCCCTGGCGCGGCGTCTCCGCTGGGATCCTCCTCTAGTGACGGTCGAGCCGGCCCGGCTAAACCCGGCCTGCCGGATCAGCTGAACGGTGTCGCCATGAGCATCAAGGCGGGGACGGTGGACGGTGACTCATCAGGATCAGAGTGAGTATTTAGACGAGCGAAGACCTCACATAACCAAAGAAAGATAAAAGACAATATCAGATACTGGCATAAAGCGTTGTTTTCTACCTGTGCGTGTGTCCAGCGTTGTTTCACTATGTGTCGCAGAAGTCATTCAGTGTTTCGTTCAACTGTCTGCGTCAAACTACGACTTGTGCTGCTGTCCTCAGTGATTGTTGTTTTCATTGCTTGTAGTCCGTCTCATTTCCACCTAATTATCTTAAATGTTAAAGTCAGACCAAATGAAGACAGCACCCATCCTGCTGTTAGAGTGACGCCCACAGAGTGAACATAAATGTGGAGGGATCCCAAACCGTTTTAATTGGACCCAAAAATGTAGTGATAAAGTGTGTAGGATTGATTACTATATCAGCTGTATAACAGTTCTGTATTTTGTATTTTGTGCTCACTGCTCATGCAGCACACACACGTTTCACTTTCACAGTCGTCCATTGCTTGCTTCGTTGAGGACACGCAGCTATTATAGCAGATATGTGTGGTGATTACACAGAAGTATAGTTGGTTTGTTGCTTCTGTAATCAGAAATATATCAGTGTGTAGGACAGACAAGGTACTATTTGATACTAGTGCAAGCACCCAAGTTTCAGTATCAACACCGAAACAACACTTTCTTGATAATTTACTTAGAGAAAGAAACATTTATATCGTGACAAAAGAAGCTTTTCAAACACTAATGTCGTCTAAACACAAGCAGCCGTTCAAAATATTCATTTAAATCGAGACCGGTCTGATTTCTAATCTTACATTTGATGCAAACTTTGGATGCTTAAACGTTTTTGATTCTCTGTGTTATGAACACATTTCAGTCAGTAACAAAAAAGTGTTCAGGCTCAATAACCAGCTATTTAAACAGAAGGATGCCAGGAGGGTCAGAGGACAGAGAGCAACAAACTGAACTTAACGGCACTGATCTGTGGATGGAAAGCTGCACATGTCCAATATGAAGAAAATGAAAGCTTAGCTACTGTGTGTACGACTGCAGACGAGTGGCGAGCATAAAGTCAGCCTCTAATAGACCCACGTCTGGTTAAGACATGTACACGTAGGTGTATATCAAAAGGCACTTTTGAAATGCAGTAGGTCTTATTTACAGTAAAAAAAAAATAGAAATTGTAGTTTACTAATCAACCTTTTTTGCCCCTTCTCTCTTTCCAAAAATCATAGATTTTTATTCTTTAATTTTATCCCATGAAGCTCTGATCCTCATTCAAATCAATCAGGATCACTGTCTTCAGATTGGTGCATCATTTATCATCTGTCACCTCACTGTGTGTGTGTGTGTGTGTGTGTGTGTGTGTGTGTGTGTGTGTGTGTGTGTGTGTGTGTGTGTGTGTGTGTGTGTGTGTGTGTGTGTGATAAAGTGTTTCATCGCCTCACGTTTCTTTTTTTTCTGTTTGTGTTCTTTCTTGTGTTGCGCTGCATTCGTCTCCAACACATCCCTCTCCATCCATCATGTCCTCCATGTCGTCCTCCTCCATGCACCACCCTGTTTTCCCAGCAGCCACTGCAACACCTCCATGTGACCGCGCTGACGGAGGGGTGTGTCTTTGCAGGTCTTAGAGCCTCCTTCCTCAACACTGACTGCAAAACAGGGAGCGCCGGACTTCCCTTAAAAACAAATGTGGAGAAAAAAAAAGGAATTCCCCCTCGTCATCATGATCCTCTGAAGAAGTGTGTGTGTTGTACTGTGTGTGTGTGTGTGTGTGTGTGTGTGTGTGTGTGTGTGTGTGTTTGAGTTCATACATGTGTGCCAAACCTCAGGAGTCACTGCACTGGCCCGGGCTCACGCACACTGACAGAACGAGTCTCACTCTCCCTTTAAAGAAATCATTTTGTTTACATACTTGAAGCAATGCACTTTTTTGTTTTTAATTTGCTGCCCAGATTTGTTGGCGGTCGATTCTTTTATTTCATTTTTTGTAGTGTTCTTTTCTTTTGTTCCAGGATATATATTTTGTTTTGAAGACTGGAACAATAAAGAGGTCATGTTGTTGTTTTGGGGGTTGGGTCATTTAGTTGTAGACTTGCAAACATTCAGGGAAATTCCTTTTTCATGCATAAACTACTTTGTGACGTCTTCCTGGTTTTCCTGCTTCTGTTGCTGTTGGGGCTGTTGGTGTTTGTGCCAGTCTGAGGTCTGACGAGTTCAGACTCGGGTTATCGAGTTACTTTACACGCCTGAAATGTCCAAGAGGCACAAAATGCGGCCGAGTGCAGGTCGTTCATAGACACTCTCCGTGGATTTCTGAACTTGAAAACAAGGACGAAAGACTGGCTGTACCCGCCTGTTCACGGATGCTCCATATAAGCTATTTGTCATTAATGAAGGATGTTTCCAGAGGCAACAGCTGTTCACAGCTGCACAGACTGACGGCCTTCTGCACTGCTCAGCCTTCCGGGGGGTGAAAAACCTGCATGTGCAGACCTAAAAAGGACTCAAAGGACTTTTGATACATGTTTTTTTTTTTTGTAAATCACTGAGAGCACATTTTTTATGGACGTTAAAAGCGCTCTCATTTCAAGTTCAGTGACTAAACAGCTGTATTTTATAGATTAGCTACAGAGCTTTTGTTGTTTGTAAAATAATGAATCACACGCGAGATTGTGTTGTAATAATATTTGAGCTGTAATCCATTTCTACTGTACAGAGTGGCCTGTAAATGAATCGAGGACATATCTTTAAATGTAAACATGTAAACTTCCTTCACACACGTCAGTTTTTAGGAATCGCTGATGATACTCGGGAGGAAATATCTGAGTTACTTCGTTCAGTCAAATTGATGTGATATTTGTGGATGCCATTATACCAACCATATGAATTTAATGTATAAACTTCATGCCATAAGAATCAACACTACCAGGTCAATCATATCAACTCTGGTATCCCAACAGAGAATCGTCTCTTTTACTCTGCCGCTCCCGTTTTTACTGATTAAACTGTTTTCTACCATTTTCCATCTTACCTCAAGTTTTTATCAGTGCCAAGTCAAATAACTTCACTTATTTAAATTGTGTTGTTGTTTTCCTGTACGACGTATTTTGCTTTACAGCTGTTTGGTACATCATTGCTACTGTACAACTGGAA
Organism: Enoplosus armatus; assembly: GCF_043641665.1. Taxonomy (NCBI): domain Eukaryota; kingdom Metazoa; phylum Chordata; class Actinopteri; order Centrarchiformes; family Enoplosidae; genus Enoplosus; species Enoplosus armatus. The sequence goes on along the minus strand of NC_092182.1, from coordinate 13,863,640 downwards.
TAATTAGATATTTGCTATGAAAAAACAACCAGGTTCTTTTATTATAGATATCGCTGCCTGTTTGTGTCCACGTGAATGAATTTCACTTGAATCTGTTGTTTCACAGCTGATTGTTCAATCAAAGCGTAGATGTTTTTGTAAATATGCTTATTCGCTTTCTGGAGAAGATAAATATCATTAAATATGAAACTGCAGCTTGTTAGCTTAGCTTAGCTTAGCATAAAGATTGGAAGCAGGAGGAAACTGCTAGCCTGGCTCTGTCCCAAAGTAACAAAATCCACCTACCAGCTCCTCTGAAGCTTTAACACTTTATATCTAATTTTTTGAATCTGGACAAAAACTGGAGTCTCTGCTGGTTGCCTGGCAACTGCCCAGAGCCAAAACAAATAGTCAGACACATAACTACCAGCACTCGTGAACTTAATGGTGCTGGTGGGCTGATTTTGTTACAGTTGGACAGAGCCAGGCTAGCTGTTTGCTCCTGCTTCCAATCTTTATGCTAAGCTAAGCGGCTGCTAGCTTTAGCTTCATGTTTACAAGACAAGAAAGCAAGAATGCAAGAAAGCATATTTCCCAAAATGTCAAACTAGTTCATTCACCGTTTTTGAATTTTGAACACAACACAGTCAAAGCTGTAGTGACACAGAGTAGTCTCTACATGTGGCTGGTGTTTTTCTATGTGGAATAACAAGTAAAAGAGAGTTTTAATGGTGGCATCATTGTGTTCCTGCTGTCAGAGGTGAATCTGCCAGCAGCACATTTAATAATAAGATCAAATTAAACTTCAATGATCCCCGCTGGAACCTGAGCTGTTTCAGTGAAAATAAATGAATAAATTATAGTCTGGGAAAGGAAACGGCCACTGAGCTCCCGTCCATAAATGTAGAAGAAAATAAAGGCCGATTTATACGTTTTAGCATTTGTTTGGGAAGTCAAAAATAAAACAATCAATTCATAAATTAAATGATACATTTCAAGGGGTTGCTGTGAACTGTCATCTGGACAATTGTTCCCACTGCTCAAGCAAGTATAAAATGACATGTCCGGTCTAAAGGTGTTGTGCTCCAACTTTGAAGTTTGAACAAAGTATGGAAGAGTTTTCAGTGTTTGAATAAAATCTTTTCTAATTTACATAATCTTTCAGAAAGATTCTCCTCCGTTGGGCCCACTTGATAGTCTGGATCACTGTTATTAATATTTTCATGAATTACAAAACAATTTTAACCATTATTTTTAGGTGACAGCCGTGTTTTTGAGTCTAAACGTGCTGCTTGCGTCCTCGCAACAAGCAGCTGACATCACTTGAAGATGAGGAGAAGAGGCTGCTGCTGCTGCTCACCTGTGTCCCTGTTTTATCATCAACGTCCACTTCAGAGCCGCTCATTCTTCCTCTCTGCTGAACTCCAGCTGCTTCTGAAATGGAACCAAAGTCAACCCACCAGCCCCACTAGGGCGGCAAATAATGATTACTTTCATTACTGATTTAGAAACGTATTATCTTTGATTAATCAACTTGGCCTCAACTGTGAAAAAAAAAGAAAACATTTTATTCAACTTGATGAATTATGAATAAACCATTAAGAATGTATTAATATTTAATGAACAATTATTTAATACAGTAGGTTTCAGCACTAGATGTTACTGCACTTACACTGAAGAAGAGGCTCCACACCTCAGCGACTGAATGAGCTCCACCAACATACATCTGCTCATGTTTTGTTACAGCACGCAGTATTTCTTTCTCCGACTAATTCTTTCAGAAACTTGTAAACACTTGAAAAGCTGCTTTTCAAACAAAAGCCTTGAGATGCCTCTTTGGGTGAACCCGCTATTATTAGCTCCCATACAGGAAGTAGAATTCATGACCCTCGGTTCTCAGGCTGGAGGTTTATGTCTCTGGGGAGAAGCCCGGCCTGACATCGTACAGACAATATGAGTGTATTGTGGGCTTGTGTAGTATATCTTACAGGTTCTTATATGAAATATAAAAACAGTACTTTTTCTTGGTCACTGCTGAATAAATATTTGATTGAAAAATACAGTATTATTGGACTATTGGTAGGTAAATTATGTCTGATAGATTAAGAAAAGTATGTATGACCAGAATCTTTTCGTATTGCTTTACATCCATCAAATCCATCAATGTTAAGCAACTTGATTTTAGAGGGTTACTTCAGTTTGACTTGTTGGATAGTCAGCATATCACATACACATGCTCACACTTTGCACTAGGATGCTATCTGCTGCCTCAAGAGTATAAAGAAGATTGCACTGTATTTAGAGAGTAGAAAGCTTTGATGTGAGCGGTGCCCATAACAGTTCAGCTCTTCAGTGGGTCTCTGGTGTCCCAGGACAGGTTATCTCCCCATAGAGACAATCGCTGTCACCACGATGAACGCGGACTGTAGACTGATACCTCCATGGCCTGCAGCAACATGAAAGACGAGTCTCACTCTCTGTCTTTGCTGCTTTGTGTGTCCCAACACCTTTATTCCACAGACTCAGACACAGAGGTGACAATAAGTGGCAAAGAATTGCCAGTAGTGACTATACCATGATCACCAGTCATCCAAGCATAAACATCAACAATGTTGTGCACTTTACTTCATTGTGTTTGTCTGTCTCTCCTGTAAACAGGCTCTGAGATCATATTAACTGATACTGTAGCATCCTTAGTAATTTAGCTGGACTCATGCGTGTATCTACCGTATGAGACTAGAAAGTTTAAATCAAGCCGTATCCAAACTGTTTGTAGTTAATAGTTAATTCTAATGTTTTGTGTGACTATTTTAGGCAGCAAACATGTGATTGTAGTGAGCCACTTTGATGGCAATGTGTGTCACTACTTTTCAGAATTTAGTCATTTAAAGCACCGATTTCCAACATGGCGGTCAGGACTGTCACTAAAGGTCACAAGGTGATTTACAGGATAGATTTTAAAAAAGCTGAATTCTGCTGCACAAAATTATGTTTATTTTTGCTTTTTTCTCCTGTGAATTATTGAACTTTTCTATCTCTATAGGCCTCTAAAAATGATTCAGACAAAACAAGGAGGAAACAATCACCTGCTGGTCACCAGTGGACATAAGAAACCAGTGAGGAGGTGCTGCGACTTTGTTTTGTTTTGTTTTAAGGAGTCACAAACCAGACAGGTTAGAAAATGTAAAAGAATGATGTTCAAGCTTTCTCACCTCAGACAAAATCCTCAGTAATAAACTAACAACAGACGTCATCGTGTGTTGTAACAGATCATTTTATTAAAAAAAAGTTGTATTTGTATAGATGCAGACATGTTCCGTTTAAATACAATCTAAAATTAATCTTTTATGTATTCTTTTTTTTTTCATAATACTGGGAATGGACTACTTTTAAAACAATTTGCATCTAGTAACAATTCTACGACCAAGTAGCAATTAGCACAGCAGCTACAACAAAAGCATATTGTAGAGTTTTGTATACAAATACACAACGAACAAACAATAAAACACACATATTTGCAAACCTCTGGTCTGTATCAACTCCTCATAAATAATGTAAATCCAACAACTGTGAACACGGAGGACAGCTCCAACATTATTCAACGGCCACCTGTTCTTCAAACTCTCTCTTCATAAATACAAGAAAAATACCCTCCTGATCAGAATGTGTTAGTTTGTCTGGACTGTTTTCAGTTTGAGTCCTCGAGGCTGCTGCTTTTCTGCTCCGAGCCGCAGTTGCAGAGCCGGACCATGATGCTTTGCAGGCCGGGCTCCACAATGCCGAGCAGGGGCCTCTGGGAAGGGTCCCCATTCCAGCAGGCCTCCATCAGCTGCCAGCACTCCTCGTCGAAACTGGGCAACCGCTCGGGTCTGGCTCCTGGAGACGACACGGAGACAAGTGAAACACACAGAGACCCAAGACAAACAACAGTGTGTCCACAGACATCACGGCTTCATGTTCCAAGACTGACTGGCTGTTCACTTGTTTACATCCTCAGGTAGTTTGCGTTTGAGCGTGTGGTTTACAGTCCCGGTGCTGTAACCTGGTTTGACTCTGGTCTGTTTGCCTGTTTGAGGTTCATTAGGTGTGAAACCTGATACAACGTAGGTGCGGACAGTCAAGGAAGCAATCTCATAAGCAATTTGTATAAGTTACATACAATATGTATTTTTGAAGATCATTTGATAACCATGGTAATAGTATGTGTGTCAACATGTGAGTTCGGCAATCACCAAAACTGTCCCATCAATGGGTCACCTGTCAGTCTGTATAATGTCATGTTTACCGTTCAGAGTGAACATGAGCGTCATTAGTGTTTGTTTACCTTTTTTAACATTATTCCAGAGCTGATCTTTACTGGAGCATTTCTCAAAGGCTTCTGGGAGTTTCACTGAACCAGTGCAGAGGTACCAGAAAAGGATCCCGAAGGCGTAAACATCCACAGAGTTATCATACTTTCCTGTAAGGACAAGAGTCACGACGGAGAGGAAACCTTAAAAAAGACTCATGTATAAACATTCCTGAACAATTAGCTAGAATTGTGACATATGATGTAATTACAAACTCCACATTTTGTATGTGAAAGTTAAGGGTTCATGTCCTCTCGTAAATAAAGACAGAATGTGACATAAACTTCAGTGAGACACTAGCAGCTGCTTGTTCAGACAGTTCTGACCAATTAAACTGTTTGAAGTTGTCTCTCAGGAGTTGCTTCGTGATGAAATTATCGAGCGTGTGACTGCTCAGTTATCATACCTGTAAACAGCTCTGGAGCCATGTGGATGGGCGTCCCGACGATGCTGCCGGACATCATGGCCTCTGGTTTACAGAAGCCCAGGTCGGTGATCTTTGCGCGATTCTGTTTGTCCAGCTGGAGAGAAAAGAGGACAACGCTTGTTAGTTGATGTAGCAAATCAAAAAAATTAGTTTCTGAAATTCTGGTTTTCATGAGAGTGAATTGCCTTTGACCTCCAACATCTTTCTTTTCTGATTTTCAGATTATGGAATAACTATTATGCATAAACTACTATAAATATGGCACCCAGTGTGGAAACATCAATATCATCTAAATTATCCCCTAAAATCAACTTATAAACCAGTTTAAAGATAAGAAATACACTGAAGTTGCTCAATCGTGGCTCATTTATAGCTACAATGCCTACTGGCTAGTTAAAAGTTTTTCACAAAGACTGACTGTTTTTGGGGGCTGAGAGTTGGATCCTGATTGGTCCAGCTGTTGAAGTTCTTCAGACAAAGATTTTGCAGTCAAAATAGACCCCTTTTCACGGTTTGACTTGTCATTTCATTAGCGATGGTTTAGTTCCATCAAGTGTCCCAGTGAGCCAGCATGCGCAATAAGAGGACCCTGAAACCTGCTCAACTAGATGGAACGCAGACGTTTTTAATGTTATCAATTACGCCAGCACTCTTCCTGCTACGACATGTCTGCTGTTAAAAAGGTCTATTGAGTAAACTAAAGAGTGTTTGCAGAACTATTAGTTGGTCTGAACTCACCAGAACATTCTTTAGCTTTATGTCTCTGTGCAAGAGGCCCTGACTGTGCAGGAAGCGGATCCCCTCCACCACATCCAGAGCGATCTGAAGTCTCTCCCTCAGTGATAAACCGGCCTGGTAGAGACGGAGAGAGAAAGGAAAAAGAAACTTAACAGGAAGTAGAGAGTGAGATGGATTACATTTCTTTCTCTAATCACTGCATCATTAAGTCACCTTCAAGCCCGTATAGAGGTCTCTGTGCAGCCGCTCCATGATGAGCAGCACAGCGATGCTGGAGCCGTCTCCGTACGTGTAATCGATCACGGAGCCGTGCAGGTCGACGAGCCGCTCATGCTTGGGCAGGGTCCTGCAGCAACACACATGCAACAGGAGAAGGGAGGAGAATAAAATATTTCAGTCATATGATCATAAAATAATCACTTTTTGTCATCCTGAAGTCACAGTATATTAACGTTAGTCTTGTTTGTGCACATCAGGCAGCATCAGTGCAGTGTTACAGTCCTGCATTCCTCAGGTTTATGGCAGTTGGAGCAGACGAGCATTAATAAGTCACTGGCACGTTCAACATGTGGACGTGTGCACAGAATAGTCAAAAGTATGTTTTGATAAACTGGGTGGAGTTTGGCCGTTTTAACAAGGTACCTGTGAAAGGAGTTCAGCTCTCGATAAATGCAGCTGCTTCTGAAACGGATTAAGTTTACCACACAAACCTCCTGAGTGTCACTAAAATGCGCTGTGATCGGGTTTTGTACCTGCAGGTTTGGTGTGAAGAACTAAGCTGTCTATACACGTACGTGTGTGTGTGTGTGTGTGTGTGTGTGTGTGTGTGCATCATGTTTTATTACTAACTCACCTTGTGTAGTGAAACTCCAAAGCCAGGTCGTTCCAGTGTTTGTCATCAGGCGGTACCACAGACTTCAGGGCACATGGGTAGTGTCCCCCCCAGCTGTCACACAAGTACACAACTCCGTACTGGCCCCGACCCAACTCTCGCCCGAGCTTAGGCTTGCCTGTCAGAAAACAGGTTTAAATGTGTGAACAGAGGTTGCAGAGATAAAAAAAAAAGTTTGCAAATTTGTTTTGTACATTGGCTAGATGAGGTTTGATACTGTGACTATGCCTGAATGTATTAACCTCATTTTAGGTTGTTATTGTGTCTCTAAATTAGAAGTCCCCCCACTCGAAAATGTGTTTTTCTTGTTGTTGCTCTACTTGGATGTATAACGGGCAGAAAGATGCATGTGCACAGTTTGACACTAGAAGGCTGTTTTCACGTGCATAAATTTAATGTCACAAATGGCCATGTGCAAAAGATACAATTCACTGAATTTAAAAAGGTTTTTGCAGCACTGTGCGAGCAGTTTCACTTTGTGTGTGTGTGAACAATAGGAGGATTTAGCGGTGACTCACCATGCAGCAGCACATCCCTGAGAGAGCGGCTCTCCAGAGACAGACGGGCCAGCCGAGGGGCGTGGTCCTTCCTCACGCGCAGCCACAGGTCCTCGGTGCGCTCCAGACGCCCCGTGTGTCCTTCTTCCAGCTACAGACACCAACACATGACATAACATCTGATGGTTAGCATTGAGAGCAGCGGCTGAATGACTGGTTTCATTTGTTAGTAAGTAAGATAGTAAGTCACAGTGCCACTTTTATTAAAGGCTGAGATTTCATTTTTGAATGTGTTTGAATTGTATGTTCTTGGTCCTTCCTTCCAGGAGGCCCCGTCACCATGGAAACTGTTGCTGAGGACGACCACCCTCATGTTCTCAGTGACTACAGGCCTTGACACACAGTTACTACTTGATATATGTGGGGTTTGGTTTTTTTTAACCGGAGGGTGACAGTAGATGTGTGTTTGTTTTCGTACGCTCCCCACTCAGGGTCCAGTTCTCATCACTGCTGTTTGCTTTGAGCTCAGCTGGAACTTTAAAGTCAACATGAGAACGGACATACTGTAAAGTTTGCCCACAAGTCTGCAGCAACGTCCTTAAGATTGAGTTGATTTTTTTTTTTTTTAATAATGAACACATAAACATTGTGTTGTCTGGCATGTCCAATGATAGTGTTCATTCCTTCCATCACAATCAGATTAGTAAAATATTGATGGATTGATGTTTATTTTGTGACTTAATTACTTAATTTGAATTACTTGGTAACATATGCTGAGTCCATCCATATTTCTAACGTTAGTTGATGATTGTAATGTGCCAAGTTGCCTAAGAGTAATAATGATGAAGAGTAAATGTATGCACCTTTTACTCTACATGATCTGCCATTTGCAAGAGACCTAAGGTTTTCAAAAAGCACATGAGAAAAGCTTTTTGTGAAGAAAGAGTGAAGAACTCATCTGATCTTCATTCAGCTCTTATTTACTCATAGCTTTCTGATATTAACTGAACTGCCACAAGTCTGCTCTCACATTTGCAAGTTGTTTTTTTCTGGCATACAATGTCCAAAACGAGTTTGCATCCGAAGCTGTGTAGCAGATCATTTGACAGTTTGCATGCAGCAAGTTGTGGCATGCTCAGTGTAGTGTTATCAGATGTCGGGAATTACCTTTTATTGTGGCTTCGTTTCCTACAAGGTAATAATTGTCAAAGAGAGTGATATATGTCTTACGAGTGTTCACATTCCTTGCTGTACATGCTGTATAAAAGCAGACCACTCTGAGATGCAGTACGGTCAGCCAAGCAGGAGCGACTGAGTTGCTGTCGGGGCCGTCCGCCTGCAGACGTGAATAAAACCACAAGAACTACTCCCTTGTTGCCAGTCTTCAATTTTCCTGAAATTCCCAAGACACTCTGCAATAAACTGAATCTCTTGCGAGCAGTAGCAGCCGAGCCAAGAGGAAAAATAGGTAAAAACGGGACCTGGAAATGTGACCCAGACTGGTCACCAACTCAAACATACTCCACTCACTATTAAGCAAATTAACATCACAGAAAGTGCTCAGTGTCTTTGTCATGTATTCTTTTCAGGGCAGAAAAAAATGTCCCTGCTTTTAAATTCATGTGTGACAGAACAAGCCTTCCTCTGATAATACTTTGCCTTTACATCACACTTTGCATCTGCATTCACGTTCATAAAACCTCTTCCATATCATACAGCATACAGACATACAGCAGGCCAGAGTTTCATCTCTGTTAGTCATGGACAGGAATGTGGCAGAAGTATAATGTTATTTTATTAGGTTGACCTGTTTGCACCGCACTCAATCACCCAGTCAGATAAATAACTAAATGAAATTAGGATATTTCTGTCCATCAAAAGCCCCAAACATACAAAGCGTCACTGAACATCACCTCCTCTATAAGACTGCCACGATTACTCAGTGTATTTCTGTAACTGCATTAGGAGAGAAGAATTAGTGAGCATGGAAATGCAGTCAGTGATGTGACCCACGCTGTCTGTCATGTGATGATTATCATCAGAGCAATTTGAATGAAACGGATTTGTCAGAGACTTCATGGAGGGACTCACAGCTATTTGCATATTGGGGCAATTCAAGTGAAGAGGAATTATAAACTGCTGAAGCACGAGCTGCGCAGGGTCTGAGACACTGGAGATATTATGGAGCTGTCACACAGTTTAGCAATAGATGTCATTTGAAAGTGCTTTCAGAAAAATATAAGAAAAAAAAAAATCATAGTCAGTAATCACCAAAAGTTACCAGCACTTACCGTTCCCACCAGCTTCAGATACAGGAGGCGCAAAGGCTTTCAAAGAATTCACACAAACCTTTTACTCTGGTCAGGTGATTCATGTCACACTCATTCAAAGCTACAAAGCAGTACAGTAAACTCCCTGAGGATGTTCTTCACAGCTCTTGCTTGCACACTGAGAAAATGGCTAAGCTAAAAAACAAGCTAATGCTAATCAGCCAATGCTTTATGCAAATGAACCATCTCATGCTCTGCTACCTGGTGTGAACTCTCCCGTCTTTTTCGATCAGTGTGTCTTAGAAGTCATGTTATGATCAGGCACAGGTTCTTGTCACATTTCAGGCTGCCTGTCCTCCATCTCAGCTGCTCAATGAACCCAAACACTACTTTGTTGTCACCATTTTAAAAGCCCTATTAAATGCTTTTCAAAATGATCAGCCTGTAATGGTCGGTCAGCAGCTTAGAAGGAGAAGATTGTCTGTCAGTCTCTTACGTTACATATTCTGTGCTGAACCAGACTTTCCTGCCACACCGTGGTAATCCTCCCCAAAACTTTCTGTATCTATAATCTGAGGCTGACATAGTGAAAATAATTTTTAGGCAGAAACCATCAGACTTTGAGAGACTCAAAAGCCTTACAGTATACGATCAGTTAAAGTGTTTTGTTGAGAGAAAGTTCACCTGGCGCAGAGATGCTGCAAAGGCCTCGTGGGAACTGTTGAGGCGGGTTCTGAACTGGGAGCAGATGCTTTTGGCCAGTTTGGCAGCACTGAGACTTTCTATGGCATCCTGGGCCACTTTCCGCTTCCACTCTGGAGTGATGGCAGGAGGGTTCACAAACGTTATCCTGTGGATGATCTAGGAGCGAGACACAGAGTGAGACCACTCCTCCAGAAGTCACCGGGCGGTTTGAAACTCCTGCGGCTGAATTTATTAGACACTGACCTGTTTGATTTGCTCCCAGAAGAGACTTGTGATGGAGGATCCTGAATGAAAGGTGACCTCCACATGATAGGCAGCATTTAATAACTGTGACAGATGAGAAAAGGAAGTTAACATGCAGGAAAATCCACAATAAAATTCTTGGCAGCATACTGAATAAGGTTCCTGTTTTTCACAAACGACTGCCCACCTGTTTGAGATGATTGGAAGTGATATTGTGGACAGACGATTCAAAGTTCGACTTCTCCAGACTGTTGAGACATCGCTCCAGAGTTCCTACGAAGCTCTCCCTCAGATAGTCCACAGAGCTGATCAGCTTATTGGCCACGGCCTGATTCAAACGTACAACTATCAGGTGCTGGATCTGGTGGATGCAGGATTTGATCTCCTTTGACGTAACAGGCTCTCCATTAGTTGTCACAATTATGTCTACAGTGGAAAGAACAAAGTTTGTCTAGTTAATATGTTGTGTGTGTGTGTGTGTGTGTGTTTGTAACCAACTAGCACAGAGAAATCCTGATGAATTAATGTTGTCAGATGTGTGACAGTCACTTCACGTAGAACACGATGCACTGATGCATGAGAACAAAGGGCCATTTCACAACAAGTATTTGTATTATAGATTAAAATAATGAAATGTTAAAGAGACTTGCTAATGCTAATTTACTACTATTATTATTTCCACAAGAATTATTGGAGTAAACTATATTAACCCATTTGTGCTCGCGACCGAAATTTTGAATTTCCTTTGGTGGAAGTGTTCTCTGGGCTAAGCACAAACCTGAAGACATTTTCAAAGTCAGTCAAACTGTTTGGCTGAAAAGCGAGTTTTTCTTATCATACCATATTTAGTCTTTAGAAAATGCCCTAGAATAAGCAATAAAAATATAGGGATTTTTATTATTTTCAGTACACACATGTGAGGGGCCCCATCTATATATTCCATATAAATAAAAGTTGCACAGAACTATTATTAGTCATACAGCAGGTGAAAACATTCGCTTGAGGAGCCATTCTCCATTAGTTTCAATGCATTTTCAGGGGGTATGTCTATTTGCTTCTATTAAACCTCAGATCTTAACTACTGACTCTGAAATACATATAGGAGAATGAACACAAACACCTCTCTAAAACTGTTTCATTTGTGCATATGCACAGGGATGCATGCACATGCAGGTGACGTGATACTACGTGATCACTATTCAAGTGATCTACAGGTGGTGGTAACACGTCAAGAAATGCAGCAATGCACCAGCAAAGGCAGAGAAGAAGACAACTGCTAGCAAGTTAACATGGATGTACACAATGCAGGTTTAAATGTTTCACTGAATGTAAACAGAAACTGTGTTTGTTTATGAGAAAATCCACAGAGCACCTTTAATCCTTTATGTCAGAGCTAGTTTCACACTGTCAGAATTATCTACACATTGTGTTTGTACAATGCAAGAGCAGGTGAAAAGTCTGTTTTAACCCCCTGTTTGCATATGGCTAGTTTCCTCAATAATATTCCAAACTAGTTCTGTAGCATGGTTTCGATGTTAAAACACCTATGTTGGGTTTTATTCAGCAAAGTTATCCAGGAAACCTGCTTGTTGGGAAAGGCCAAGAAAGGGAGACCGGAAGGAAGTAAAGGGCAATAACCAATGAAATAATTTCTCAGCTGCTTGAAAGCATTGAGTAAGACAGAATAACACTTTGTGGGCAGATTGTGAAATGCAGCTGGCTCAGCCATGTGTCTGACTGGAGTCTAAAGACAGTAAAGAAACGGGCTTTGAGTAACTCAGGCTGCAGACCAGAAACCCCCCGCCAGTAAAGACAAGTCAGTTGTCTGTTTAGTCTCCATCAGAGACACATCGGCAACATCACAAATCTAGGAGAGAATTCAATTAAATTTTATTTATATAGTGCCAAATCATAACAGAAGTTATCTCAGGGCACTTTTCATATATAGCAGATCTAGACTGTACTCTTTATAATATTGAATAGAATAGATCAAATGAAATTAATCTAAATAGGCTGCAGTCTGTGTACCACGAGTCAGACATCTTCTTAAACTGAGAAATAATAAAGAGAGAATCATTTGTCATTAAGCCACAGAATCAAAGTTACTGGGGTCTATCGTAGCAAATCTTATTTCCTGTTTCCTGAAATCTAAAATAAAATATGGACCCAAAAGAAATCATAGGATGTGATTTAATGTATATGTTAATGTATATATATGAGGACAGAATCCAGAACTGCTATTCTTCTGTCAAACAGGGACTTCATGGAAGAGATTAAATCACTCTTTAGAAATATCCAATTCTCAACAACCTGAAATGACCTATTTGAATTGTTACTGTAAAGTCAGTCCACTTCTGGACTGAATCCAAACACATTGTCACAAATTACTTTAGGGTCATAAAGACTGTGGCCTTTTAACAACAAACAAGCCAATCAAAACATTTAAAGCTTATTTTGAAGTCATAATTTGAAGTATGTATGCAATGAAAAAACATGTAAGGTGTAACAACATGGCATGAATTCTTTGCTTGTTCTAAGAGGTCTGACAGCAGCAGAGACAACCTCACAGAAATTTTGATAATGTCAACATATGTCCTCTCCAATAGCCATTAGTGATGTATTAGCTTGTATATACTACATCATAACAAATAAAAAAGCTAATTAAATTGAAAGTACACAGATAGAAAGGTATCGGTTGGGGCAATGTACAAAATAACCTTTACATTAATATTTTCTCAAACATTAGTTTTACTTACCTACTTTTGTTTTTGTAGCTTTTAGTTCATCTCTACCTGGACTTTTAATTTTAATATAAACAAGCTTAACCAGACATTAAAATCTTCACTGTCATCACAACTCTGCTGTTCTTCTTAACTCTACAAGGGTTGCAATTTCTATTATCATTAATTTACGGCTTCATTAAAACAAAATAATATTTAGGAGCAAATTTATTCGTTCTATCATTCGTACGCCAACTTGTTTTTATCGTGTGATTTTTGTGCGTTCCACCACTTATAACATGGTTGAGATTGATCTTAATCTTAAAAAATCTTAGAAAGCCACAGAAGAGAAACCCTGAATGCCTTGAGGCATTTATCCAGGGTGCTTACTCACTAACCTGTAAACTCCAGGTTGGCGGCGTCCTCCAGCAGCTGCTCCTTCATGCTGCCGAGAGTCTCCACAATCATCTCCTTCATCTCTTCCTGTTTACGGTTAGCGATGGCCATGAGGGAGGTGAAGAGTTCACCCTCTTTCTCACGAGTGTACTCCAGCCTGCGGGGTGTTATCTGCAGGTCCCTCTGCATGTCAAAGGCCTGCCGGGACATGACGCAGAAAGGACAAGAAGATGGTCTGTTGGGGATTTTTCAGGGGCGAACTGGGTCAAAGCAGACTGACACAGTTTATGCAGTAGTAGTAACAACTGTCACATGGGTATGAAGCAAAAGAACAATCACTGACATACAGATGAACAGTGCTAGGAGGCATCATCCTCTAACCTGGTTGATGAAAAGATCTAGACAGCGACAATGAAGCCCATTAAGCAGGTTGGCAGCCTCCACCTGCTGGTTTTGAAGCACCTGGCGAGTAAAAGGGACCAGCAACCGATGCAGTCTTTCAAAAGCCTCACCCAGCATGCTCTGGGGCTTGACACCCGGGGTGGGCATCTGTGTAGGGGCGCCGCAGGGGCACTTTCCTGTCGGGCTACTGAGGAAGCCGAGGGAGAGGAGCTGCTTGTGGAGGGCGCTCTTCTCCCTCTCCCTTTCCTTCTCCGCACGGCGGCCAGGTTCTGGGGAGGCTGCTGGCATGGTGTCAGGGATACGTACAAAACAGATGGGAAAGGGGAGCATCTCTTTGACCTTCCTTAGATCAGCCACCTGCTCTGTGCTTAGGGAGTCCTGGTTGATGGCATAGAGTAAGATGGGGACCACGTTGCGAGTGCAGTCTTCCAGGGCCTCTTCTATGGGCTGGACACTTGGACACGGGACCACCATAACCTTTGCTTCCTGATGACGAACCACAAAGAAACCACAAAAATGTTACTACATTTCAAGCAAACTGATTTATATGCAGGCAATTATTGTAAGAAATGCCACTGAAATCCAGCCATGCAGACAGGTACTACAAAGGTAATACAAAGGTTATTTTTATAATAACAATTGTTGCTTTTGGTGATAAACCCACAGATAATTATCATCAGACTCTGCAGGTCCTCTGAACTCCACAGAGTTTTATGAGCATCTTTCAGCTCATTGTTTTGGTTTTATGGCCCACAGCTTTAGTGTTTTGGTTCACTCTCATCAGCGTTGTTTTTGGCCGCAGCAGCCAGCTGTTTTCAGTAAAAAACGTCAGACCGACACCGAACGTCAGAGAGGCAAAGTTAACAAATAGCTAGTGAAGATAGTGGAGCAGTTAGCAGCTAAAGAGCTGGATATGTCCCTCAAGAGTTGGTGGAGACCAAAAACAGAGCTAAAAGGTGAGTGAATATTGGACTGGCGGCTAGGTGGCTAGAAAAACAACTCCAAATGAGTGCTAACGTTGCCCTGTATCTGCTGGATGTGAAAATAGGCAACTGTATGCTAACAAGTTTGCCATTTCAACTTAAAATATAATAATATGTGTTCACAGCTTGTTTCAACTGTGTCCAAACAAACAGCAGGTTTAAAAAAACATGCATTTCTTGTCAGATGTCAGAAAATGTCCTGGTAACTTTAAATAGTCCACAAACCTCTCTGTGGACAGTGTAATATTCTCTACCAACATTAGAAAATATAATCAGGTTTACTTTTCTATACGTCGACTGTGTTTTATGTAATTTAGATGAACTGACCTTTTAATTTCCTAACACAAAATGCAGAACATCAAAGACTTCACCGCAAAACTATAATCCCTGTATGTACTATAATCTCTATAAAGTGTTGAAGGCAATTGAAGCACAGTTTTCAAAACAAATTATGCCAGAGAAGAAGTTTCAACGGATTCCTCTGCAAAAGGAAGAAAGAAGCCCTCCACACATATCACATGCTCTGTCTATTTCTGAACACATAATGGCAAATAAATATTTGTGGTGGTCTTGGGAATGTCTGTGACAGGAAAAACGGTTTTCTTAACCCTTGATAAATAACGGCATTAATAAAAATAGCCTCCGACACAGCTTGAGAGGGAGACCATGACGAGGGAAAAGACAGCAAGAGAAAAGAGGCAAAAATGACCAACAGCTACACAAAGGAGACAGTCAGTCCTGTCTCCAAGAAACAAGAGCTGAGCCCATCTGAGCAGTCTCTCTGGAACAAAGATAGCCTGCAAACATTTGTTCACAACCAATCAAAATCCATACAATGTTTGAATTGCCTTAATGCAGTTTGTTTTCAGCAACAACAAGTTACTATTTTGTTTTTCATGTCTTCAAAAAGTGTCAGAGTTAGCATTGATGCTACAGTCTGACCCAGTTCTACAAAGTAACACAGTCGAGACAAATGGCCATGTAAGAAATTCTTCTATTAGCATATTTTAAGGGTGACTGCTAATACCACAGAGCTTTGTTAACAAGGAGACTTCTCGTGTCAAGTCATGGAGCACTGGCAGTGAACATAACAGAATATGCACCTCAAAAGTATAGTATAGCACCCTTTATGTCCGCTGGGTGCTTAAATTGAGAGGGGGAAGCATGGGTAAACTCTGGGATGAAGAGGAGGATAATTAGCAAGTCTATCTACCGGCCTCTAAAACAGGTTGCTGCGATTATGGCAGGACTGCGTGAATACCACAGTGAGCAGAGAGATTCTATGCCTTTGTTTACCCCAACCTAAACATGCTAATCTCTTATTCATTCAGCAGAAACCTAAAGACGAGAGGCACGCTGCTTTAGTTTGTGAAAAACCTATGTTTTAGTGCATTGCTGATGAAAATTCAAAACTAATAAAATGAAACTCAAATATTAATTTAAGTTGTAGATTATTTAATTTTCTTTGGGGGAAGAAAACAGCAGACTAAAGTAAAAATCTTCAAATACATTAAATCCAAGATCCAAGTTTATAATAAAGTTTGTATTATTAGTACAAACAATAACTCAGCTATTAAAGCCTCTCAACTGTGACTAACTTATTAAGGCATTGCAGATCCCACGCCTTTCAGTCACACGTGAAAATGAACAGGGGTATAAAATGACTGGCTTTACTTCCAGCACTGACATTTCCTTCTTGCCGTTCATCTATTATATGTTTCTGTTTTTGAGATAAGAGTCTGATGGATCTTGAAGCAGCAATGAAAAAAGTTTTTAAAATCTGTAGCCACATTTAGTCAACTATACAAACACATTGCTTATAACACAATGACAAACAGACAACAAAGAGAGTTATGCAAACTCCATATAGGTTTTTACCAAACAATGTTTAAAAATTAATTAACGGTCAAACTTTTACTCAAATTAAAGTTCTCACAAATTAAGTTTTCCACAACACTAATGAGACTTTTCTGTCAAAAACGCTTAATGTTAATCACATTAGTACAAATTAATTATTTGAAAACATGTTGGATGAAACAGTTCACACAAAATATCCCGATTTGGGGTATTAAATACCAAACACCAAACACCAAAAACCAAAAACGTTGTTTGTAACGACATGAACAACCAGTGTCCCAGAGTTCAGCTGTAACCATGGCAACTTCATCACAGCAAAGCGTTTGGGATTTTTTAACATGACCGAGTCATGTGAATCACACCAGACCACTGGCATTACGTAAGGGGGCTGGGCGGGTGGGCTGCACTGAGGCAGAGCTAGGCCTAGTTTCTGAGGCTGTGTGATGCTCGCTGAGGGGCCTTGGTCTAAAGGATTAGAGACTAATTTCCACGTGTGACACATGATAAGGAATGACTTCAATCCCTACACCATGCTGAATCAATTCACCGCCTCAAGAGATTGTGATTTTCAGGTTTCACTGGCTGAAGACCAGCATGACTGAACCACTGTGTCCAACAACTCTTCCCCTTTTCACGTAAACTTCAACGGTAACCTTTGAATCTGTTTTTAAGAAGTTCTCAAAACCTGAAAAGCGACTGAAAAAGAAGGAATTTCTGAAAAGTAGCACAAATCAGGTAAAACACTAAACAACACAGGAAATAATCAGCTCTGCTTCGTAATCTGTTTGTGAGCTAAGCAATGTGTGAAGACAAAGGAGGAGAAACCACCACACAAAAACTGAAACACTCAGTGAGGGCTGGGCCATATGATTGAAATCAATGACATAATTAAAGGACAGTTTTTTCAGTTTTGATGTTCAGTTCACCACAGCATTCATGTTTTTTTTCCACATAAAACTGCAAAAACTACAAAAAACTAGCAGCAAATTAAGTGCACTGTGAATAAAATGACCTCAGTGTCCCTTAAACTTTTCCAAACCTCATTTTAAAACACTGTTATAAGACAAAGGAATACCATACTAGAATTTTAAATCATTATCATCACAATATTTTTTAATAATGACTGTAATGTCAATATGAATCTTTTCTTGTCAAGGGATATTGACAGACATGCTCAAAGAAACCATGCAAAGGCTTCAGCTGAAGTTCATTCTCCAGGAATACAAACGTGCTGAGATTCTCCTAATCATGACTGAAATAAATGAAGCCCCTTCATACACAACAGTGCAATATATATATTTTTTTTGTTTGTTTGTTTTGTCCCCCCCCCCAACTTCAATATTGTAAATGTGTATATATATATTTTTTTTTTACATCTTATTTTTGTACATACTGTCATTTCTAAATTTATGCTACTTTCTACTCCTGAATGGGAGCACCAGTACTGTATAATTTCCCCCCGGGGATTAATAAAGTATTTCTGCCGAGATATCCTCCGCACGAGCCTAATACAAGGATGTGTGTGGATTTCACAATGTGAGCAACATTGTCACATCAGCCAGCCATACTGTTTGTATCTGGAAACTCTGATTTCTCTCTGTCAATTCAAGTTCATGAAGAAGAAACAAAGTAATGTCAGTAACCCTGACCTGTGCATCACTTGGGCGTAACATATGTTATGTTGTGAAAAACCACTGGAACATTTTATCTGTTGATGACTTTGGCAAAGAGATCTTTAACTCTCTTCCACTTCTCTTTCTCTAGAGAAAAGACTGTCCGGACGCACTGGTACATGCAGACACACAAAAAACACTCCACCCACCTGGGATGTTTGGATGTTTTCCACAGGTTTTTTTCCTTGTCGAAATTGTGCTGCATGTTCATCTTGCAAAAAGGTCAACACCTTTACCAGCTTTATGACCAAAAACATTTTCTTTAAGTACAAAATTGAAAATATTGATAACATGCAGTTCTAGT